>NW_008795317.1:4792900-5083011 GCF_000699145.1 Aptenodytes forsteri | reverse complement strand
CATTGTGTCCAGATACAGCAGATGCAGCCTTTTCTAACAATATATTCTTGTGAGGCAGCATGGGCCTCCAGAAGGAAAGGGCTCCTTGTAGCAGAGGTGCTGTCCTTTGTTCTCAGGAATGAACCATGCTTCCGATGAAAGCAGGTATTGGAAACTGCCTTTTATCTTACCTTTGTTGTAGTGTATTCCCTTAAGTACATGACTCTGGTGTGCTGTATGACAATAACGCAGCTGGACCAAAAGTGAAATTTTAAAACGTCAGCTTTCTGAAATTAAGTACAGGTTTACAGCTTTTCAGACTTGAAATAGCTCTACTCTTTTGTTTCAGGCTTAGCTGAGAAAGAGCTGAGATTTCCTGATGCAGATATTATCTTTACATAATAGCTTGTATCACAAGTTTTCCAACAAAAATGGTGAAGGCCTTGTCTGGGGATGCCTGGCTTCAGTGGGGCTTCCAGCACAGTAAGTTCCAGCACAAACCATTCTGAAGCTCAGATGGCGTTAAGGATACACTTTAAGATATAGATGCATTCTCAGGTCTCTCTTTACTCTTCTTTCCTTTTTTTTTAAAGCAAAGTTTTGAAATCGTAACAAGTAGTCTGAGGTCCATCTGGAGACTGATTAACACTGTCTCTGGGATCAAGATGTCTTCATTGCTTGACAGCTGAAGGGAAATACATTTTCTCCCTTTCAGTGTGTTTGTATATCCTGCATATTATCAGAAGCACTCTTCTGAGCTGGAGGAATTAGCGGTGGCCTCTGCAAAGCATCAGCACTTCTCTGTAGTTCCAGAGAGGGATGGTGCTTCATGATGCATCTTTTTCCAAGCAATAGTTTTGAAAGATGCATCCCATTATCCTTCCAGCTTAGGAAACCAGAGTTCTTTTCTATTTTCTGTGCCAGGACCTCCTTCCACCCATATTGCAAACTGGCAACGCACAAAGAGCAGCTAGTGGAATATCCCATTAGCTAAATGTCTTACCAAAATTAAATGCCCTACTCGTGTATTAGCCTTCATGTAACAGAACACTCTGAGTTTCATCCTTTGCTGACTGTGCTAATTAGTAGCACCCTTTTGGTATCCAGTTAATTTTGTATTGTTTTAAATCCCAAATTTGAAGCATAACACCAGTGTTATTTTTGGACTGACAGAGCACCAGTGTATTGTAGAAGATCAATGGAGAGATTTTGGCAGTGGAGTAGGGAGCAACAGGGGCTTGTGGTGCTGCCCTTTGTGCTTGGAGTTGAGGCAGGAGTGGAGGCTTGTGATGGGGGGCAGGACTGCATGCTGCTTTCTGTTGGGCACAAGCAGTTTGCAGTTGAAGGCAGAGGAGATTTGGTTTTCGTGCATCTCTTGAGCACCGTGAAAGTGACTAACTGCTCTTTCATTCTGAAACTGAAAAAGAAGCACATCAGCTTGTGGTTCCGCTGCTAAAATCATTTGTTTCAATGGCAATTCTTGTTTCTGAATCCTGATGATCATTTGATTTTGCTGATTGTGTTTGGAGCATCTGCAGACTCAGGAAAATTTCATCAGCTTCTATCTGGCACCAGTTTTAATATCTTTCTTCATGACTATGGGATAAGTACTTCTCTATAAAAAGAAGAATAACGCTTCTTCTGTACAGTTATATGGCAATTAAAAAAAGGCAATTATTTGGAGGTTAATGGTAATGGCATTTAACTGCATTATCTACTTTACTGCTTACAGCTGACTCGTGGCACCGTCCTGAACCTACAGCTGCATAAAATGAGTGGTAGGCATCATCGTACATAGAAACCTTGCTGAAAATAATATTGCCTCTGAAAATCGAATGACCTCTCAGGAGCCTAGTCTTAGTACTAAATTTTTACTCTGATCATATTTATATCTTGAATTCTCACTGTCTGTTGGTTCAGAAGTAGATTTGGTTGTTGCAACCTCATCCTGTCATTGCATTACTTAAATATATTAAATATTATATAAATACTTATGCATAGATGTTGTCAATAGATAATATTCATCCTCAAAATTGAGAATACAGTTAAATGACTTCATAAATCAGGAAGGCATATAACATTTTGTAATGTTGATTTAAGTACCAGCCAGGATAAGGGGCAGTGCTGATAAATAGCGTGAATAGTTACGTTTAATTCTTTGTTAGGTTAAAACAGAAGCACTGGATTCTGAATAACTTTATATTGGCTGCATTCTCTAAAAAATGATGCTCCTGACTATTTCAGGCATTTGAACAAGCTTATATATATACTACAAGCTGAATACAAGCCCTTTCTGTTGTTAGGAAATCATATTCTTAATACTTGAAGAAAAACCCAGTCTGTACATTGGGACATTTTTTTCTTTCCCACCTTTGGCAGCATGTCTTCTATACTTCCACACTCAGCTCAGAATAATATTTGCAACTGTTGTTATCCAAACAAAGATACCTACTATTATAGATTGGTCCTGACCTGACTTCATCATACCTCAGCTCCTGCCTTCAGCTTAAATTCTTGCAGGGGCAGCTTAGGAGTTTGACTGAAGGAACCTGTTGTTTGTAATACAGCTATGAAGGGCAGCATTTCATACTGACTTGCAAGAAGAGAAGATTTATTGTGGACTTAGGAGATGTTACTTTTATGCATATTTTGGAAAATTGAAGGGAAATAAGTAGCCTTCTACCCCCCTTCCACCCCTCTTCCCCCTGAAGCAAAGAAATTTGACAGCTGCGAATGGAACAGGCTGAAGCTATTTTGGAGATGGATGTTTAAGTTGTACAGCATGGATGGGATTCTTTAATAAGTATTCTCTCTTTTTCTTTCATTACATGAGGTTTTGCTTTTCTTGGATCACACAAATTCTTGTAAAAATGTAACAAGCTACTATTCTGAATATGCCAAATAAGAAACAGATGGATCTCTTTAAAGAATAGTCTATCAGTAATATTAATGGGATCTCATGTTTAGGGACCAGGCACCTCCCTTTCCTCATGCCAGCCTTCTTGGCCTGAACAAAGAGGCTCTTCTAGCAATGACTTGCACATGGCAAAGGAGAAAAAGGAGGTTTTGGTAGCTACAAAATAAAGCACGGCATTTTTTCTCTTTTCACAATGTATTTTTAATGTGCTATACCCTTGGCTATTATGCACAAGGTTGTCTGTGGTGGACTGATTTAAACACAAGGCTTGACCCTGTTGTCAATGTCTCTTTCACACCACAGTTCAACTGGTGTAACTCCATTGCCTCAGTGGAGTTCCTCTGACTTAAGTGTGATCCTCCCTGATGAATACCATGTAGAACTATATTCATGTGAAGAATGAAGCAAGAGCCTTCTGAATGAAGAAAATTCCAGTTGGTATAGCATACAATAGGATGTACATACTATTCCTTAGACACCGACTTATGCATTTTAGATTAGAACTTCAGGTTTTGCATTATCTTTTTGCTTTAGCTGAAGTGGCCCTGTACTCTCCTGTTCTCTTGCCTTGTGACACCTTTCTCAATAAAGAAAGCTTAGCTCTATGAATGACTAAGTACCATGTTGATGTCCATCCTCCACTTCTTCATGAACAACAGCTTCATATCACACATAACATATATATATCTGTGCTATATACTATCAAAACCTGACCTACCTGCCGTGCTGAAAGTAAGCCAGAATAGCAGCTTCAGAAATGGCTGGAGTATGCCCTTTTGAGCTTATTATAGACTTCATGAATATACTTGGTGTGTCAAGCCTTGGATTGCCTGTGAGACAGCCAAGTGGGTGAAGGCAAGCATGAGACAGATTCTGTTATTCTTGTAGCCACCCTGACTGCTCCCGAGGGTGTTATGGGCAAAGCATGCGAGTTGCACAGAAGATGCACTTCAGAAAAATCAAATAATAAAGCTGAGATGTTCCTTTACTGCTGTTATTTTCTGCTACTTGGGATATTTCCAAAGTTGGGTGGGTGGGATGTACAGTACTTGTTTGTTGACGAAATGATAACTTAACCTAGATAAAGCACACACATACTGTTATTTTAATAAAAGAAACAAGGCTCACGTTTAAAAGGGAATATAATACAGTAAACATCCTTTTGTACTGGCCTAGTTATTTTTCTAAACTTGTGTGAGGCTGAAGTATTTGCCTTCCAAAATAGAATTTTTGCAAGAGTCTGCAAGTTCTGTAATACCTTTTCCAGTGTCTGTTGAGTGAGCCAAAGGTCTGTGGTCAAGTGGGCATCTCAGTTACCACTCTTTATTGAGTGTCTGATGCATTAGGCTTTAAGTCCCACAGACCTTACTCCTCCTGAGCAAAGCTGTTGAGCATTTAATTTTCAACTTCATCCTAGTTCCAAGAAAAACACCAGAAAATGAATCCAGTCTTCAACTGGTGATGTCCGTGAGTCTTGGATGTCCATGATGTTTTGGTTTAAACTATTCAAAGTGATCAGGAAGTTTTTTCGGGTTTTTGTTTTTTGTTTTTTTTTTTTTTAATTTGATTTTAAAACAACCTGAAAACACAGGGAAAGAACTTACATTTTCAAATTTTAATCCTATTTCCTTAGAGTGCTGATTTTTTTCAGTAGTTATTGAAGTCTTGTTAGGATGTCCTATTCAGATTTTTTTTTTTTTTTTTTTTTTTTTTTTTTAATTTGATTTTAAAACAACCTGAAAACACAGGGAAAGAACTTACATTTTCAAATTTTAATCCTATTTCCTTAGAGTGCTGATTTTTTTCAGTAGTTATTGAAGTCTTGTTAGGATGTCCTATTCAGATTTTCTCACCTTTTTGTGCATCTCACCTTTAATGCATTTTAGAATGATTTTTAAGTAAATATTTGATACATCCAGTCTTGTTCTGTAGATGTTATTGCCACTCCTCTCAGACTGTAGTAAGATTACTACTTGTAAACAAGGTAGAGATCAGAATGGAGGTAGATGTGAGTGCCGCTACCCACCATACTGAGGGTAATTATGCCAAGTTACTGGCCTGGGATGTTCCCGCTCAGTGATAGCTCTCATCAGTGCATCTGGTTTATTGTAGAATTTCAGTGTTAAAATGAGTATGTTCCCTTGCTACCTTGTGATCTGTCAGAGGACTCTAGATGGAAACACCCTTCTTAGAGAGGAGAGATTAGATTAGGGAGTGAGAACTGGTGTGAAAATAAGTCATATTGCCTTCATAAATAGGTCTGTGTTCAGGATCAGTCCGATGTGAGGCTGCAGGAACCTGATGCCACCATCTGTGCTTAGACCTGCTACAATAGCAACCGTTACAACCTGCTCCAGGCCTTCTGCACTTCTGTCTCCAGCATCCCTGGGATCCTCCCAGGTGGCTTAGAGGGTGTTCATTAGGGACATCAGTATGGGCTCCCCACAGGAGAAGTAATGTTTCCTTCCTTTATAGCTGGAGCAAATAAAGGAAGCCCAGCAACTGCTTCGATGCCTAGCTATGATAACGGTGGGATGAATATGTCCCAGAATGAAGTTATGGTGTCAGTATGGTGGACAGAGTAGAAGCATTTGCCATATCTTGAAGGCAAGAAAAGGGTGCACGTGGAACATTGCCTGTTTTGTGTTTGGTATTCTCTTCCCATAACACCAAGTGTTCTGGTAGCACAAGCTAACTTGCATTTAGGAATCTTCCTAGAAACATTCAAAATAGTTTGTCTTTACAGTAGATGAAGATAACTTAAAAAACTGAGCTCCTGCTTGGTGGGATGTTTGAGGTTTCAGAATATATGTAGTTTATTTTTGTCTTGAATTAGAACAGAGAGTCAAAAGTGTTTGCAGAAAAAAATTCGAAATGTTTCTCTTTGATACTATCAGAACAAATATAAGAAAACAAAAATCCTCTCCTTTCAGAGAAGAAATGCTGGATATTTGATGATGACAATATTAATGACCTTTGAAAATGCATTATAAATCCAGGGCAATATCAACATTGGTATTAGTGGTGGATAAGTTTGCTTAAATAGCATTTAAAGCAGTTTATTAATGAAACACAATCTTTTGGATGTTTAGAAATGTCTTATTGTATTATTATGCCTAGAGCTTATAGTTATTATACTTAGAGCTGACCTGTTGCTCATTTAGTTGGAACTGAAAAGTTGTTCTTGCAGTCTATCATATTTGCTTGGAATGGAGGAAAGGCTGGCAAAAAGCAGCATTTCTGATAGCTTTGTTTCCAGTGAGGAGGTACCAGTAATGTTCAGGTAAACATCCAAAGCATTAGGCCTTCTCCATCAGAATGGTGTTATGTACCAACATGTTCCACTGTCAATTGTAGCCAAAAGAATCCTAGTTCAGTGTCTCTGAACAGTGCTGGTACTTTTTTTTTGCAAAGAACAATACTGGCCACACTTATCCATGGGATAGTCATTAGTAGTTTGATTAGCATTGTTCTGAAATACGGTTTTCCAGCCAAAACCTAACAACCTTCCCCTCAATCCCCCTCTGTGAAAACTGTGCTAAAACTCTGTAAGGAACAATGGAGTTTTACAATCATTTAGTGAGCACACTTTTGTTCTTCAGTCGTGTCTGTACAATAAGGGGAAATATGCAAAGTGATGAACATCCTCATCCCCCAGTAAGTTCAAGAAGAAGCACCAGCTTAAGTAGTCTTTAATATCTCTTTCTAAGAACTTTCCATTCGGAATTATCAAGATTGTCTTATCAAAACGCTGTCTTTCAGCAATGAGGGAGCGTGCTATATTTTAAACAAAAGACTCTATGCCATGCTGGTTTGCAAAAGCCCAGGTAATTCCATGGCTCTGAGAAATCTGCTGTATGTAAGGACCTATGTACAGTTTGATGGGCATTTTTGGTATTAAAAGCAAGACATAGGTCCAGCTCCCGAACTGAAGAAGCTGGGTGCTGCAGCAAGAGCTTGGTACTGAGACATATTTGAATCTGAGCTTCAGTAGTGCCTGATGGAAGAAGTGTTCCTTTGCTTTATGAGTTTGGGGTTGATTAGTGTGAGCGATTGCCTCTGCAGCCCGATTTTCTGTTTCCAAGGTCAGCACAAGAGGAAAACCAGGAAGAGACAAGACTAATGCCTTCTGCAGATTATGCAGTACGTTAGGATTGAGACTTCCCTGCTTTCAGTCTGTGTTACAGAGGTACTAACCATTATCAACAGGAGTAGACCTGAGAATTATAGGATACTTCTTACCATTTCTGTAACACTTACGTGTCTCTCCAGGTCCGTGGAAAATTAAGCTTTCTGCCAATGGTGGATAAAAACATAGGTATGGATCTATTATACCCTGAATTTTTAATCATGTCAGGTGAGGATGAATGGGGAAGATATAAAGAAAATTTGGCTAGTAAAGTTTGCTTCTGTGTTTCAAGGCTGGAATGATTACTGAGAATACTGAAAGCTGTGCATGACAGCCTACTCTGTATCTGCTATGATGGTAAGCACTGTGTTCATGGCATTGACCATGCAGTTGTCACTCAGCAACAGAAGCTAGCAATTCCTGATTTCTAAGTGTCTATGGACAAGACCTGATATCATGAGGTCAAGGGTTGGAGCCTGCTGAGAAGTATGGAAAACTGTAAAAGATAGTTGCCCAAGCTGTCTGCAAAACAGTGATGTGTGAAGGCCAGGGGTGGCCTATCTGGCTTACCCCATCTGTTCCAGGGGAACTGAAAGTATGCACGTCTCCACTCCCTCTGTTGTAGACCTGGTGAGGTTCTCTATTAACAGGAGAGTGTTTTTCTTCATCAATCTGTGAGCCATTGCAAAACAGTTCTGCTCTTTCTGTATCCTTCAGTGATGGCAGATAGGGTAGAATGTATGATGTCTGAGCTTCAGTAACTTGTTTGTAGCTATGGAAAGTTGCACGGAGGAGACATCCGTTCTAGCTGACCTTGGAGAGATCACAGAAATGAGTGGACTACATCTTTCTCCTTAATGACCTTGCCTACTTTTTTTCTCTATATCCCTGGTGCAGCTACAACCTGTAGGGTCATGGTGGAGTGTGCATTTTGCTGGCAAAAATCAAGATGTCAAGTGATAGTTGTGGCACTTGCTACAGCACTGTATTTCATCCCCAGGATTTTTGTCATGTGTTGCCACCAACCTGGTATTGGCTGAAGGCTGAAAATGGTAGACGTCAAAGATCACCTCTGTGACCTCACCAAGCTGCCATTTCTCTGTTCTCTGACACAGCCTTGGGACACCACCTGCCAGCATCCCTGGCATCACTTCTTGCCTTTAAACCTGTAGTCTGGCTAAGGGCTGTGCCATAGTGGATGCCTTAGAATGACATGTTTCAGCAGATGAAGAATGCAGTTGTCCTAGTATACCTCAGAGATTCAAGTCCTGATCCTTTTCTGACATGCAGTCCTCACAAGTATTTTTAAGGCTTGGGAAGATCTACAGGTAAGAAAAATACTTTTTTCTCTTAATTTGGAAAGCTTCAGCATAAGCATCAGGACTTGGACTTTTATCCTGGACTCACAGCAATGCCACACGTCTAAGACTGAGGACTGCAAGGAGGTGTTAGGATTTTGGTGTAGGCCAAATGGTGGTGGTGGACAAGACCTTCTTAGAAACAGTTTCAAAGGTAACCAAGAGGGAGCAGAAAGTCTAGCTAGGATTAGCTAAAATTATTGGTGACTAGAGGATGGGAAATGGGAAGGTGAAAGAGAGAGGCAGTGGACACTTATCTCTACATTTTTTGATTGTATTCAGGCAGCACTGCTATAATGATATACATGACACCTTGTGTAAGGCTGAAAAGCTATGTCTTCTTCATGAAGTTAAAGAGGCTTGTTTCTGCTGAAATCCTGCAGACATGGAAAATGATGGCTGCCTTCCCCGCTGCTGAGAAAAGCTTGCAAACCCTGATAACTGATCTTGCAGTACACACTTGAGTGCCAGTGTCTTACTCACGTGTCTTGTGTTGGCAGTCACAGACAATTATTTGAGCTGGAAAGCTAGGGCGGCACGCATGAGGTGTCTGTTTTTGTGGTTAGAACCTGGGTTTTGGCTTGTTGCAATGTTAAATTATGAGTATTAGAAATCTTTTGAATCTGCTAAACTGAAAACTTAACCAACTAAGAACTGGGAGTGAAAGACCATGCACTGTTGAGGTTTCACTGTGGTGCTGCATGGAACAGGCGAAACGGAGTTTGCGAAGTGTTGTTAGACTGGTTGGGGCGGGGGGGGGGAAGTCACAACTATTTATGGAGCATCACTAGGCTTGAGGAGCTTCCATGACTAAAAGACAACATCAAGTAAGAGTGATATACACACTCACAACCCTGTAAATATGGTTGCAGGGTGGGGGGGAAGTCACAACTATTTATGGAGCATCACTAGGCTTGAGGAGCTTCCATGACTAAAAGACAACATCAAGTAAGAGTGATATACACACTCACAACCCTGTAAATATGTCCCCTTTCCTGTTTCTGCCTGGACAGATTGCTCTGACTCATCTAGATTGTAATGAATGCTCTTGTCTGCCTTTGTATCTGAGTTGCACTTGATCTCTCTAGAGAGACATAGGTCCTAAATATCAGACCTGCGGCCCTCCACGCCCTGGGCATCTACCCTAGTCCTGTCCGAAAACTCTATCTGTCCCTGGATATCTGCCATGCCAGCCTGCTTCCTGCAGGTGCCCATAAATTGTGAGATTTATATGACCATGTTCCTGGATTACGCATGACCAAGCTCCAAATCCTTTAAGGCATGGCATTGTTTTGGCTTGCTGTCTTGCATGTAACCTTCAGCACCTGTGGTTTCATCCGATAATGGCCTGGGATCCTGATGGTCCACATGGTATATGCTGCACATAAATGGCCCATATAGCCATGCTGCTCTGATCCAAATCATTGATCCAAAGGAAAAGGAGGTTCCCCTGGGATCACTCTCACCGTGAGACAGATCAGACTTTGTACACTACAGCTGTGGCCTTATAGTGGTCACAGAGATGAAGGCATAAATGTGGCCATAAATAGGTTAAGGGCTAGAAGAATACTGTAGAGGTTGTTTGTTTTGCAGAAGAGTTGCACTCTGTAGGTAGTTGAAGGTGGTAGCAGCAGTATCCAGTGAAAAACAGCATTTCTTTCTCTGCACGGAATAGTAGGAAGGAGGCTTTGAACTTACTTACAAAGGAAGTGGGACGTCCAGAAACATCATTTCCAAATCTTTCATGACTGGAGAAGGGGAAGGAAGGCCTCCAGCTGGGTACAAAGGCAATTCAGGGCAGAGTGAAGTACACGGATGATCACAAGTTTTTCCAGAAGAAATAGGTGTTCTGACTACATCTGAGATTTAGACTGAGTTAAGCCTGAGCTGCCAGAGCCAAGCTTTGGTCTGTGTTATGGATCAGTGACCACTTTTAGGTGATTTTACTCAGGTTTCTGTCATTTTATGAATCAGACAGTATGATGTTATCCATGTATGAACATTTCCCTCACACAAATCTTTTCAGCAGCCCATGAGCTTGTCAATCTGGGCAGAAGTAACTGTTGTGATGTCAAAAAGGCACGGCTTTATTAGGCTCTGTTAAAATGGGAAGGGATTTTTTTTTCAGCCAATTAGTACTGAAGAAAAAAAAGCAAAACCTGTGTCTTCCTCAAACACAGCACGCCGTGTACTTCTTGTTCAGGACAATACGTGTGCTGAGTGTCATATTTCAAACTTCAGCTGTTTTTGCTGTTGCCCTATTCAAAAACAAGTATGGTTAGAATTTCATTACAATAGGAAAAGTGTGTGTGTATATTTGTTTCCCACTGTTCCATAGCACAAAAGCTGTTGGGAATTTGCTCCCATTTTAGCAAGATGTACTGGTGTTGTGTTTTGTTTTGTTTTTACCCTAAAGCATAAAAAAAGTCAGCTTCAAAAGTGGATAAATGTGTGAAACCTAAAGGCTAAGGAAGAAATTATTTTCCAACTTTAACTAGTATTGGTGCTATTACTGTGATAGTTGGCTGAATTCTTCAGCTAAGGATCTCAAATTGCATAAAATTAAAGATATAATTAGTGTATGTATTTCTGGAGGTTCGAGATCAGGCTGTTACGTGATGTAGTATGTTACTTCTGTAAGTAGCTTTGTGGCTTCTGTGTTTCACTGCAGGAATCTTTTTGTGGCTATATATGAGGCTTTTAGGGCTCTCTTACATTATTCCAACCACATTATGTAGGGTGAAAGGGTTAGTGTACATGTCTAATTTGACAAGATAGATGAAGTGAAGGAACCAGTCTTTATTGTTGAGATAGGGAAATGAGGTGAAGGAGACATATGCCAAAGATCAGATAGATTAAGGCTAAGAACTGAGGCCATGTCTTACAATTCCCTTAATGATAAGAGAAAGTACTTCTGTTTGGTTATGGCAAACTAACACAGGTAGTGTGCTGTACTGAAGTGATGTCTGTTAAGGTCTTTTGGAATTCCCCTCTCTCCTCCCCTGCCTATTCACAGCAAAATGTATTTTCACTAACAATGATTCTGCAGTGCTTTCGTACTATATGTACAGGAAGCTGAATGAGTGTCTGGGGACCTTTTAACTGGATCTATAAAAAGTCTGTGTCAATAAAATCCTGTCAGATCTATCCTTCAGTACTGTGATTACAGAAGAGGAAAAAGAAAGGCATTGCTCAATGTGACTGCAATATTCCAGCGCGTAATCTTCTCCCATGTGGTCATGTTTCCTCAGATAAGAAAAATTGCTGCTCTGGTGTCAGTGGGGATGGGGTCACTGAATGGGAACAGGAGCGTTTTCATTTTTTTCACAATGGACAGTTGTTTTGTGTGTTTTCCTGACTGGATAAACTATGTCCATGGTTACTGAGCAAAGTTTATTTCTGTAGGAAATAGGTAACCATGTTTGTGCAGTGGGGGTATCAGAACACAGAGGATTTGAAAGGAAGGGTCCAGAGGTCATCAGCAGAGGGGATATGATGAGGAAATGCAATGAGATATATCGTGTGGATTCTGGCATATACTTCATGGGATGCTTCCTTTCAAGTGCTGGTGAGCGAGAGAGGCGAATAGAAGCTCTTTGATAACACAGCAGCAGGGTAAATTCATTTCAGGGCCAGCTCTTCACCTTGTATAAAATAGTGCAACTGATTTATGCCCACAGAGGATTTGGCTTGAAGCTTTAATTGCTTTTTTGGCTAAGTTCTGTTTTCCTTACGTGTGCTCAGACTATCAAAAGAGTGTTAAATGTTATATGTCACCAAAACCTGTTGCTCCTGCCACCTTATTTGTTCATTATGTTCTCTTGAAGTATTGCTGCAGAGTAACTTTATTTCATAGCTCCAATAAAAAATGTGTTCAGAACTACAAATGGTTTTGTGAATGCTGACAGCATTCCTAAATTGTCCTTTCTCGTTAAGTGACCAGTGGAATGCTGACAGGCTATAACTGTAGAGTTAATCTTAGCAGATAATTTATGCCATTGCTACACTGTTTGTATCCTGTGTTTCCACATTCATCTTCAGGTTTCCACATTGCTTCGGGTATAACGTGTGCTGTGACCTTGTGTAACATCATTGCCTAGAGCACCAATTAAACTGTGACTGCAGCTCATGTAGGTATGGGGTAAAGCTGAGTGCTGTGGAGAGTGAGAAGTGTTGCTCAGAGCAGACTAAAGACCCTGCCCAAAAACTGGGATGGAAACTCAGGCAGTTGGTTTCTGCTGAGTGCTATGCAGTTATCCTGCCTAAGTTTAGGATCTAAGGCCCTTCCAAATTAACATCTACTTGAACTGGATTTACTCTCGAATCCTGTAGCTCTTACAAGGAGAAAGTGATGGTCCTTTCCCCAAAGGGTTGACAGTATAAAAGAGCAACAACAAACAAAGAGTGGACAGCAAAAGGGATATTTTTAAATCACTTTTGCAGGTAAGAATCAAATGCATAGAGAGACTGAATGATTTACATAGGATCATGCTAAAAAATGTGAGATGTGGAGTTAAACTGAAATTTCAGGCCAGCACCTTAATGGCAGGATGTGAACTACTTTTGTTTTACTGTTGCTTTGTGCTTCTTATGTGCATGAATGTATCCATATTTTGGTTATACTTGAATCATCGTCAAATATTCACAGTAGAAAAAATGGCTGTGGCAAATTCAGATGTGACTGTATCCCTGGCTGCTTGTTACCATATTTCTGAACCAGGTGGTGGAACGGGATGCAAGAAAGTGCCTTGTCTGCCTCAGTGCAGAAGCCATCTGTGTCTGGTTTAGCAGGGAGCTGGTTACCTAAGGGTGGCTGGCTGACGTGGTGGAGCAAGTCAAAAAGCATTCACCGAGACCATTTCCTTTATAATATATACTAAGACCTTGTACAATAGGCTAGAAAAATTTGTACTCATTAGAAAACTCATCATTACATTCCTCATATCCTCCAAAGGATCTCAAAGTTTTTAGGTCTTTGAAGTCTCTCTAGAGGTGGTTAGAAAGGTGTGAAATTGTGCATTAGACTACACTCACAGTAAAAGATCGTTTTTGCACGGCTAACGTGCCTGTCTGAACTGTAGCAGACTTTTCGTGCTACCTTTTCTCTCATCGGGTGCATATTCTTGGTATTGGGAAGCTGTAATGCAATCTGATACTGGACAGTTTGTGTTGTACAATCAATTTGCTACTCTTATAGCCATAATAATACCCCATAGTTGCAGCATGTTTTTATGTAGCACAAGAAAGTCATTGGTCCTCACAGCATGCCTGAGGTGCTGCTGGCGGCTGTGATGAAGGAAAGTGAAATTAGGAATTAGAGTAATTTTTTGGTTCATCTGAGGGAAGCAGAGAGATTGGAGCTTCCATGTCAGTGGTAAGCCTTTTCCTTGATTGATGCTCTTAGGGGCAATGTCAGCTGAAGCTCTGTGTGGGCCGAATGCAGGAGGATTTATGATGATTTGTATTACAGATCATGGATTTGCTGTGAATAAATAATGGATGTTCAGCCTGGGGCGGAGGCAGCTTCAAGGGTGGACCAAGAGCAGCCCCCCAGTGCCTGTGGGAAGGTTATTGAGAGGGTGGTGCCAGGCTATGCACAGCAGCGCATGGTGGGAAGATGTGACCCAACAGACATTTATTGAAACAAGAGAGGAACAAACCATACACAGGGAGAAACCTTTTCTCCATGAGGGCAGTCAGGCAGTGGAGCAAGTGCCCAGAGGGGTTGTGCGGTCTCTGTCCTTTGAGGTTTTCAAGACCCAGTTGATCATAGCCCTGAGTGTTCTGTTATTGAAACAAGAGAGGAGCAAACCATACACAGGGAGAAACCTTTTCTCCATGAGGGCAGTCAGGCAGTGGAGCAAGTGCCCAGAGGGGTTGTGCGGTCTCTGTCCTTTGAGGTTTTCAAGACCCAGTTGATCATAGCCCTGAGCGTTCTGGTCTGACCTCATGGCTGAGCCTGCTTTGAGCAGGAGGTTGGACTAGAGAAATCCTGAGGTCCCTTCCAACCTAAAGTATCCTCTGATCCCGTGACAACTTACACCACAGAACTTAACCGTGTAATTTCTTGAGGAAGCTGATACATTTTGTTTTAGTGGAATCATACATCTCTTAGAAATTATTTCAGCTTTGATTAAAGAATTTTATCCTGTTATAACTATTTTGTTAATTATGCTTGTGCTTTAAAAAACGGATGACAATTTAGCTCAAAACTCTCCATTCCAAAACTCATAGTAAAACCAAAAACCTCCTACCCCTTCTCTGCTTTTCTTCTCTTCCTCCTTCTCCAGAAAAAGTCCCCAAATAGAATTAAAAAATTCCCTGGTTGTTAAGTGAAATATCAATATAGAGGACAATATTTATTGGTCCAATCTTTGGTTCCAGTTCAGTGTTTTTAGTTGGTGTCCTTAAATTAACGGCAATGTCTTTTGTTCTTATTCAAAGAAGGTTCTGCTAAGTCATTGGGGCACATCTTGTAGAATAAGGGTGAATTATGGGCCACATGGGGCACGTTATTTTTCAGACATACATTGGACTGGCAGCTGGAAGTTCCCATCATCTCATTTTAGGGGTTAATACTCAGGAATAACCAATTTTTTGTGTCAAAAAAGTCAAAGAGGACAATATTTTTATATTCTTAGAAATGCTATATTATATTGCAGAAATGGAGTTGCAGAAACTACAAGAGGAGAATAAATAGTATGACATTGTTCCAAGATATCTATTAGGAATTCTCTGAGTTAAATCCATGCTAGAAATTCAAGCATGCTTTTTATTTGGATCTTGAAATGATCTAATGCACGTGGTTTAGTTTTTATTCACCATGTACAAGGCTGGGTATATATTCAAGTCATGAGAGGGTAAGATTTTGAAATCTTTGGCTTGTTTTTGGCATTTAACTGGAAGAAGAACATGATAAGACTCACATTCACATGGTATTTGAAAAAAGAATAGGGTTATATCATGCTGTCAACTTTGTCAGCTTTGTTTACCTAACTTTTCAGCTAATACCACTGGTATCTCAGTAGGGCTATTGATTTGGTAAAGGTGGATTTAGGCAAGTAATGGTGGCAGAAGTAACTTAAATTTAACTTGTTTGTCCCTACACCATGAAATAAATTCCTCTTTAACAAAGACCCATCTTCTGTCTCTTTTTCTCATTCTCACTGGTATTGTACTCCAACTGTAGTAAGTACTTACTGGTGTTTGTGTTTCCCTGCTAAGGAATGAATTAATCTCATATAGTTCAGCTGTCTACAAGTCATACCTCTCTGAAGCAGTTGCTTTGGCGACTTCTAAAATTGAGGCAAAGTAACAGGTGTTCTATCAAAGCTGGTCATCCAATTGTAGGAATATCTAGTTGACTAACTTAAAGGTTGTTCACCTTTTAGTTAGTTAAGGCTAAATGAGATGAGCCCCACTATAAGCATGGTAGAATTTCATCTGTTTGCAGAAGTGGTCATATTTTTATATATTGACCTTTCTAGGTGGAGCTGAAGTAAATTAAGAAGGTATTCTAGTATTCAAAAATAGCCTATTAGTCATTACAGTATATTCTGTATTCTAAGAAACCTATTCTCCCCGATTTTTATATATTGACCTTTCTAGGTGGAGCTGAAGTAAATTAAGAAGGTATTCTAGTATTCAAAAATAGCCTATTAGTCATTACAGTATATTCTGTATTCTAAGAAACCTACATTCTCCCAGCTATTAAAAATAATATTTTTATTGTCTAAAGTGGCAATCATCTGTTGCAATTTGTATATTATGTAGCAGATTTGTTCCTGCTCAACAGCTTTGTGAACAGTCATTTACTTTACTATGCCACAAAGTGGGATGCAAGCCAGCAACATGAACAGAAAATAACGATAGTGGGTACAAACATATCAGTAGCACACCTTCAGCTCAAATATTTACTGTATGTAATGCTTTTGGTCCTGCAGTGCACAAAGAACCTTTTGTCCAGAAAGCCAATGGAAATCGTGGAGAATCACGTTATATTTTCTGCAGAAGGCGCTGAGATTAGCCCGAGTAGAAAAATACCAAAGTGTCAGTCCTGATTATGCAAACATTAATTCAGAACAAAGATTTTGCTTTTATAGCTGTATTTTTTTTTAACAAGAACACTGTTTCTCAGAAATAAGAGAAGATCCCAAACCCAGTTACAGTCCTAAACACACTTCTGCACCAATTTCCCCAGTTTCTTGGCCGTATATTTAAGGTAAGCGTGTTAGCCAGGGATTACTGAGCCCAGCAAAGACAAAGTGACATTAAGGCACTGGTGAGGCCGCACCTCGAATACTGTGTTCAGTTTTGGGCCCCTCACTACAAGAAGGACGTTGAGGTGCTGGAGCGTGTCCAGAGAAAGGCAACGAGGCTGGTGAGGGGTCTGGAGAACAAGTCTTATGAGGAGCGGCTGAGGGAACTGGGACTGTTTAGCCTGGAGAAAAGGAGGCTGAGGGGAGACCTCATCGCTCTCTACAACTACCTGAAAGGAGGTTGTAGCGAGGTGGGTGTCGGTCTCTTCTCCCAAGTAACTAGTGATAGGACGAGAGGAAATGGCCTCAAGTTGCGCCAGCGGAGGTTTAGATTGGAGATGAGGAAAAATTTCTTTACTGAAAGAGTGGTGAAACATTGGAACAGGCTGCCCAGGGAAGTGGTGGAGTCCCCATCCCTGGAGGTATTTAAAAGACGTGTAGATGAGGCGCTTAGGGACATGGTTTAGTGGGCATGGTGGTGTTGGGTTGACGGTTGGACTCGATGATCTTAGAGGTCTTTTCCAACCTCAATGATTCTATGATTCTATGATTAAGGGTGGTAGAGCTACACAGTCAGAATTGCAGCTGCAGAATTAATACACCTGATGTGTTCTCTGTTCTAAGATCTCAAAGGGTTAGTTATAAAATGGGTTAGTAGTTAGTTATAAAATAGGTTAGAAAGGGTTAGTTGTAAAATCTTGTAGTGCTGACTATGATGAATATGCTGCTTCAGCGTCACTAGCACTGAGGGAAGTATTTTTTTCACCAGACCTCTATTCTCAGTGGGAAATATCTGGACCTTGCTCATGGTGGCTGAGAGACACAAATAACTTGCCCTACATGAAGTAGACTAGTTTTATTAAGTTACTTTTTTTAACATCTCTCCAGCCAGCTTTGTGCCTGGAACAAGACGAGGTCCCCTCTTCTATAGGCCCCCCGTGTCTGACAGATGAGGCAACTCCAGGGCTCCTCGGCACTGCATTACTTGTGTTTGACTTCTTTGCAGAACTTCAGTCCCCTGCTTTATATTGCCAGTAGGTCCAGCTTTCAGCAGACCGTGCTGGCTCTTCAGATGTTTTAAATGGAACAATGCATTATTCATATGCCATAATATGAATTCATGGCCCTTCCGCAAAGGAAATTACTTCTACCTACTTCTAAGACTTCTCCCATTCAAGAAAATTAAACGAAGCACTCGGAGATGTTTTTAATTGCTTACGACTCAGCTGAGAAACTTCTAAGAATGAGTTTCTTTTTGTAATGTAACTTGAGAGCTCATTCATTGAATGTAATTATGCTGTATGATGGATTGGGAAGTATAAGTGGAGAGCTAAATAAGATGGAGATGACAAAATAATGGTAATAAAAATAATAGTGCTTGGGTTATGTGATACTTCCTGACAGTGTACATCACCACGCTGTCACTGTCTTTGAATACTAATGTAGCCTTGTGGCTTCTTCCTGTAGCGCATATTTAGCAAACGACATGCATTGCCTCTCTTCTGGACTTTAGCGTACAAATGGCTTGGCTGCGTGCTTTGGAGCTCTTTGGAGAGGTGGGAGTGAGAAGGCATTTCGTCCTCTCTGTGGAGTGACTGCAGGCCTGCATCCTTGGGGTCAATGTGCTACCCTTCTCATCTGTGAGATGGGGTGGTGATTTTCACAGTTATGGAGACTAGCCAGGCCTCTGCTCCTTCCCTACCAGGGGGCTCAGCTGGAGTCCAAGATGAAGCCTCCAAAGAGCTGTAAAGGCTGCTGGGCGCAGACCCATGTATGTAACACCATAGTGACCCAGATAAGGCACTGAAGTTGTTTACCACTAATGAAACCTCCATGACTTTTTCAATAGCAGTGTTAGAAAAGGCTTTTATAGATTCTTTAACACAAAGCAAACACATTTTATCAGTCACATGAATGAATGTGTTTGCCTGTCTAAATTGCTGTATGGTACCAGGGCTGTTCCTGTTAATCTGTAACTAGGAGGCTGGCTGGAGAAGAATCACTTTGCCACCTCAGTTAAGCGTTCACTGGGGCCTGCAGAGGAGAATAGCCCACACGTTCATAGAAAGTAACTAATGGAGGTGGCTGAGGTATAGCTTCAAAGAGAGAACAGGAGCACTTCTGAACATGAGATATGTGGGGAGGAAGGGCTTATTGCTGAACGTTTTCTTTTCTGAGTGCTAACTTTCGCTGTAACTTAAGAAACCAGACTACATGTGCTTTCCAGACTCCCTGGTTTTGTCTAGTGAGACGAATCCAGCCTTTCCCACTCTTCTGTTTCTCTTTTCCCACCCTATTCCAGATGTTCAGGCCTGCATAAACCAGCAGGATTCCAATTATAATGATACTTTCCCATTCACTATTCATCCAGTTTTTTCTTGATGTGAAAATGAAATGTGACCCAAAATAACCCAGTTGGGGGGGACACTCTATCATTACATACATGCGATTTATTTTTCCAGAGTGTTTTTTTAATTTTATCTTTTTTTTTTTTCAAGTACTAAACCAAAACAAAAACCCACAAACAGGAAAAACAAAAAATTGGATGTATGCAGAAGACTCCTATTCAAACCAACGGCATCTGAGGACAGGAATTATCTCCTAGATGGAACAAATGAGCAAGACCCTGATACATAATGATTACTAATTAATAAAAACAATATCAAGACCCATAGTGATGAGACTCAGAAAAATGACTTCTGCAAACAATACCAGCATTCTTGCTAGGAGGATACGATGAATAATAAGAAATATAAAGAGCAAAACCTCTGACACTAAGTCCTGGAGCAAAATTTTAATTTACTTCAATATCAGCTTTTCCAGAATCACAGAAATATGGAATAGTATAGAATAATTGAAAAGTAAATATTATAGTATTTACCCCACTTTTAATACTGACTAGGGGATTGTAATGCTGTTCTATTTTTCCTTTCCAGGTAAGTTGTGAGAGCAAAAAGAATGCATTGCTTTTTGTTGTGCAGTTTGTACATCAGAATTGGGATGTATGGCATTTTACAGGCTAAACAAACAATATCCAAAGGCAAGCTGAAGTATAAGTCAGGAGTGTAAGTTTCTCTCAGCTCCTGTGCACTTTCCAGAAAAAAGAGCAGTTTTTACAGAGTGAGCCATGGTATTTTAAGTCTGGGAGGAGGCTGAATGAAAGTATGAGGACTTTGAAAGAAAGGCCAGAAAAGACCTGAGAGAAGGGAGTAAAGAGCCTGATACAGCCAGTGGTCACATATCTCCAGAAAAATGGAATTGATCATTTAACATCAATTTGAAGAAAGCGTGGCTGGCTTTCTTTGGCTTTCTTTTGCTTTTATCTGAAAAGCTGAAGACAAAATCTTTATAAAACTTGTTATACAAGGGTCAGTAGGGAAATTGATTTGATTTTTGTTGCTAAACAATCCAAGGTTAGACGAGTTTTGTTAACTGAGTTACTGCTCTAACAATTAAACTCACCAGGATAAATAAGAATGTGCTGAACTATTCTGAAGAAACTGTTTTCAAAATCAGCTGTTTCCAATGACTTTGGCTCTCAAGTGTGGATAGCACCTGTCCTGTGCCAGAGCTAATTGCTAGTCTTAAGATCAACGCAAAGGTTTCAGGAGATCCAGAGGAGAAAGTAGTGTCCTGATGTAAAGCCCAATAGATCCAACCAACCTCTCAAAACAAGGTGCTCCAGGCAAAGTTCTCAATCTGATTACCCCATTTCTGCACCTCAGGAGGTCCTGGCCCTTAAACAAGATTAAAGCTCTGTTCAACAGCACTGTCACATATCTACTAAGCTAAAAAGTTTGTTGACTGTAACCGTTTTAGACACTTTGGTCTCATTCCTCTTTCCATCCCCATAAGCTGATGAGGTTTTTAATGATTGCAGCTGGTCTCATTAAGGGATATTTAGCACCTCTGAAAAATTGAGTCCCTAATTACTATATCCTTCCAGGAACACGCAGGGTGTAACTCCGCAACAGTGGTGGAAGGTGAGGGTGCTTTTTACTCTTTTTTTTCTCTCTTGACATTTACTTAGTCACATACTTATTACTTTCAAATCCTATTTCTCATGCATTTGGAATAAAAGATAGTATAATCTTATGATAGGGGAGAACCATGTAGTTGACTGCATCTCTATAGACCTGTTCACAAGTTATGAAATGTTTTCATAGGCGTGATATGCTTTGTCATAATTCTGAATACGGGACTGTAGGTTCCAAATAACTTCATCTTTTTAAAGTTTTATTGTATAATTAACATTTTTTCCTAGAATATTTTCTTTGTAAAACACTGGGGTATAGTTGGACTTCTTTTATGCTCCTCTGCTTGGCTAGTATCATTGTTCGAATTAATGATGATCTGTGCCTTTAGCAGTTTAAATGATTGATGTATTTTCCTATCCAAATAGGACAGAAGTATTACTTCCCACTTCTTCTCAATGGAACCTGATACTCTAATTTTTCTTATTTTTGTAGATTAGGAAATTAATATAGAGGTGGCATAGGTGAGAAAAGAAAGTCACAAAGGAATTCTATTGGATCTTTGTGATTGCAGCCTCCATCTCCTGATACATAGCCTTTTCCTGTGCTGGCCAACAGTACCATCCCAGGAGTTCTTCCTTTCACAGCGGTGCTGAGCTACCTTGTGGAATGAAAATAAAATATATTCTCTCTTTCATTCATCCCACTGAAAACTTTCTTCCAAAATTCAATGATGGAACTTCTTCCATGCTGGTTTCAAACTAGTGAAACTCTACTGAGTTCGTGAGTTTTTGATGGCTGACAACTGGTGGGATAGGAGAAGAATCAGGCTCACAAATTCTGCTTTAGAAGCCTGGTTAAAAAAAAAAGTCACATTTAAAAAGGCTGAGCACTTGTCTGTGCACTTGACAAGATTTTAAACAATTAGGCAACCAGCAATGGCTTCTGATCCCATGGAAACGGCTGTAGAAATAAAAGGCCTTCCTCCATTGAAAAGTGATTAGTTTAAAGCATTCTATCCCATTTTTAGCAGTTTGATGGCAGTTTCCATGGGGATGGGAGTAGAGGATTGCTGAAGTGTTATTATAACTCCTGCAAATAACACAGATGGAGGTTAAAAGATGTGAATTATATTTCAACAGCACCTGTAAATGTATTAATTTTGGGAGAGGGAGAAGGGAAAGACAACAAAATGTTTTTCCTTTTTCTCCATCTGCAATACATCTCTGATGAATGACACAACTAGTCAGAATAAAATAAAATGATCTTTTTGGCCTTTCATTCATAGTTCTGCAATGTAGTAATATTTACCACTTTGAGAAGATGATGACCAGGGGTGTCAAATTTCTTCAAAAGTAGATATTGTTATGCTCATTTTATAAATTGGACAGCTGAGTCAGAAAAAAGGTTAAGTGGCCAAAAGACCAGGGATCAGGGATATTGCTGGAAAAACACTGTCTGCCTGTTTCTAAAGCCGTGGCTAGGTGACTGTACAGCCCAAATAATGACATTTTTCTCAGGATTCCTATCACGAGGCCCTGGGGCACCAACAGGCCGCAATGTCCCTGCCCGGCCCCCCCGGGGCTCCCCAACCCTGCCCACAGCCCAGGACCCCATGTCAGCCCCCGAGGCCGTCAGCCCCTGCCCCAGTGATGCCACAGCAGAGCCGGTCTCCAGCTCCACAGCACGGCCTGGCGTCGGCCTGTACTGGTCCCCAGGGAGGTGCCCGATGCCTGGGACTGGAGCTGCCCCAGTGCCCCCTGGCTGCCCACTCCTGGCTGGGGCGGTGGGCCAGGCCCTGCCTGGGGGATCCTCCCAGGGAGCTGCTGGCCCAGGTAGCGCCCTGGCAGCGAGCCCAGGCAAGGGATGATGGCCCCGGGCTGGGCTGAAATGGAGTCCTGGGCCACGGGCAGGGTGGGGGAGGCCCCAGGGGGGGCAGGCAGGGCTCTGGGTGCCCTCAGTGCCTGGCCCTCTGGTGACAACCAGTGACAAGTGCAAGAGTTTTCTTGGGAGTTGATTTTTGAAGCTTTTCAGTTTCGGTAGTCCTGAAAAGGAAAGGTAAATTTTGTAGCTTCTGAAAATCATCTCAAATAGAGTGCTGCTCCATCATGGCTTTCTAACATCTCTTCCATCTGCGATGTGGGGAAATGATGGCACTTGAACCCGGTGCACTCTCTGTTTCAGCTGATGGTTGGGCCTGAAACCTGAAGGGTTTGAATTACTTGTGCTTTGATAATTTTTGCACTCAGTCAAACAGATACCTAAAGGGATTTTTTGGAGAGGAGGAGGGGAGATTTGGGAGGGGAGGAAGAGAGTACATGATTCTCACAGACCCAAGCTGCGAAAAAGTCTTCCCATTACCCTTCTTTTTCTTTGTTTTTCTAGTTGGTAACATTGAGCACATAGTTTGTGAATGTGAATTGTGGGGTATTTACATGGAGATTAAAATCTCTTCAATAGATTCATGACATGAAAAAAAATTTTTATGTGGATTGCTCATGGAAAATCTAATTTTAAACAGTGTTGCTTAGCTGTGATTTGTTGGACAGCTGCACGGCATCGTTCCTCTGGTCTGATGTGATGAACGTTGAGGTGCTACTATGTATTCCATACTAGCTCTTAATTTCCTATGAAGGACATAGGATGCACTGAAGAATAGATATACTGGCCTTCGTTTCATGTTGTCTCAGTACTGAATTATGCCAATACAGTGTTTTTTTGCCTGTGGGTATTTCTGACAAATACACAATTCAACTATTATTAGTTCCAGTTTCTTTTAAAAAAGTATTTGTCAATTTTAATACATTTCAGTTTATCTTTACTCTTTTAAGTTGTGCTGTGGAACTCTTTACAGTTACAGCTGAATTTCATTTTAATTTCAAGCTGACTCCTAACCTAATCAACATTCAGCGCATTTCTATGGTCTGCCTAAATCTATTTAAATGAGGAAAATATTCTTTCCACTGTCCTATTTGGATAGGAAAAGACATCAATCATTTCACAAGTGGTAAGAAACTGAGAGAACAAAGGTTTAAAGGTGAACGCTACATAATTACTTAGTGCATGACTCTTGACGTGAGTGATTCATGTCTATTCATTTTTAAACCTCCATCTGTAGTTTTATGACTTCATGAAGAGTCAGCTTTGTTAGAGAGAATTGCTGAATCAGACTGTGGAAGTGTCATTTGCTAAAGTTCATACCTGAATTTTAAATTTTCTGATTTGTTTTTTTGGATAGGTATTTAAATAATAGCAGACCTTTTTTGATCAAATAATTTATGCAAATTGTTTAGCTTTGGTCGGCAATAAATGGCACAAATGTTGACTAAAGAAATGCCTGATCCATAAAGAAATCCAAGAATTTTAGAAAATCTGTGAAGAGGATAATCACAGGTTGAAGTGCTAGGATTGTATTAGGGGGAAAAACATGGAGATCAGCTGTGTTTGGAAGAGCTACAGAAAGGAAATAAAGGTATTGGTATTTCAATGGCCGAGAATGTCTAAAATCAAATCAAGGAAGCGGATCACCTATCTCTTCTTCAAGAATTAATCTTCATTTCTTTAATTCTCTCTGTAAGTGCGAGGATAAGAAAACATCCACGTTCAGACCGCATTGTAAAAATTCTTAGCACAGAGTGCAAAGTGGTTTTAAAAACCACTGAAACACTCTCCATCATCTCCAGCTCCCATCATGTAGAACTTAAAAACTGCAATTGTGTATCCTTTCTTAATAGTCAGAAGCCAATTCTATGAGCTGGAAAATATTCAATATTCTTTCAGTACCTATGGGGATGTGCTTTAACAGTTCTACATGCTCAAGGTAAAATGCACATTATACTTAAACAATTTTGACACATTTTTGTCACACTCTGTTCAGGGTTGAAGGATGACTTACTGATAATGCACCTTGGTGGCTATTTAACTGAAAGCAAATATTTATGCTCATTTTCAGTTAATTTGTAGGCAGAGTGGAATTGCTAACAGTAACACCACTACCTATAAATGATGCTACATTGTCAAAGTTGAAATAAGTGGAATTTTAGTTTATGCTATATTTTCAAATATTTTTAGTTATGTTCACTGTTGACTGAAAAAGATCAAATTGAAAATTAATTATGAACCTTTCCACATGCATATTACTAAACAGCTTTCAAGACTACACTGAGATTTTCATGACTGGACACCTCAGTCACACAGAAAGTTAAGCTCTGTTAAGCTAAGTTTTTAATTATTTACACTGCTGAAAGAAGAGCTAATAAAATGCTCAGAATAGTAAACTTTCTTCTAATAGGATATATAATTTAAAATCTGGTGAAACTTGGAGAATTATATTACTATACTGTTGCAATCGAGTCATTTGTATGAATGATGTAAAACTAATCTGTGGTACATTTTTATTGCTTTTATAGCACTTAGCTTTCATATAATTTAACATTTTGGAAAAAAAAGGAATTTTGTTCTTAGAGCCTATATTGTTTGTTGTTTTGTTTCTTTTTTTCTTTGTACTGATACTTGTACTTGAGAGTCCACTGTGAACAACTGAGAAACTTCTGCATAAACTGCAGCCCTATGGCAAATATCTGTCTTTATTGAGCTATGTGAAATGATCTTCCAACTCACTCTGGAAAGAACAAGTTGTCTTTTTAGGGATTGGATGTCGGTGGCATGTAATCATTAGAGTCACTAGCATGTCTATGATTTGTGAAAGGTATGCAATAAGCTAAAAATTCCCAGTTAGAGCCAACCTTTGGTCCTGATCACTTTGCTCTGTATTGTCAGTGCGTTGGGCCAGTAGACTCTAGACACTATGCAGAATCTTTCCCACAGAAAGTATGCAGGATAAATCTTCAAATACTAAATGATTAAGCATACAGGAAAATCCTGGCTAAACTAATTTTAAGGCAGACTAGAGCTATTCTAGAAATTTATTTCACACGTCTTTTCCTTTGCATTTCAGTGGCATTTCTAAAATGAGTTCATAAAGTAATTTAGAATATTTGGATTTTAAGGTACTGCAAAAGTGTAAACTATTCTTTGGAAGCGGGGGAAATGAAACATTTCCAGAAGTTTTCTTTCTCCCTATATGCTATTTCTGTACCTAAATGTACAAAAATAGAAGTCTGGGGTAACATCAAGATATAAAGAGTAAAATTTGAATGATGAAACTAGATAATTGGGTTTTATTTCAGATGTGTAAGTTACTGTATTAATGCAGATAATTTATTTTAAATATTTTTCTATTTTTCTGTTGTTAGTTTTTGTTAATAAGTTCCTGCAGTGAAATTCTGCACTGAAAATAAGGTTACTTAATGTTTATATTTTGTTTTGATCTTTAAAGACAAAGAAAGACAAGAAATTAATAAAATAAAGGATTGTTCTTAAAATAAGGGGTAAAGAGTGATTCTGTCTGATTTTGTTTTGGACACTTTCTGACTTGAAAACTCAGCTGACTTTGTTTTCCCACTGTAACTCTGTTTCTTGTCCCCTGGTCTTCAGTCTATGATTATCTTCTTTCCAACTGAAAAAGAATTTTTTCTTGAATTCTTAGATTTACATGCAAGACATTCCACAGACCGGTCTCAAGTGTGGAAGCTGCTTGCAGATCTCCCGAGTTATCTTTTGAATGTAAAGATTTGTTTGCAAACAGCAAGTTACTCTTCAGTATCATTATAGTTAAAATAAGCTGAAAGTTACAACATTTAGAAACATAAAAAGCAAATAATCTATGTATGCATATGTATGTATGTAGTCTGCATATGTATTACTTCCTTCTTCCCAAAATATCAGAAGGATCTTGGGTTCCGAGACTTGCTTATTAAGGGCAATGAGAAGCGCAATGAAAAACTTCATCGGTGACTTTATATGATGAATCCTAGCACTTGGTACAACCCATCACTTCTGGAAACAATGTATGAATAGCTGAGTATGACTCTCAGTGCAGTAAACTGTGTGTACAGAGATTTCTAAATATAGATGCAGTAATTCAGTCAGTCAGTCAAATCAATATAGACATTAAAAATGTCTGAATCTATTTTTGATGTTGAAAAATAAGAGCGGTTACTGAGATTTTAGCAACTATGTGATGTGCTTTTAAGAAACTGTGTGACTGTTTGTCCATGCCTTAGTAGTCTGTGATAGAAATTGGTGTGACTGTCCTGATATCTGCATCTCTATATTTAATATATATACCCATACACACAATACATTTTTCTGGTCTAAAACAGAAAGGCCTGTAGTGGAAAGTGCTATCTATTACCATGTCCAAAGCTGGGAGTGCATTCTGAGCAGCTGACATTTGCCTTCACATGTAGGAAATTCCTTCTTCACTGTACAAAGCAATAGAGAGGCCTCACGTGCATTAACATATATTTTATCCCTTTTGCTTTTAACTTGTTTGTTTTAGTGCCACAACAAGCAGTCTGAATTGGACCTGTAACTGCATTTTATGAACACTGTGATTTTTTTTTTGGCTGAAAATCCGGTAATTATGATGAAGTTTAATCATAATATAACCCCAATCTTCTCATAAAAACTCTACAGACATTTCATATTAAGAGGAGAATGGGGAAGAAAGACGCAGATGACAGAGCAATGTATAACCGCTTTTCACTCCTGATGGTTTTCTCCTTGCATCTTAAACATTGGTTGTGTGCTATGTACTCTTCTGTCAGATCAGACTGACATATGGGATGGCGTAAGAGTCAGGAGAAAGGTTATTCTACAAGCTGTGAAACAGTTCTGCTGTTGCTGGGAAAAAGAAAAAAAAATGTTAGCATATTTAGAGGAAGCTTTCATCCTAGGGAAACGTCCCAGTGTGATTTTGGTATAGTATAGATTAATTTCCCCTACATCTGTTTCAATATTTTCTGTGACGTGTCTATTAATTATAAAATCTATTTGTTGCACTAGCAGTTTTCAACCTCTAATGTCCGCCATAGCCCATCTGCTCCGCCCACAAAACTGGAGTCCAGAATAGTGAATTGACTGTGTCACAGTTACTTCCTCAGCAGCCAGATGTCATCTGAAACCAAAATGTTTGGCTGTGAGTGGCCTTTTTAACCAGAGAGGCTACAGTCCTTCAGAGAAAATAAGCTGAACTGTCCAGTCTCCCCAGGAAGAAGATACAGCTACTGACTTCAGACTGGAAGCATTCATTTGGTTAAACCACTATAGTTGGGAAAAACATACTCAAATAGCTGGAATCACATTTAAAAAAAAAAAACCAACAAAAAACCCAAACAAACAAAAAAAGGGTTTTAAGTGGGACCAAACCCAAGCAGTTTACCATGAACATTGTGTTCCATTCTGGGCCTTACATTAACAGGAGGTGTAGTCAACCTCAAGGGAACCCTTACAGGAATAATGCAGGTATTTCAAGTATCACAAGGTAGAGAAAGACCAGCTGAGACACAATGTAGCAGCTCAAAAAACATTTTTAAAGGCTAAAAATTCCAAGCAGAAAGAAACATTACTCTGTGTAGCATATGAAAGGGGTAAGGAGTGTGGACTTTCCTGTCCCTTTCTCAGCTAAGCAGTTTTTCAGCGTAATCTGGTGTTCTCCTGTGATTCTTTGGATTTTTTTTCTTACTAGGCCTGGCATTATCAATTATTATGTGACCCTCTCTCCAGCAGGGCAGGTCAAGCTTCTAAAATCAAGTATGTTCAGCTCCATCAGAATGGAAATAAGAAAGTCTCATGTAAGCGTATGAGTGAAAAGCAGAGGAGCTTCTGTTTACAGAGCTGTGAGAGTGTGTGCACAACGCAGCAGAAAAACGTACTGAAAGGAGCCAAGCTTTAAGGCAGGGAAGGAGGTAGACTGGATAGTTTTAAGAGGTTGTTTCACCCCTAGCTTGTCACGTAATGTCTAAAATTATGCCTGTGTTCATATAATGCTTTTTATCTGTGATGTCAAAGTGCTTTTACAAAGTCAGGTAGTACTGTATTTAAAGACAGCGAAGTCATGCCAAGATGCATGACAAGGAGGGAGTCTAAAATAGGTATGTATTTCCTCACCAAAAAATAAAAGTTGAAGAGCTGCATGACAAAATTTTGTAATAAAAAATTGCGCTGTAAGATCCCATCAGAACAAGACTCCAGACTTGCAGTCATAGGGAGCATTTCCATGTGGCGTGGCCCCAAGTTCAAATTTCAGTTTTCATTCCACTGCTGTGT
This sequence comes from Aptenodytes forsteri, assembly GCF_000699145.1. Classification (NCBI taxonomy): domain Eukaryota; kingdom Metazoa; phylum Chordata; class Aves; order Sphenisciformes; family Spheniscidae; genus Aptenodytes; species Aptenodytes forsteri. The sequence goes on along the minus strand of NW_008795317.1, from coordinate 5,054,224 downwards.
AATGAGGAATAAAAGCTGGATCCTGCTAAGACAGCTCTAGGGGACAAATACTTGATCTTTCTAGAGCTTTAGGACTGCTGCTGTTGCACTGCCTGCATTCCCCATAAGGAACTCACCTTTCTCTCTTTCCCACTGTGTCTGCAAACAATTCAGTCAAAAATTCATGATATAGATTTCTCTTTTCTAGTGACTGTATACTGAGTACAGTGTAATTACAAGATGCCACTGATTGGATCTAGTATTGTTTTAGATTCACGTTGCACAAGGTGTAATGCATTTGGAGAATGTGATCCAGTCTTTATATTTCCTCTCACCTTCTTCCTGCTCTTGCTAACAGCTATCTTCAGTTGGAAAAGCTGTCGAATTTGTGTGGGGTATAGAATATACAGTGTTGTGGGTTAAGAGATTTCCTGATAAGTAAGAATTTCTTTTTGTTTTCCAGGAAAGAAAGTGCAAATTTACTTGAACTGCCCTCACTTCAGGATGGAAATTACCCATATTTCTGTTTAGGAGGTGCTTTTATAAGCAGCAAGCAGATACGATTTTTAGTAGAAAACAGACATACAAGGAAAAGTTTTTTAGTAAATAGAAAGTCCAAAGAAATACAATCACACAATAGGGATTCATTTCTTAAAATGTATCCATGCTCATGCTGCAGACGCTCTTCTCTTGCTGTTTCTTCACTTCATGTGTAGAGGTGTGCAGCTGAAGTGGCTTTTGTACAATTAATCATAAAACAAAGGCTCAGTTAATTTGTCTCACAAATATATTTTTTTTTCTGCAAGGACTTATCAGAGCTTCATAGCAGTAGCATTAATTGTAATTCTCAGTGTGTAGAAGGAAAACGTGGATTTATCTGTGTGCTAAGCAAATTCTCCAAATAGTGACTATTGTGAATTAAAAAGTTTAAAACCTAAAAGGTGTTTGGCAACTTGGGGTATATCTGAACCCTCACTTCCCCCTTCTCAACAGTGGTTCACATAGTGTATTTATTTTGTACCTCTATGGTCTTGAAACAGAGGGGGAAATACAACTGGGTAGGAGATGATGTCAGCCTCTCTGTTATCAAAAGATACAGTGAGTATGTGTGTGTGTGTTTGGAAAAAAGGAAGAGATACTGGCTTTGAACCCAAGTAAGACAGCTGTGTCTGCCATGCCATTACTGTTGCTGGATCAGTACTGAGAGAGGAAAAAAAAATAGTCCTTTGGACCCTCTGCTTCTGCAGCTGTCGGACAAAGGTCTGAGCTTCCTGCAAACACTGTGAAGACATCATCTCTCAAAGGGTCTAGGGAAAGCTTTATAAAAGCAGAGAGATGGAGGGGAAACCTCTCCCTTTCTCCCTCCCATCTACAGGGCACTCGTCCACTGGTGTGCCAGGAATGAAGTGATTTTCTGTCTGCTCTGCCTATACAGCCCCATTTCCTGTGCATGCTTGGGCCCAAATCCTCAGCTAGTTTGGCACAGCTCTTCCCAAGTCAATGGAGCTGCCCCACTCAGGACCTAGCAGCTGAGGATATAGCCTTCAGTTTTATTCTTAGGCTCTCTGGCATACTGAAAGCAGAGAGGAGCGTCGTGCTTGTCTATGCACCCTTTGACTAGGTGAGCTGATCTTGCAGCTACGAAGCTGAGTAGATGTGAGTTTTGGAGAGGGGATGCACCGTTTTCTGGGAACCGAGTCCTAGCTGTTGTTCTGTGCTTACTTCAAGGGTGGAAATCTAGAATGCTGGGACAGAGTTAAATTCTTTGGGAAAGTGCAGTTTTCACGAGTCTGATAGTCTGAATTTATGCACTCTGAATTTTTTTAACTACTTCTTTTCTCTCCTGACAGAAACTAATCCCAAATCTGGATTTTTGTTTTCATTTTTACATTTTGTGCCTGAATTTCTGCCAGATTACACCCAGGGGGGACTTGAGCCTTTAGCCACATAATGGGTGAGTGAGCTTAAGAAAGTATACATTTTCTGCACCTTAATCATTCTAAGGACCACAGAACTACATCTAATGCATTTGTAAACCAGTCACATGGGAAGGAAGGTCTGGAAGTATTGAGCAAACTGAAATCACTTGCTGAGTATTTTGAGAAATTCTTCCACTTTTTAGGTGGAATGTGGCAACTGTTAAACATGGCAACCACAGAGACAGTCTGGGACAGGATGGGAAACAGGAATACAATATTCTTGTGGGAACTGTGGGGGAAATAGAGAGAGACCGACTACCGTGCAAGAAACTCCTGGATCTGTTTGTGCAGAGGAATGCACAATTGGAGGGGTGGGGGTGGAAGGGAAGAGAGGAATAGGAAAAATAGACTTCCCCTCTGTGAAATGGATATTATTTAAAACAATAGCTGAGAATTTCTCAAATTACCAGAAAAAAAAAGATGCTGAAGAATACAGAGACAAATACACATGTGAAGAAGGGGAAAGAGAGAGCAAGAGAAATCTCAAAATCAGCTGGATAGTGCTGGTAATTTCAAGACTACAGGAGGAATACTTGTTCTAATCTGTGACCCTTCTTGATACTGTCTAATTAAAAAGTACATGGAAGAGAATTTTACCAAAATTGTTATCACGGAACATAAAACCATGGGGATTTCTAACTGGGGACTTCCTAAGTTGAACTTTAAAGAGGACCTTTTTTTCTCATTTCTCTTTTTAAGGCTGTTGCTTTGTACTTGCAGTTATTTTCAAGGGAAAATGCTAATTCTGAGCCTACAACCACATAACTAAAAGGCAAGTTTCAAAAGAATTTTGTTCCCACTTTTATCATAGGATATGTGACAAACTTGCAAAATCTTCTAGTGTACCTTTTAAAAAAGACAGACCCTAAGTGTTTGGCTGTAAGCTTTTGGGTACTGAACACTTTCAAAAATCTGAGCCTTCTTTAACTGCCTAATTAGGCACCACTTGTGAGCGGTGGAGCATGTGAAAAATTGCTCTTTGCCCCAAATGTCAAAAAAGATGCCACTCAACCTCTCTTGTACTCTCTAGGTTCCACTTTGTCTGAGAGTGTACATCACCCATGCGGTTCATTGCTGCTTAATCTTCAGGTTTGCTGTGTTCCCGAGGGCTTGACCTGTGAGTTTCTGAGTACTGCTGCTGAAATCCTTTTAGTTTAGCTGGAGGGTACTCCACAACTCACCAGCCCAAGTCTGATGGTGTTATCCTGTCATATGCTTGTCCTTCTTCTGGAAGCACTGGAGTATTTTTTTTCTTTTTCCTGGAGTGAATTTAAAATGTGATTTGACTCAAGATTTTTGCAGCTGCTGCTGTTATTGATGCTAGAAAGTGGGGTATGTAGCATAAGTAAACCTGCTACGTTTGAAGAATCTTGATCTGTATGGCTGAACTTCTGAGCCTCTGTCAACTTCAGTGAGCACAGAAATCTGCTTGTACAGCTTAGGCCCTAATTGCGCAACCAGGACTCTGTTTCGTTTTTCCATAATACAGCATGTCAGCAGAAACATGAAGGGTAGAGCCAAGGGATCCTAGCTCCCAGGCTCCTACGCTTTCTCTGGACAATAGTTTTCCCTTAGAAACCAATAAGTTATGGACTAAAGACTGCTCCATTTAAAACTATCTTGGGCTTTATGGCTAAAAGGATTTAATAAAAGAGGAGTGATTACTAAAGTATGCTACTGCTGAGGGGGGTGAGGATAGTTAAAACTTATGAAAAGGCTTTGCTTGCAACAGAAAAGCACAGTAACCACTTAAAAATATCTTTGCTAATGTTTTTATTTTAAAAATGGAAAAAGTGAGTCAGCACTGAAGGCTCTGTATTCACTGCTATGTCCAAACTCAGCTGCTCTGGAGAGTCTCCCCATTCCCTCCCCCCATCTATGCTGTTGGCACAAGTGAATATAGCTACTCCTAATTTAGCAACATGCAGTCGCTACCTTTGCATAGGCTCTAACAATGATTCTGAGAGGTTTTCTGCTGTAGGAATTTCTTTTCCAAGGCTGTAAGCAATGGTGGCCTCTGTGCAAAAATACAAGGAAAACAATATGCTGGCATTGTTTTCAGGTGACAAGTGTGTTCTGTCCCCAGACCACTGGAACAAGAAAGTGATGCTAGTGGAGCATAGCTCCAGCAGCAAGAAACCAAATGGATTTTCATATACACGTATCCTCATTTATACTTGCTCTAGAGGCTAATTCACTGTGGTGATAGCTGTGGGCATACCTACAGAAATAATCTTTCCAAATTCTAGGAGATTTTGTAACTGCGCTCTGGGCTTGATCTATTCTATACTGATTCTATACTGTATTTTGCATTGTGATAAAAGGCAGAATAGCTGTCTTAGAGGGTCTCTAGCAGTTATCGGGTCCCTAGGAAATAAGTAAGGGTGGACTGTTTTCTATTATACGAAGTAGACACTGTGGTGTTGTCGTAGAGGTGTGTATGAAAATGTGGAACACACCATCTTCTGTCTCCTCATGCAGAAAGTCTTCCTGCCTGGCATGCAGGAAGGCATCCTAAGGAAAAGCTATATTCCATATTTTTTTTCTTCAATATCTCCTGTGGGTCCCAGTCTGACGGGGTTTTCAATGCACACTGCAAGCCTAAGCAAAATAGACGCCGCGCTGTGAAAGAGATACGTTACATAAGAGGTCTCTGAGGCTTACACAGTGCTGGACTGCAGTATAAACTGTCTCTGGGATGGATAAAAACCATCTCGCAACCTCGGATTAACACTGATTCTTGTCAGGGGCTCTTGATTTGAGAGAAGGAAATTTGTGTGTGCTGTTTTAGTGAGTTTTAGCAGCTATATAAACCACAGTTTGAAAGTCTGATGTGTATCTAACCATCAGCATGCCTGAACTGTGTTTGATAAAAGAGGCAATGAGCTCCAGTTATGCAGCCCTTACTCCCGTTGCTTCTCCTCTGCAACCAGAGAACAACCAGGCCTATTTGCATATAAATCCTGAGCATTTGGCAAGTTTTACTGCAGCATGAGAGAAAGGGAAAGAAATGCAAATTCCCCATAAGTTAGTTTGTGTTTCAGCCACACTACAGAAGATTTAGCTTATCCACTGCTTGGCAAGCGATCCCAGCAAGGCAGCTGGGGGTCTGTCTGCCTGTCTGCAGCTTCTCTACAATGGCCAGAGCCCAGTACCTGGAAGATTGACTGAAGTTCTGGCATGACAACAGTGGTTGCAGTTCGACCCCTCAGATACTGAGTTTCACTTTGTGGAGGGCGAGACGGGGCTTTCCTGGAGGTCACTTCAAAGCTCCTGATCAGACATCCACAGGGACTGCTTGCTGTGACAGAGCTCACTTACTTCCAGTCTCAGTGGAAGACAGGCTGCTTCTGCTTTGACTTCTCTAATAGCCCAACAAGCTACCTTCTAGCAGCACACACAGGCTTGGAGACGTCCTCCCAGACCTCCAGGCAGGGCATTCTAAAACATGCACCTTTTTACTTCAGGGGAGAGAGCAAAAGTTGTATGTTACTCAGATTTCCTACTGAACTACTGGCAGGCATTCAGATTGCATGGTAGGATCAGACATCCACAGGGACTGCTTGCTGTGACAGAGCTCACTTACTTCCAGTCTCAGTGGAAGACAGGCTGCTTCTGCTTTGACTTCTCTAATAGCCCAACAAGCTACCTTCTAGCAGCACACACAGGCTTGGAGACGTCCTCCCAGACCTCCAGGCAGGGCATTCTAAAACATGCACCTTTTTACTTCAGGGGAGAGAGCAAAAGTTGTATGACTCTCAGATTTCCTAGTTGAACTACTGGCAGGCATTCAGATTGCATGGTAGAAGACGAATACTAAATACCTGTGTGTTAAAAGAGGTCAAAAAAGTAGCTATACACCAGAAACAAATCCCTGTAGTTAGTGACCCGTTATCCTAAATATGGATCTGCATGGGAGAGACAGGGGAGAAGTTGGATCATGATAATTACTGAACACCTCAAGTCATGCCTGCCACAATACCAAACTGGCAGGCATTCAGATTGCATGGTAGAAGACGAATACTTTAAATACCTGTGTTAAAAGAGGTCAAAAAAGTAGCTATACACCAGAAACAAATCCCTGTAGTTAGTGACCCGTTATCCTAAATATGGATCTGCATGGGAGAGACAGGGGAGAAGTTGGATCATGATAATTACTGAACACCTCAAGTCATGCCTGCCACAATACCAAACATTTCACTGGAGATATTCAGCACCTTACAGAGTTATATGAATGCCACAAGTTCAGTTTCAAAGCACAAAGGTGAATTAAGGAATGGATTTACAAGGAGGATGGTATAATATTAAATTATTAAACTTATGATGTTAGTCCTGCACACCATCATCATACCATATTTTTTCTTCAAATTTCTTACCAAAAAGCTGCAGAAAGCTGTTACATGAAGCTGTTAGATAGGGATATAGAAGTGTATCCTCCTGATACACACCACTCTTAGAAAGCCTAGAAGCAAATCATAAAGTGCTGCAAGGTGTTCCCTACTGCAGATCACAGCCTTATCTATCAAATCTCTTGGATACTTTTAGACTGCTGGTTTTTATAAATACTTATGTCTTGGGTAAAAAGATTTTTTTAAATTGCATCTGCTTTTTGTTCCTCATTTATCAAGGGTAATTCTTGGTATCTTCCAAAGGACTGCTACCTTGCTGTTCTGTAGGTTTAGCAAACAGTGGTTTGCTTAGAGTTGCAGATAAAATTGCCAAACTTTTATTAGCCAGACCATCTTCAGAATATGTTTTCTTTCCAGGAGAAAGGCCTACACACAAGCCTTTTATGGCATTGTGTATTTATAGCTTTAGTCTGTACTGTGAATGAACGGATCACTCCACAAAACACAGTGCAGAGGCACTTGATGAGTGTGCTTAGCAGTATGTGAGGCCACTGGGTGGGGAGGCAAAGGTGCAAGGAACCTGCTTGGTTTTCCATTCTTGCGCAAGGGAAAGAATGGAAAGGCTTATCTGAATTTGGGAATGATTGAGCATGTCACCACAGGGCTGGCTTTCTCTGAACTGCTGAGGAGCCAAAGCTCTGTCCCCCACCCCTGAGTCTTGCAGAGCTCTCCACAGAGAAGTGGGGAACAATGGTAGGACAAAGGCTGAGCCATGGCTGTGGCAGCTGGTCAGTCAAAGCTTTCCAGAAGGTGGTGGGACCTGTGATCTGCTGGTGCTTTGAGGCGCAACACACACAAGCCTCACTGGTGCTCCACCAACCAGAAAGCTCGCTGTCCGCAATTCCCGCTAGTATTGGAAATAGCTTACATCCGGAATGGTTTGGGTGTCAGTGCGTATATCCTGTCTCTGTCATCCAGTGATATGATAACATATTTTGCACCTTTGAATGCCTGTCTTGCACACTGCTCACAACGGTGTCCCTTGAGGCTCTTTCTAACATTGCAGATTTAATATGGCCTCAGTTAGCAGCCATTTTTTTCTGAACCCATCTGCTTTATTGAATTCCAGTGCCTGGAGGAACACCTGGACCAGTAGTAGAAATAAGGCTGTTATCTTACAAATCTGAAGGATTAGGAAAGATGATAGCCTATTTTACCAGTGAAAAAGGATATTAAAGTAATCGCTAATGGGAACTGGGACACAAAATATTTCAGTAAGTCAAGCATACTCAAAATACTGTTCTGTATGTAAAGCTGTTGTAAGATAAATATTTAAGGTTTTGAAACATATTATATTGCTTTCCATTGGAAATAGTTTGTCTTTAGTTGAATCTATGATAGTAATTGATTCTGTACAGCTTTGATATTTTATTTTTTAGAACTCAAAACTTTTCTAATGCTGCATGATCCTTATTTATTTGATGTGTGCAGAGTACATGGAAAGATGCTGTACGAAAGCTGGTTAGCAACTGAATGACATGCCTGAGCTATTTGGAACAAACTGATTCAGCTCAGATCTCCTCCCCACCGTCAGGTATCTACCTTTATCTCCCATGAAAGTGTGGGCATCAAGAAGAATTTATGAGTGTGTTTTAGGTAATCAGCTCCCACTATTACAGGCAGATTTTCAAAGAGTCTGGATCTCAATCGTTCTGATAGTAAATGTAAACTTTTCAGTAGTAGCTTCCCATGTAGCTGTGAAAATCTGGTGTAGAGACAATATCAGCACATAGCTCCATTTCTCAGAAAGATCCTCCCCAGTGAATGCTATGTAAAAGTGACCCTGAAACTATTTTTGGAGGTGATTTCTGTATGCTGCCTCTGCCACTTTATTCATCTGGCAACTTCCTCTTAATATTGCATAACAGTAGTGAGAAGCAAGATCTAGGTCCCAGGCCCTGCCACAGTGAACATAAATCCTATCAACGTAGCAACTAGAGCACAGGTTCCCTCTCTAGTAGGTGAGTGTTGCAGGCGTCAAGTTATGGAGGACTTATAATTTATGTTGTTTCTATAAAGCCAGGCTTCACAATTTACACTTGTAAAGTGTAATTTGTCCCAGAAGAGAAGGATTCCAGCTCCTCTCAGGTGGAGGAAAGTTTTGAACTGGTGTCCCTTGGGAATACAAATGAAAGCAAAAAGGCAAAACTTTTGGAAGAAAATGTGCAGAAGAACCTGTGCAACGTAGGTCCTAAAGATGTCTAGACTTGGAATGAAATTGCAGATTTCTGTTTTATTTTTCCAGTACTTTAGCAAATATTGCCAAAACAAACTGTCCAAGTTATCTCAACCCATTAAACTGCCATCTACACTGAGGATAGCACTGTCCTACTGTTGCTAGTTCTTTTAGCAATAACATTTTTTAAAGCAGGATTTTATGAATAAAATGTCTCTCAAAAGAATATTACCATCGCTGTGAAATCAAGCACCTTTTTCAAAAAAAGATGCCAGAATAAAGATTCTCTTAAAAGAGCCACAAGAAAGCATGCACTTCTAGATAAAGCAGTTTGGTGACTTTGCAAATGCAGGCAGATTTGCAGGCTCTTGTTGTTAGGGGGCATAAATGACGCAAACTGCAAGTCATAAATGTCTGTTGCCATGAAAGAGTGGGTGCAGTTTTGGGTGAGCTGCGGTGTGATATTTCCATCTGATACCTAGAGTCAGCCAATAGCAGCAGGTGATGGGAGGCTGAAGAGCACAACGTGTTCCAGTAGCACCTGAGGTTTGATCTCTGTGGCACACTTGCTGCACGCTGCACAGTGAGCCTCTCTCATTGCTTCATTGCTGCCTCTGAATTTGGTGCATACAAACCAAAAAAAGTACATTTATTTTGTTCAGATCTTCAATAAGTAGTAACCATTTCCTTAGAGGTATGGTCCACTGCACCAAGAAATAGTTCTCAGACATCCTGGTGCAGGCATTGATGATTCTCTAGCAGATATGTATTTACTTCTTTTCTTTCTGGTTTGCATTCAGGAGTTGTGCCTTCTGCAGGATTTCACTCTCCACCATCTGCAGTAATTACAAATGATGCGAGTTTAAATACTTTGCCAATCTATTGTTTTTCTCTGCACAATTTAGAAAATCACAACCTCCATGATCAGGCAATAGGTAATATGTCTTGTACTACACAGAATCAGAAGAGGGATGGCTGTTTCTGTTCCCTTTGTGGAAGAAGAGGTGTGAGCAGTGTTATTTCAGGGATTGTAGCTGTGCCTACCCATGCTATTTTCCTACTTAGAGCAAGATGTTTTCTGGAGTGAATGCATCACCCTGGGAATGTGTTTTGGTTTAGGAATGGGACGCAGCTGCCACAAATGAAAGGACTGTACCTAAAGGTCCAGTTTTGCTTTGGGTTCCTCATCTGGGAAATGTAAATCTTTGACAAATTGGAATGAACAGTTTTAACAAAGGTGATGTTATAGTTTGACCTCGGGGTACGTGGGGCTGTGGCGTAGTGCTTACTTCACAGGGTCCCCAAAGGCAGAAGGTCACAAAGCTCATTTTGCACATGTAGCTGTAAATCCAGAGGCAACCTTTTGTGACAGCATTCTGCGGACTGAGCAGTCTGGAAAAGAGTCACCTGCCACTGAATCGAAGCAGAGGTAGTTTATGGTGTTTAGGTGGTGAAAACTGAGTTGTAAAGAAGAGCTTTGACCAGGACTGTCCTGCTTACCTACTTCAGCACTTGCTAGGTTTTGCACACTTTTTTTGAATATAAGTATATGGGTAGTTTGTGTCTCTCTTTTCTTGGCTGGTTTGTTTTTTTTCTCTTCCTCTCAAAAATGCACATGTGCTTTCATGTTCCCAAGGAATCTGAGAGCCTCTAAGTGGGAAGAACCGCAAAAGTGGTCTACAGGGTTGTATCTCAATTTTGCAGAACGAAGAAGAGCAATAAGAGTCTGGTTGGGGTTTGTACTTTCATTTATTTTGGGATGGTACCCAGGACTTGTTGCTGCCATATGGTTATTGCTGCCCACTGAACCTGCTGATGAACCGTGCAGTCAGAAGACCTCCTCAGCTGCATGAGATTGTATTAGTCTAGGCAGTAGGGGCTCATAAGCTGCAGAGAGGAGGACCTGTTTCTTCAGTACTTTCTTTTGATGTCTTCTAATGCTGGCTGTAACATTCTCTGGATGTTGTGGGTTTCAATCTCCTTTCAGTTTTAGTGGTTATATTGGTTTGTTACAAAGCTCTTTGCCTAGTGAGGTTGAATTAATTTGCAAACTATAAGTGATAGGAGAATCTAATATCTGTGTTAATTTGTACCCCCTAACTCTGTGTGGCCATATGTGCCTTTTAAATCTCAAATGTATAGTAGAACAACGGAGTGAAAAAACCTAACTGCAACTTTCTGATCTTCTGACACATTGGAAAAATGGTTTTGTCTGTGATACAAAAGGAATCTAGCCACATTTCTGCAGAATCCCCGGGTTTGGACTGCAAGTTAGATCTTGTTTATACCCCAAATACACAGATGTAGGTGTTACTATAATTAAGATATCATTTGAGAAGTGGAAGTTCTTTTATTTGCTTTGTATTTCATCAGGTACTAGCAGAATTTAGATCTACACATGCACAATGCAAACGAATGACAAGTAATTAAAGACAATCTTTTAAAATTAATGTAGAGAAGCAAGGTATATATAAGTAGATTTTTAAAGTGCTTTCTCCAGATGGAATTTTGTCACTGTCAAAGAGAAAATGAACACTGGTTATAGATGAAAAAGCAATTTGATATACTTCTAATATATGAAATCCTTCAGCTTGTGCCAGGAGAAGGGAGTATAACTGGGTTATACTTAGCGGGAAGGTACAAAGCTGAAGTGAGATTTATGTCTTACACATACTTGTACGCCATTGTCAATTGTTTTCCCTACCACACTTGTCTGTTCTGTTTTTTTGGCATATTAGTCCATCCTGTACAGAGAACCCTAACTGAAGAAAACATGTAAGATTTTAAGTCAGGCTGAGGCTAGATGTGCCTGATTAAGGACAGAATGGAGTTGTTATGTTTTGTGGTTGCTATATCCCTTCCTTGAAATGCCCTATGTGTATTGAAGAGCTACATATATGTGACATCTTTTCCATAGGGTGTCCAGACTGCTCTGTGAGATGGTGCCAGTGCCTGCACGCCCTTTGGGAGAAGATCTGTTCCTTTAGGCCCAGAAGGAGAAAGGCCCAGGTCCTGTACTTAAGAGGCACTGGGCAGTGGAAAGCTCTGTAATTCCTGCTGATCTGGTAACGCTGTGAAACCACATAAAAGCCAATCATTGCCTTGTCTTGGACTGCTGTAACAGTGTGTTATGACCAGTTGTGAAGAGGATCAGCTTACACCAAACTCCAATGTCATGAGGCATCCAACTTTCACATTGCTCTAGGAACCAACCTTCTCACCTTACCCCTTAACCCTCAGCACAGAGGTAGATGTGAAAGCACATTTGCTTAGGAATTTAAGACCAGAGAGGCACCTTGCCAAAGGCAGTTTTCTGCAGTCTTACAGTACATCTATTTTGTGTTTATGATAATGCTGCAGGAGTAACTTGATTATGCGTTATGTGTCTTTTCATGTCATACCATTATTGGTTGCAGAAAAGGCATTTTTTCTACTTTCTTCTTCTGGCAGAATTCTGATGGAAATTAGAGTTGCACGATATCATTGTTAACAGATAGCACTTGTCTTACCTGCACAACACCATTCTTGAATGATCTTGACAGATACTACTTTGTGAGTTCATTATGACTGTGCACTAATGATGTTAAGCACTCTGGTTTTGAGGAGTTTTGTGCTGTGATTGACTGTACAGTAGAAATCTTCTCCTCAACCTCCTATGCAGTGGAGGCATTCTGCTAAACATGGAGGTAACAAAGCTGCAGGCATCTTGGTTATGTCTAAGGCAAATTTGCCCCAACTGTCAAAAACCTCCTATTGCCTCCTGAGTTACTATAGCTTTGTGAACTATTCTATTGTCTGGCCTAGATGAAATTATCTCCTACAGCAATATAACACAGTGTGTTTAAGTGAGTATGCTTATCCTTCATTTCCTACAAGGTGTTGAGGACTCCCATTACACCAAGTTTCAGTGGAAATTCAGGGCCCTTTTCACCTTGCAACGCTGTGTCAATAAATTAAGAGCTTTTGGGGCTACTCTGCTTTATAGTTTTTGAAGTGCCTTATAGCATTGTGTAAATAATAAATCTTAGTATAGCAAACTGCCTTGTAATAAAAATAAATATATAATGGAAAACCAGCCTCAATAGTGAGGCATATATTTTAAAAGAGTTTTCCCACACCTTTGAGAAGACCTGAGTTCATTCTCAATCAAAAGAAAGACACTGCCTGTGAATGTTTAAGTAGTTTCCTCAAGTTTAGAATTTAATTAAAGTTTGTAATGGCTTTTTGGGCTAACAGAATATTTCTGTAGTTAAAATAGAAAGCCTTACATTAATAATTGTAGTAAATGCAAATGACATTATCCATCCATGCCAAAACCCAGTGCTGCACCCAATGTCCCAGCGTTAAGACTGTGGCAGTGAAAGGGGCAGTAGTGAAGCACGCTGGCTGCAGCTCAGCTGGTCCCGGTTCCCCATGTCCAGCCCAGGGCCTGTTTGACAACACCACGGCTCTCATCATACACCTTGCTTCTGAGGACAGCCAGGTAGGAGCGTATGACGGCTGAGGAAAGCGGTGCTCAGGCTGGTCCTACCTGAGAATGTGGTCAGGATGTGGTGAAAGGGCATGCCCTCCCCTGGGAACCGCGGTGCCCTCCTGCATCCTACCGTCTAACTACAGCTTTTGAATTTCCTTTTCTGAAGAGTGAGGAATATGAACTCTAAAGGACTGGAATATCAACAGGTAAATTACATTCTAAATAATTTTTGTTTAGTTACTGCCAAAAGCAAAGGAAAGTGTGCATTTACAATGTGCAACATACTTACTAGTGCCTCAGGAACTGGGGTGATAAATTCTTCTCCCTTTGAGAGATAATACAGTGTATATTCTACTTTTAAACTCCTTTGAGCTGAATGGTTCGTTATGTGGCTTTAATTCTACATGGTAGAGTATATCACAGGGCAGATATATTAACTCAAGTCCCAGAAAGAGAACCACAATTTAGTGTGGTTCTGCAGCAGAAGTAAAAAACCTGAGCTTTGGCAAACTTTACTGTGGGTGTTTAGGAAGCTGCAACATAGTGACCCCAAACTTTGCACTGAAACTGCAGTGCATGTTCCTGTCTGGCAGTAATTTCGTATTGGGGTGGTAACACTGGTGCTGAGGAGAGCTGGCTGACTTTTGTGTGGAACTGTGCAGATACTACATCTTGTCCCTCAGCTATCATTGGAGCCAAACGGGGTATATGTCCCTAGCATACCTCATAGCATGGTGGTCATACACACACTTTGTGCCTCATAGTCATAGCTAGTCCTTCCCTGAGGTGGAAGGTTTTTGTCTCCTTTCACCATTAGCTTATTGAGGCTCCAAGTAAATCATACAACTTGCTGTAGAGTTTGTGGCTGAGCCTGGAATTGAACCAGCATCTTTGTGTCCCAGCCTATTGTCCTAGTCACTCTCTGTTCTTTGAGGGTCTGACTCAGCTCTCCTCAAACATCTCGATTTCCATTTTTCCATTTTTTTCTGATTTTGTGTTCTTCCCCCCCAGCAAACTTCTGCCTCCGCTTCTATTTTCCCTTCTTGTCGCTCTTCATTATTTGAGCTTTAAATATTCAGAAAACTCAATGAATGGCAATATAACATTGTGGAAAAAACTGTTACAGTTGGATGATGCTACATAATCTCATTGCTTATTGTGTTAGAGACAATTTATTCTGTTTTATCAGCTTGTGAATATGTTACCCGTTTCCAAATACTAGGATGTCTTTTTTTTAACTCACAATTGATCCTGTAAGTTCAATGCTATTTATTTTCATTTATTAAAATTAGGCTCCTTTTTAGGGGGAAAGAAGAGGATACTGAGTTCTCTCTGGGTAAATTTATAGATTTTGCCAGTGTGCAGTCTCTCCAAGTTTGGACTGGAAAAAATGTGGAAATGATAAAATGTCATCCAAGATAGAAAAGAAACTGAGGGATTCCTTTTAAGCATGGTCATAAGAAACAAAAATCATCTTTGAAGATGTTCTATCCCCTACATTTCTGGGGGAGGCCATTATAACCAAAGCCAGTAAACTCCAGTTGTAAACTATTGATGAGACCAATGTTGAAAGGTTGCTTTGGAAGATGATTTCAGGCTCAAAGGCAATACTCTCAAAGCACACAATATTACTAGCAAGAGGAAATATTATACCTCACTTGACATCATTGCATTGTTTCATGAACTGTGCTTTTGTTTTATCTCCTTGCTGGTCTGGGAACATCTCTTCTTTGCAGGTTAAAATTATGACATGTTGGCATTTAGCTGGCATCCTTTTGTTTTCTTCATTTAAAAAACATGGTCAGAGCAACTTGCTTGGGAGGAATAGTTTGATTTAATGATACTGGCACTAATGTTCTACATAAATGTATTAGCAACTTTTATGCTGCGTAGGTGCATTTCAGTTTGATGAGAATTGGCCCAGCTCATTTTTCCATTCATTCCCATTCGGATATCTCTACAGAGTCATATATGGTGCTGTGGTTGGGAGCCATTATGGTTGGGAGAGGGAAGGATAGTCTTAACCTCTGTTTTCTGTAGTCTGGTTTATGGACAACATACTGGGTTTATTACAGTGACATCAATGTTCTATTTTTTTCCCTTTCACCCTCTTTTTCTCTTCATGCAAGTTGGACATAGGAAACAGACTTTTTTGTTTGTCATTTTTCTAGTAATTTTTCCTGTCTGTCTTTGATGGGAAGCTGCAATGTTATTGCTTGCCAGCAATAGCAAAATCTTAATGAGGTATTTGAGAAGTCCCAATGGAGAACCTGTCACATGTAAAGAAAATAAAGAATAAATGCAGGAAATATGTAGGCCAATGCTTTGCTTTATGGATTGTCCTGTCACACAGAACACAGAACTGTTCATTTAGTCATTTGTATGACTGCTCTTGATGAATGTTTTTCATATAATTATACCTTTCGTAGCAATTCCTCACAGGAAACTAGGTAGCTGGTTTCATCCAGGCACTTGATCAGAGCAGCCCTGCCTTCTGAGAAAATTCAGGTCTGGTTTGGACATTCACGCCCACTTCTAACCTTAACTGATCATGGATTAACTTTTGTTTCGATAGTTTTGCAGAAACCTTTTCTTTCTAAAGACTCCACTTTGGGACTCTGTTGCTGAGGGTGGGGACAGTGAAGGATCAGAAGCTGAAGCTCCCTTCTTCCCTCACCTTTTTGTCGAGGCGCTTTTCCTACTGCTAATTTCTGGACTTTGACAACGACTGAGCTTTCAGCAAATCAGTGGACGTTAGCACCCTCAAAACAAGAAAACCAAACCTAACTTGTGCAGCTGCAGTGCTTTAGACAGTCTGAAGAGTGACTTACTTTCTATATCAGGGTTATGCGCACACTGCTGTCTGGCAAACTGTAAAGGTAAACGCCCAAAGAGGGGAAGGCAGTGTCCGTGGGGTGAGCTGTAAATACAGCAGTCTGTGAATCAAACCACTCTCTCTCTCCCACCCTTTCTAGAAATCTATCAAGCTGGCAGGCTGCCCTGCTTGAAATAAATGTGGAAAATATTATGTAACTTTGCCCTGTGCGCTGTGCTGACAGCGTAGGCACTAGGCAGGTTTTAGTTACACTATCTGCTGTGGCTAGTTTTTGACCAAAGGCTTCTCTCTTTAAATTTATGTCTCTATTTCCTTTCCCCCCACCCTCTCATTTATTTTTTTTTCCACTGACAACAGAATGCAACTCAACATCTGCAAACAGGAAAACAACATCAGCAAGCTGTTTAAGGGCAGGCTATTCCTTTTTTTTAAAAAAAAAAAAAATACTGCTGGAGGAGGGATATATTGCCTCTAACTGTAGCCAAGCACTGAAACAGTCAGTCTCAGATCCCCTCCCCTGGAGTTATATGCTGTGTCAATACCTCCCTCTGCTGAAAGCTCTACATTCTTCCTCTCTTGCTTGATTTTTTTTTTCCTCCATGACAGGACTCGCATAGATCAGGAGCAATCTGTGATATATAATAGAGCAGCCTGCTTACTGCAACGCAGCTGCCCTACCAAGATTATACACTCTGGGGAGTGCATAAACTTAAACTATTTGTCCTTCCCCAGCGTGACTGTTTGCAGGCTAGAATCTGAGATTAGGAAAAGATGATAATTCAGAGTCAGATGACTTTTAAAAATACTCTTTAAGGAACCCCTGTGCTGGAATTCAGCCATTGCCAAAGGACATTCTGTTTAAAGACAATTCTACATGCGTGTGCCTTACAACTTCAATTTATTTCCTTCAGTTTTGGGAACTTAATTAGTTTTTGTTCTAGAAATAGTAAAATTACAGCGTGGTTTTTGATCCATTGTGCTGCATAAACTACCATGTAAGACTTTAAGTGTTGCGTTACTCAAACAGATTGAATTATCTTAATGGTTGGAAAATCTATGAATCATCTCAACTACAGCTGGTGTGGTTATTAGGGAGCTCAAAGTCAAGACCTCAGTTTTTCAGAGGCTGCAGGATTAGGGACCCAAGCCAGTAATTTCTCATCTCAGGTCATTATAAGATAAAGATTTTAAAGTGACCAGCAGATTTTATTTTTCTCTGTTTCAGGTATCCCAAACTGACATACCAAAAAGGGTAGTGATTTTGTTAGATGTGAATGATTGAACTTAGTGGAGAATTGGGCAACTTCAAAGTGTCTTGAGTTAACTCCCTAATTTTAGTAGGGGGCTAGAAGCAAAAAGTCCTAGTTCATAAAGAAGATTTTCCTTTATGTCTGCCTACCCCTTCAGAAATGTTGAAATTTCTGCCAGTGTTGCAGGAAAGGCTAATGCACTGCAAAGCAATAGCTAAGCTGCAGCAGTTCACAGCTTTTTTTCATTAATAATCCTTAATATTTCCTCATTATGTTCAGCTGCTTCAGAGGCAGTTGAGTTTTCCCTCTATTTGATGGCAGATGGCAACAACAACTTTACATCAACCTTGTTTTGGAAGAAGTACAAATCAGGTCATTCCTATTAACTTTTTCAACAGCACTTTTTAATGTCTTTGGAGACTTTGGTAATGTTAGAGGTGAGAGGAGGAATAAATCACACAAGCAAATAAATATCTAAGGAAAAAGAATAAATTCTGTGTACAGGCAAATTGTCCTGATTGGGTGGGGGTTAAAAAAAACAACACACAAGGCAGGGAAAGGGTAGAAGGCAGACAATAGGGTGCAGGAAGGAGCACAGCTGTAGGGAATAAAAACACTCAGGGGAAGGTCATATAAGGAGGAGAAGGAATCATCATCACATAGGTGAAGTTTTCAGGAAGATGCTATTGTATGGAGACTTGTGAGGAGACGACTTTATAAAGGAAGAAATAAAAGACTACTTGCTACAAAAATGATGGTAGGAATTAGGTTTTGGAGGAAGAGAGGGGTGTTTGACTGGAGGTGTGCTGTGAGGTTTTATGGCTTTCTGGAAGATGGCTCCTTCTAGCAGGAGAAGGCTTGGCCAAGGAAGCACGGCTTGAGGAATGGTACCCTGTAGGGAAAAAGAACTGTCAAAGATAGCTGTGTCATTCATTAAACATCAGGTTTTGTATGGAGGTTTGCTCATTCTTAATTACTGTGCAGAATATTGTATCTTTTTTTGCCTCATATCTTGGATATTTATAATTGGTAGAAAAATACTAGCAAAATTACTGGGTATGTGGAAGGAAAATCTTGGCATGTGTTTGTACTTGACATTTCTTCAAAATGATATGGTATGATGTTTAGAGTTTATTTGGATATTAAGTCCCTCATATGCAGGTTCTATAAGATACTGGATGTGGATGTGACCTGCTGAGCTGGACCTGAGAAGAAGAGGTGAAAAATTACTTAAATGGATATGTGAAAAGGGATCCTTACTGAGTTTTCTGGACTTCAGTGGTTTTTGGATAGTGCCAAGATTTCTAGCATTAGGTTGGATGTTATTATTGCTGAAGAAAAATGCATATTTTTGCCTCTGATTTTTTTTTTTCCAGACTGTGGTGCACAAGGGTGATTTAGACAGACACTTGTAGCTTTGACTGAACTGTGTAGTAATTAACATATAAGCATTGCTGAACTTTGTATTAGCTTGTGCTCTGTGAGAGTTTTAGATGGATGCGATTAAGAGATAACCCATTCTGTGCCTTGGAGTTTACTTAGATACTGTGAGTGCTCAGCTGAATGTCTCTTCCAAACAGCTAGATTTAGATGGGGGGAGGCAGGCTACAAAATGTGCATCCTAGCTGTAATAGGACAGTCAGAAACACATCTGTAATGCTGTGGGTACGTAGTTGTTAGCAGTCAGCTGAGTGACAAAGTCTAAAGTGGTGACTCGATGGGAATCTGCCGCTGGCTTTGGGTCTCCAGAGCTAGGTTCAATTCTGTGAGCTCTGGAACGTTTCCCCGCACTCCTCAAGACTATTCAGGGATGAAAGTCCTTTATGGAAGACAGATGAAATGAGGATGTGGAAGGCTCTGCACTCATAGCATAACTGCACTCAATTCATTTTTATCATTGTTTCAGACAACAGGGTATATATTTCTGTAGGCTTTTTTGTTCAACACAGTGGCCGTACTCTAAGATGCCTCCTAATGAAGCTATATTTTAAGTATCAAAAATGTCTGAACTAGCTCGGCTTACAATGCATGAAACACACAAATGTGTAAGATACCTACAGCAACTTGCTAGGGGCACACTTCTCTTGCAAAAGCAGTATCACATGTTTATGTTGCCCAGCCATTAGAAAGTAAACCAAAAGACTCAAGAAAATGGAACATATATCAGAAGGGATCATTATCAGTTATGCTAAATGCTCAGTGAAATGTGAGACCAGGCAAATCTCAACTGGTTTCAAGTTTTCTTACAGTCAAAACTCAGATCAGGTTCCTTGAGAGTTCAAGAATTTCTGAGCAAACCTAGACCTGCTGAATAATTAGAACTTGAATAGCAACTTTACAATACGTGTTCAAAGCACTTGCTATAAACATTAATAAATTCCTACAGCACCCATGTGATTTAGAGAAGTTTGATTAGCCTCCTCTTACAATTCAGCCCATAGGCAAACAAAGAAGCAGATTTGTTAAGGGTTTTAGTATGTAATGATGCAGTTAAATATCTCATTGGGTGACTAACCTCCACGGGTAGGCCCTCTAGGTTCCTATCTGATTTTTAAGGACCTACAAACCTTTGAAAGTATTGTACTGAACAGGTTATCTTGGAGAAGTCTGGTTGTGATGAGAATTAGATGAGCTATCCGCAATAAATGCTTTGTGACAACAATATAGGTCCTATTTTTGGTTTGTAAATTGATTTTTAGTTTAGTATACCTGACCATTATACAAACCGTTAGGTGAGCTATTAAATGGAGCATTTGTGGATGGATCAAGATTTGCTCTGTAAATACTGTGATTTGAATCTTGGTGCTACTCTCACTATCCCTCAATCCAACGGCTGCAAAGCCCGGTGAGTTGTGCAGTGTTTAGATGTGAATATGTGGGTGAACACATACTCATGTACATCTTTTGCCAATTGTTTATTTTTGGCAGGGGTCCTGTGGAAAAATGGTCTGCATTATCACATAGAGTAGTTCATTTTGATGCATATGGGTGTGTGTATGCACGCACATCTCCTCTCCCCTTGGTCCCCAAAGGAATTATACAATGTACATGTGCAAAAGAGACAGGATGGCTTCTTCATTAAGTACACTGAACAGGAAATCAGGAGAGTAAACTCCTGTTCCTGACTCTGTGAAACTTTCTGCCTGCAGATCTGGGAAATATACTTAGGAAAATTGAGGCACATGAAATCTATCAGTAAAACAGGAGACTGGAGTAATTTCGTTGTTGTATCTGAATACTTCAAACTGGCATGGCAAAAAAAACCATGAACGTGTATTAAAAATACTACTAAAACTGACTTTGAAGCCTTGAAACACATGTGCTCAAGTACAGAAAACACTTTAAAGATATACTTCAGGATTATAGGTAGATATTGGCCCAAAAAAATGTTGCCTTGTCCGCTTTTCAGTAACAAAAGCAAATTTGGCAATATCAAAAGACAGATCTGTATTTATTCTGTTAATTACTCTTGAAATGTTTGTAGAACTCTATCAAAACTTAACACTTTTGCTTGAAATGTCCCTTTTTGATGTGGAGCAAATGAAAAATGTTGCTTCTACTCTGGCTTTTTTAATGACGTCTCAATTTGTGTGCAGTCTTAGCATTCTGCCAATGCAAAATAAGTCTTCCTTTCCAAAACGGCCAGAGGACTGAAACTCCTCTTATCCTTTGTTATGATTAGTTATATGGACATGCTTTTACCACCTGTAAATGCTTTGAATACTCTGTTTTGGTTTTAGTGTCGGTACTCTACCATGTCTCTGCTTGTTTCATTGAGGGGATTATATTCAAATATGTAATCCTAGGAGTGCTGGGACTAGTGAAGCCTGATGCCCTATGGTTTTGTCTTGTTAATATGGCTTGGAACGTTTTTGTGCACTGTGTGTTCATAAACTTTGTCTCCTTTCTGTGCAGATTCCTGGGTGCCTTACAATGTGTGAGCTCATTGTTGCTTTTCCATTAAAATGTCCACCAGGAAGTGCCCCTGTTTCCTTAAGGGGATGTCCCATGTATGCAAGAAAAAACTACTGCTAAGTCACTTTTCCAGGTTAATTGCCTTTATAAAAAGACAGGATGTTTAGTAGGCCTCTTTGCTCTACACAGCTGCCCACTTTAAATATAAAATTTGGAATCGCCTAGGCCAGTTTAGGCCATGGGAAACCTGCCTTAAAACAGATGAGGTCAATACAGAGCTGTTAGATCTTTGAACTTTTTTTCCTCTTCCTGAGCCATAGAGACAACATACTTTGAAGTTTCTGTATAAATTCTTGAGCAATACTTCAGGAAGCTAATTTCTTCTAAAGGAGAAATTAAGGCAGATGCTCAATGGATGACATCTCTTACTAGCTACACCATTTAAATTCTAATTGCAACCTGATCCGCTTCTCTTCTATAGATCTTCCTCCAGCTGTACAATCTGTCACCTTGCTGGTCCTTTAGCAGCTACAACTTCAGGCACCTATTTTTGTACATCTGTTCCTCCCTCAACCCAGAGTTCCAGCTCTGGACTGGCCAGCAGTGGGTGCTAGGGGGTGAAGCAATCAGCACCTGCCTACCCAACACCAGGGCATCCATTCTGTCTGTCCTGGACGAAGATGCTGGGCTGGCTTTATGTTTATAAACCTTGATTGATAACTGCACCTGTGTGGTTGCCAAGGTCAGGCTGTCTTTGGGAGAATGTTTTATCACCACGGGCACCTGGCTTGGTGTAAGATTTAGGGACGTGGCCTGTCTTTGACGTGGTTCTGGCAGCCTGAAAAGACTTTGTTGCAAGACATTGGCTTGCAAAGTCTAGCCAGGTGACAGCTTTGCTTCTGGACACCTATCAGGAACTTTGAACAAGGAAGAAAGTCTAAACCCCACATAGTGCATCAATAACTGATGTTAATACCTAATAAAAGATAATGACTTTTTTCCACTATTGAATATGCTGCTTCTGAGGGCTTGGGGTTAAAAAGGTTAGAGATTCCTTACACTGTTTTTGTTTTGTAAAGCAACTACAGGTACTACTTTCACAGATCAATGTATTTTGGCTTGGGGGAGGAGGGATTGCTCCATCCCTTCAGCAACCTTCCCACAGGTACTGGGGAACTGCTGTTGGCCTCCCCCAAAGCCAGTTCTTCTCCAGGCTGAGCAAGTTTGGGGTCCTCAGCCTCTTCTTGCTGGGCAAGTGCCCCAGCCGTGGTGGCCCTCACACCTTTATCAGCAGAGAAAAACTGAAGAACAGAGATCTTGAGGGGGAAAAAGGTAAAGGGATGTTGTAAGGAAGACTAGGGTAGATGGAAAGAAAAGATAGCCTTTGAGAGTAAGAGGTTATTCTGCTCGTATTGCCCCACTCCCACCCTTGAAAGAAATGGAGAGGTTATTTGTAAAGAGGGACTGAGACAGCCAGAGGTAGAAGCTTAATGTGTTGATTGCAGGTGGCACAACAAGGACCTGGAGCTGCAGAAGATAGCGCAGCTGGGAAAATACGCATGGCACTTTGGCTTGGCAGGATGAAAGAAAAGGTGGGGAAAGCTATGGGCTGGGCACTGTTGTCATTCTTCAGGACTTTGAGCTGAGACTGAGATGACACAATGAGTTGGTCATAGTGATAATCTTCAAGAACTGGTATAATTTTTAAGCAGATATTTAAGTATGCTATAGTTCTTTGAGCTGTGTTTACTATCCTCAGCTGTCACTTATTGAGACTAAAGCTGTGTAAATCTATATGCTTTCTCTTGTGTTGCTAGGTACTGAACTCCTGAATGTATGCCAGCCTTTCTCCAAATCCTGCAAGTTGTATTTTCAAAGTGCTGACCTAAATTTAAAATAAGAGACTCCTAAATATTTCCTGAGGTTGCCTCTCAACTCTTCCAGGGCCTTGACACATCTTTGCAATGACAGTGTTATGTTGAATACAGCATGCTTTTTCTTATCCTACTGTGGTAATCTTTTAGTTAGAATGCTCTGCTCTGGAATGATTGGAAGTAAAACAAGTCAACAGGATACTTAAATGCTATGTTGCATTAATCTGTCTTACAGTATTTTGAGTTGTACTTACACCAAGGCAACCATTTCGGAACAGAGCATTTTGCTGCAAGATCTGGCTAATGTAGGAGTTAGGTATGTTAGGTTATGTGGTATGTTTGAATTTTTTGTGGTGGTTTATGGTCCCTTGATATCCATAAAATCACTGCTTGTACTCGTGACAGGACTGCTAACATACATAAATAATGTGTACTCCTACTTTTTAACTTCCTGATGGGTAATTGGTGTATTGCCCAAAAGTCCAGCTCCAGCAGAAGCACTACACTGGAAAATATAAGTCTTCCTAGTGATTTGGGTAATAAAAATGTCAATCAGGCTTAGGCAGTGATGCTAAACCTTTTCCATAGAAGCTTGTGTCACAGGATAAATATGAGTGTGGGTTTTAACCCACGCTGTTTCAAAGAGTTCCTTTAGCTGGATCAGAGGAATAGCAAGCTATGTTTGGTCTCCATGTATGGATTTGGGCAGGAAAATGATGCTGAGACACTTTTATTCCATAGATTTATAGATTGTGTGAAGGGGAAATGCACAAAAACTTCTATAACTGTTCTAAACAACAGAGGAAAGGTCTAGGTTTCAGGCACTGTTAGATGAGGGTGAAGATCTTTAGTAATATCTTATTATAATGACTGGCTTAACATGTGTGGACAAACAAATGTCCTTTTGGCATACCTGACTACAAGTACAAAATGTACTGCTGTCTAGAGTTTTCATCTATATTATTCAGAACCAGACACAATTGGGACTGAATTTCATTTTACCCCACCTGTTTTTCTTCAAACTGTGCAATCTGTTTTGTCCCCTGCTGCTTAGTCTCCCATTTGGCTATTATTTCTCTCTGAAAAGACATGTTGGCTCTGTAAACTTGCTTACTCCCTTGACTGTATGCTTTTTTGTGTGTGCTCTTGCATCATGATTATTTGTATATTAGAGCACTCTTGTATTTTCCCTGCTTATGGAGGTAGTAGAGAAAACTGCCAAGGGATTAATCTGAGGAAAATAGTTCTTAAGCTTTGACAGGAAACTTCATGACATGCTGGAGGCCAAGCTATATTCAAATTGCTCATCTGAAGCACTAAATGTAAAGATTTGAAGAAACGTACTGAGCTTTGGATAAGGCTTTTGAATCCTGAGTTTTAAATGTAATGTCTTTGAATTCAGTGGAGTTATTCCACTCCATCATGTAAAATGAATAGGTGTATTGGCATGACTGGTGAATTTTATTCCTTTGGTGTAAGAGTTCTGGTTCTTCGCTATGTGGCTTTGTACCATGCTGACTATCTATTAATTTATATAAAAATTTCAAGTATTTTATCCCCTTTCCAAATAGTAATACCGGGACACTGCAGAACGGTATGCAAAAGAATTATCATCTTGATGAATCTATTACAAGGGTCTCGGAGTCCCTGTCCAAGCAGATCCTTGGATATGGCAGTCTGCTGTTGTCATCCATTTTTAGATGGACAATAGCTAAGCTTGCTGACAGCTGCTTTGCAATCTATAAGCACCTAGCTGCAAATTCATGATCTTTCACTCTTTTAGACAAAGTGAAGATGTCTCAAAAGCTCAGCTGAAGAGAAATTGGAACGGGAAGTCAAAAACAAGACCATGTGCCCTGATGTCATCTTCAATCTGTTTACATCTAATAGACCTGACCCTGTTTCCACTGAAGCTGATGAAAAAATTCTTTTGCTTAATGGAATATATTTGCCTTAATTATATCCTTGTTTTAATGATATGTTCTGAAGCTATTATCACCTACTTCTAGAAATCCCAAGAGGGTGAGATTTTGTTGCACTGTTTGCTGTAAAAATTAATAAATGAAAGCAAGATTGTACCCTGGGCAGCTCAGAATTTCAGCACTGTCATTTGACAAGTGGATGAGTTGGGGGGGAGCAGTCACCTCCAATGTCCCCTCCCCCTGCCCTATTTTCTGGTTTTTTTGGGGGAAAGATTTAAAATCCTGGAACAACTGGTAGCTTTGGGCCACACGGGGTAATTCTTTTTAAAAAAAAGTGATTTTGCAGCAGCACTGGATGAACTACAGTTCGTTTGACTGCTAAGGCAGAGCATAAAACATGCAAATTCCAGCTTCTCATTGAGTTTATATATTTTTTTTTTATTTCCACCACTTTCCATTTCTTCCTCTGTTTCTTATATGAAACCTTTACCTTTGCTATATTCTATCATTTATATCATACGGTTGCCACCAACCGGTACAGTTCTAATTTTTATCACGGTTTTGGTAGAGACTGTGCAAGAACCACCATGCACCTATACAGTGTGCTCCACAGCTCCTCAAGTGTGACTGTGCCGTGAGCAGCAAGGTGTAAGCACACGGCATTTTAACATCGGTCCATTACCTCACAAGTGTGAAACCGCATACGGAAACCAAATGGGTACCAGGTTCAGAATGTGCCTTCCTGTTTTTCTACTGTTTTCTAACTTGAGCTTAGAGTGTAAACAGACCTTTGTTTTTGTTCCTTTTGCTTAGCACATGTTTCTATGTGGCAGCTTTCTCCATTCAACTATCAGTGGAGAAGCGAGACAATTTCCCTTGAGCAACTCTGTAAAATATGGTAGGCTTCTGCCCTTGAAACCTGTAGGCCAGCCTCAAGCTCTTTGTTGAGCAAAATTGACTGACCTCGAGTAGGAGTTTTGTCTGCATAAAAGGATGTATTTTTTTTTATTCTAATGAATATTTAAAGCATGTATAATTGTTTATTGTCCTGCTTCGACACTAAAATGAAAGTGCTGGTTTTTTAAATTTTCTTAAACACTCAACCTCAATAAGGAAATAAAGCAGAAAGTCTCTCAAAAATATCTTACTGTGTAACTTGCTTTTTTCAAGTAGTTAAAAGTAGAATCAGGCCTGTGGTTCTCACCAAAGGTCTGTTGGGTCATACATAAACTGCTCCTTTGGAGCTATTTGCTATTGTTAATAGAAAATAAAATATTTGAAATAATGCATGGTACATACTCCACCTATACTAGTTTTCACCATCTCTGGTTTCGTATTCATTGGTGTTGGTGAACTTCGGTAAGAAAAAACAAGTTGGATGAGTTCATACTAAAATACCGAGTGCAAAATTGTAATGAAGTTCAGTTTAAAAGAAACTTATATAATGATGTAGGGGATTTGCCATCAGTTGAAATCTTGACCTCCACACTGGATGCCTTTCTGAAAAATATGCTTAGTTTAGTCAGATGTTTTGGACTTGCAGCAGGACTTGCTGGGTAAAATTCTTCTCAGTTTATGCAGGACATCAGCCCAAGTGGTCATAGGTTTCTTTGTTTCTGCTTCTTGTGTAACTGCCACTGGCTTTCAGGCAGTGGAAAACTGGAGGTTGTATGTATTCAGATGCCGTATATATAAACTTGCTGCCAAATAATTGAGTAAAAATAGGGGCTCTAGCTCAAGATTGCAAAGGGAAACATTCAGTGCCTGGTAAATGAGAGAACGCACATAGGATGAATTACATCTATGCAAAGCCATTATGAGGTAGTTTTTAAACCTAAAGTTGTCATTATTTTACATACAATATTCAGTCCTTGTCCTAAAGGCAGGCTGGGGCAGGGTTTCCCTACAGGAATCTTCTGTGGTGTTTGCTGTATTGCTGTGCAGCCACCGGTGTGTGTTATCAGCATAAACTGAAAGGGGAGTGCTGTCTCTGTTCCATACACCAGATCTGTAGTGGATAGAGACTTTCCTGCATTTCTTAACTGTTATTTTTGTAATGTTAACATCCTTTTAGTGCAGACAATTTGGATGACACACGAGCAGGACTTTGGACCTACCTTGGACTAATCGGTAGTCATAGCAGGTTGTTATTCTGTCTGGACAAGTACAACTGTGGAATGAAATCTAAACCTTGCTAGTCAGCTCCAGCAATATTGATGGGTATGAAGGCAAGGGGGAATGTGGGTACCTGGGGTCCCATTTCAGGCTTTGGAGGAGAGTAGGCTTCATTCAGCAAGCCCAAACTCTTCTGCATCATTTATGCACAAGATTTCTCTTGTTTTTAAACTAGATTTTTCTTAACTTGCTCCTAGTTTCATCTGTCAGTTCCTGCAGCCACCCCTTGGTCAGCCTGGCTCTGAGCTTCTTGTCCAACTCACCTCCTTGTTTCTCATTCTGCCTGCTCTCAGATCACAGATCCCTTCCTGGATTTCTTGTTCAGTTGGACAGTTTGTCTTCTCACTATAAATGCGCTGCCCACCCAGATCCAGTGCTGCCTGGTCCCTCCCTTGCTCCACTGCTCATGTGTCCTGGACCTGTCAGTTGTAGCCCTCAGACTGTCTAATGCTTATTTTCATGTCCACCTTCACTTTCCCGTTTTCTTCTGTGGGTCTTTAGACTGTGCTCAGCCCCTCCCAGTCTTTACCACTGGACTCCTCTGCTACACTAAAACCCAAAAGGCATCCTTTCTCCAGACCAGAACCTCCTACTTCTTTGGTCGTGTCCCCCTGTCTTCCTCCAAGCACCCCTCTTTTCAGTTCAAAGGAATATTTTTTAGACATATTAAAGCCCTTCAGGGATTCACTGGTTTACCAAGAACAGACAAGGTCCCTGCCATCAGTTTCCCAAGCAAAGGAAACAGAAAGAGGTATTACATTAAGAAATGAAAAAAAAAATTCAGATTCATTTGCTGCTTCTCAAGCTGGAACAAATTCAGATATTCTGTGGCAGTTGCAGGCAGAAGTTGTAGATGTATGGAGCATGTTAAAATTTCCTGGTTTAAATAGTATACACAGCTTGAACTGATGAGAGATGGTAGTTTGCTAAATGAACAGGGACTAGGAAATGTTAACTGCTAAAATATCTCTAGGTACAAGTGGAGACTTTATTTTATTTTTTATTTGCAAGATCTTAGTGTGGCAGAATTGAGGTAAATGTACCCAGGAACCACAAAGGCCCATCCTTCATGCAAACGTTTCTTTTGTTAAATGTAATATTCCTACTCCAAGATCTAAAAATGTTAGGGATGCTCAAAGAAAAGGTCAATAGAATTTGAGCTTTGCAAAATTAATTTACTTTTGATGCCCCTCATTCTTAGAAATAGCTGAGCTGTTGACTGAATTTCTTCCTCCTCTTCCCTTTCTTCCCCCTCCAAATTTGGTTTAGTCAAACACATGGTGTGGAAAAACTTCAGCCTTGTTAGTCTTACAAAATTAGAAATTTGTTTTCAATTCATTATAAAGAGAAGTCTCTGGATATAATTAAAGGTAGGACTATGTTCTCCACTGTTGTAAATATCTCTTCTGATCTTCCAAGGTAAGTAAAACTAGAAAGAGAAAGAAAATCACAGAACAAAAACTTCTTGCATCCCTGTTTTCTACTTTTAGTTACTGATTGGATGGATGGAGGGACATTTTTGTATGTATATATACTTAGATTGTCAATTTGACCCCATGAGCTCTTAAAAGTAGTCATCTTTTTTCTTTTTTTTCTCCAAAAAGCAATTTGCAAATTCTAGGTTTATACTTCCCAGACTCTGCCCTGTATTCTGAAAGTCATATTCAAGTTCCTTGATTTATTTTTTTCCTTGTGAAATGGTGAGCTCCATGACTCCTTGACCTCAGGTTGGGCACCCAACAAACTACTAGTGACTTTAAAGGTTATTCCTTTGGACAACTTCAAGATGAAAAAAAAGTGGAGACTTCCTGGCAGGTCACTAAATTTTTTTTTGTGATATCCATGCGATAGAATGTTGGTTTTTTTCACTGCTGTGCAAGATTTAAGCAGATAGCATCAGTAAATGGCAACTGAAGTGTCAAAACTAGTTGGATTTCTCTTCCCCAGGCAGTCCATGTTGTGTGTGAGAAGTCCTGAAACCTGTAAAGGGCTCTGCTGTTCAGAGATTTAATGGCACACAGTTCGAGTTCAGCATTAAGTTTTATTGTGAATGACTCTCTCAGAAATGAAACAAAATAGATTATATTTCATAATCTCTGCTGTTTCAGGTTTTCTCTTTCTCATGCTGCTTCCGTTGTTGGTGTTGATAACCTTAGTCAAATTTCTAGAAAGCTGAGAATGTGTGTCCAGGAAACACTGGAGAAAATTTGGTAACAACAGTAACTTTACATAAGCAAGCATAAATAACAGCTAATTTAAATATTCCTTACTGTTAAATTGCCATTCTTACACCTGGTACTTTGGAGACAGATTATAAGAGTGGGTTGGCTGTCAGTCATTCAAGACCGCTTCCCCTTATTTTGGAGCAACTAATAGGACAAGAAAAGACATTATACCTGGAGCCTTTGGGGACAAGAGGACAAGAGAAGACACTATAGGTGAAGCCTTTGGGGAGTACAAGGTTTCTGTTGCAGTCTCTGCTGTAATTGATCACAGTTGAGAAATACCATGTGTTAACATCAGAATCCATAGGTTTACATTGGTGGTTGCATTTTTTTTTCCCCTCCTTATCCTAGATCTAAATTTTTCAGACATCCTAAGGTCTGGGCTGATACATTGCTAATTAGAGTGCAGTCCGTGAAACTAAGAAGTGGTCTTGCTTCAGTTACAAATCCTAAGGGAAAGGGGCAATTTGATCTCATGGAGCGGAGGGTAGAATGCTGGTGGCCCCTTGGGCAGAAATGTGTGTGTTGGTGGGGGGCAGTCCTTACTGCCAGTGTTTGTACTGGTAAACATTGCCATTTTTTTTATCAGCTTGCTTTTTGACTTCCCCACTTATTGAGATGTCTTTCTGAAAACGACTACATTCAAATGGAATAAATTACAAGAATATTTGTAATGATTCCCTCTGAGCCTTTGCACAGCATGGGCAATAACAGCTATTTCTATTAATATGGGGGAGTTTCCCCAAGGCAGCTATTCATACCTTTGCACAAATGTTTTTAGAAAGTCCTGCACAGTCCCTTTTTATATTGCAGTAAAAGTTTGTGGTTTAAACCTCTTAGAGGATGCTTATATATAACTAGACTGAAAATCCCCTTATGTGAATGCTGTTAGTGGCCAGACAGATTCTTTATATTTTTATTGTAAGGTTGAAGAACTACAATGAGGTGCTATTTGGCAAAGATGCTAGTTAAGAAAAAGGTTTATAAAGTGTTAGGTAATCCATTCAGAAGCAATGGTTCCCTAAATGTCTTCTCTAGATCTAGGAGTAAGTCTGTTTAAACAGCTTATGAAGCCTCATGCTACACAAGCACAATTGCTTAAGTTAAATTCATGAGCTGTTGAATCCAGCTACTACTATATTTCAGTAGACAATCTAGAAAAAAAAAAAACAACAACCCTGTTTGTTCTAGATTAGTCCAACTGAATTTTGTCTCTAATAAACCAAAAATAATCCTCAGGAGTAAACTTTAGAAGATTGTTATCTTGTGGAACGACTCCTCAAGAGAAAAAACTAATACTAAACCTGGTTCTCCTAACACCTGCTACAAATTGATGTCCCTCTGATTTCAGCACATGTGATCCTGATTTTTCTTTATGATGCAGGAGAATCAGATTCCCTTGTAGATGGAAAAGGCTATTCTGGTAGTAATGCAGAGAAAGTCAAAAAGGCTCATTTGGGACACAGCGTGTCCCAGAAATGTAACTGCAAAATCAGGACTGTGCAAACCTGAGTTCTAGTTGCAGCCTTGATACTGATCGTCTCTGATCTTGGGTGGAAAGCTTCAACTCTTGCCCCTTTCCTGTCTTCTAGCTGGCTTGTATATGTTGGCCTTCTCTCCGAGATTAAAATGTACCAAAGGGAGTGAAACAGTTCTAAGCGAAACTTGCAAACTAAGTGAAAAAACACTAAATCTGTTTTAGTTTATACCTGTCCGACCTCCATTTGATTAATTTTTTTCTCTCTCCTCTCATCCCCTCTTACTTTTTTCACCAAATATATCAGCAAAAGAAGTGGGAAGCTGAGATGAAGCCTAGGGATTGCCCCTTGCATTGCTACAACTTTCCTCTGAAGAAGGAAAGTTGTCCTGAGATTTCTGCAGTTAATCTGGGTATATATCAGACTGCACTCTGAAGTAAACGCTGGATGAATTTACAAAGATCTCAAAAAATCAGGAGCAGGATCATTAGGTCTGTTGGGGCCAGCAATAATAATCTGAGCCAAAAAAAGCAGTCCAGTTCTGTTGCACTACACCCTTGATCTCCACTAAGCTTACGTCTTTGGGCTGTATCTAGTTACCTTGTGTCCTGCCTCCTTATTGGAGATGAATGGCAGATGCAGTTTGGATAGCACCACCAGATCTGACTGTAATTCTGGATTATCTGAGTTACTCTGTTGTAGAAATGTCGGCCTGAGAAACCAAAGGAACAATAGAGTTACATGTGCCAGTGGCTATTGTGTAAGCATTCAGAATGGATGTATCTGTACTCTGGTCTCTGTCCATACCTAAGGAATAAGACTGCCTGAGCTCTGATGGTAGAGCTGCCTATTGACAAGTGCCAACTGGTTGAAAATACCATTTTCACAGTATATTCTCAAGAAAATTTTGGGTTTTTTTTAGTTCTGTGAACATATTTACAGCATATTTGTCCATATGTTACTGGGTTTTGAAACTATGTACCGTTACAACCAACTTGTTTTGCTGAAAATGACTTTTTCTTAAGTTCCTATTCCTGTTAAAATTAACTTTTTAAGGTGGCTGAATTGGCCTTCAATCACACTAGATTTTACTCTGATTGCTCATTTGGCATTTGGGGGTTCATTTGGATTGTCGCTTGTAAAAATGAGAGACAAGTGAGGTCTTTGAGTCTATTCCAATTTTATCTTTCATATAAGCTCCTCAAAAGCCCATAGCAGCCAACTCCCATCTCAGGTTTTCTACTCAACAAAATATTTCTAACATTATATGTACCCCATTATCAGCTGTATGTTGTGAAATCAGGCACAGCTTTACTCTGCTAGGTAAGTAATTACCATATCAGAATGTTAACACTGTAAAACATTGTACGGTGATAGAAAGGGCAGTAAAAACATGTATATAGATTTTCATTTAAAATGCCTCACTAGAGGTCTTGGCAGCTTCTGTTAGCCCCTCATAGCAACAGCAGTGAGAGAGAGAGCATTTGGCTCTAACAGCAATGTGATCTCATTACGTAGGACAGGAATACAGAGTGAAGAGACAAAACAATCTGTACTAATTTTAGGTTCCATTTGAAGCGGTGACATGTCTCTAAACTTGTCTTCACAGCATCCTAGTTTAGGTTGAATCTCTTCAATAACATCTGATTTGAACAGATCCCCGGCGAACAGCATAGCTTCTTGGTGCTGCTTTGCTTCCTGTTTGGTAGTGGAAGGCTTTTACATTTATTTTGGTACTTTCCTCTTGCTGACTTTTTGCATTAGTATTGGCCAGAGCGGAGTATCATCTAAAACCTGCATTTGGGGAGCCACATGTTCAATCTGCCAGAGTCCAGATGACATTTTGACTGGACCCATCTCTAGTGTTTTAATCCTATGTGTTTAAAAAAAAAAAAAAAAAAGCAGTACACTCTTAAAATGCTGTTGATTTAAATTAGTAATTTGATTTTATCCTTTTATCATCTTAAGTCACTTCTAGACAATCCATACAAAATCAGTGCAGTTATTCTGTAGCATATTTTGTGTTAGTAATGGGTAGAAATCCTGGGAGACCTCAACGCCGGAGCCATACCCAAAGCTGATTTAGCATCTCTGTGCTGCTCTGATAGCTCAAAGAACTCGAAGTCGACTGATTTCCCTAGCTGGGGATTCCCCAGGCGCAGGGGAATCTGCAGCTGGTGCTCTCTCTGCATAGCTGTCTTTCTCCATGAACACCAAGCTGCAGCTGCTCATAGGGGAGCCTGTTGGGACCAGCCACCAGGCGTGAAAACTAGGGTAGCTTTGTGGCTGCTCTGACGCTCACCCAAGAGTTGTGTGTTTTGTAGTCTGTGAAGCCTAAATGTATTAGAAACTCCACTTTAAAAAAAGAATAGGAAAAAAAAAACCCACAAATTTTTGACTGCAGTGATCCACAGGTGGTTTGGATTACTTGTGTATAATCTGAACTGTTTGAGTTATATAAGAAATATCTCCCTCTCATGCTGTACGGCATAAGCCTAACATAAAAGCTCAAGATTTTCAGAAGGACTTAGGATGTTAGGCACATAAATCCCATCGAATTTTAATGGAATTTAGGGTATTATTTAGTCTCTCTTGAAAAATTAATTCTAAATCTGTGCAGGATTAGAGGAAACTCCCACTGTGAACAAAACTTTTTTCCAATAATGCACACCTTTTCCTCAAGCTCCTAGCCACTGTTAGTGTTCAAAATATCACTTCATGCCGGAGGAGTCTGGCAGAAATCTTTTAAAGTTCCCTTCACTTCAGTAGGCTGCACACTGGTCTAATTTACAGCAGCAATTCCTACTGCCCCATGAAACTTTGGACTTGCCTTTCATTTAAGTTAATAGAATGAGAATTTATATAACTGTATTAACAGTTGCTTGAGGCGAAGAATATATTAGATAAAGGCTACAACAGTGGGTTTTCCTCTTTTATTTTTCTTAAATGGTAAATTAGGTGGTTTCTGGTATTGTTTTAATTGACATGCTGTAAAATGTATGCTTTTGTTAAAAAGTGAACATCCTCCCTGTTCGCGACACCATTTCAGGCTTTCAAAATCCTAGGAGTTACAATAGCTGTCTTAAGCAATATTGCCAATATTTCTTCATCTTAAGGCTCTGTTACCCCACTCAAACAACTGTCAGATGTTCTGCCCTACGGAGTCTGCCTTTGGGCCCCTGCAACTGCATATGGTCTCCCCTATCATTTCCTTTTAAGATAGGGCAGTTCACAGGTAGTGTTAAGTATTGTAAAAGTTGGTTGCCAGATATCTCAGCTGCAGAAGAGAGCTCTGTTCCAGATACTTCTTCAGTTTTATATTGCTATTAGCTGTCGGCTATCAGCTTGCAGCTCTTCCCCTGTTCCTCTCCTCGCTGAGCTAGCTGCATTCCCGTCTCCGAGAGGAGGAATCTCCTGGTGCTATTTGGCTTCCAAACTATTTACACTGAAACATCCTTGTAGAAATGGAAAGAAGCAAAGGTCACGTTAACAGCCCCATGTTAAAGGTCAGCAATACCATGGTAACAGTAGAAATCCATCCAGCTGCCTGCAGAAAAGTTGAAACCCTTACGAATAGGAAATAACCCAAATAAACAGGGAGGTAGATAAAAAGCAGTATCTTAGCCCTGAGCCACGCGTCAAGTGGAAACGTAACATTTGAGAGCTTGTTGGGTATTTCCTATGCCTAACTTTGAACTACATTGCTCAAAATACAAAACCGTACCAAATATTCAGAAAAATAACTGCCTTGTAAATGTTCTGACTCTCAACCTGAGGCTTTTTTTTTTACTGCAAGTGTGTAATGCAGCCAAGTGTTGTTTAGTATCCTTCCTGTGCCTTAAAGTGTGACTTTTATGGGTGACGTTATGTTTATGGGTCTTTGTTCATCCTCGGCCTCATGTACCCCACTGCTGCTTCCTCTGAGGCTTTGCCGCCACACCGCAGGGTGTTAATTTCCTGTTTTGAGTCTGTCACAGACAAATTCAGAGCCTCGATTAAAACACAACACACAGATACATGCTGCTGACAAAGGCACTAATAAAACTCTAAAGTTTAAAGGTGGCCCTGGTGTTTCCTCACTGAGCAGCATGGGGACCTTTCACCTCTTGGAGACATGCTGTTTGCAAAGGTTTCTTTTCTTTTTAATTAGGACTTGCCTGAATGAGTTTTAGCAAGCTGCTCTAGCATTTGGTGTGTTTGGTTTATGGATGTATTGACTATAAAACATGCACAGCTCACTTGAGCTTTTTTTTTTTTTAAAAAGCAGCCTTATGAATCTTACAGGAACTGCAAAGAAAAAAAAAGGCTTAAACAGAAAACGTGTTGGTTACGGTGATGGGTCTAGTATGTATGGTCTCTGCAAGACGCATGCATGGGCATCTGAATTTCCTGACCTCTTATTTTGATCATTGAGCAGAAGGGGGAGGGGGGAAGCTAGCTGCTGCTTGCTTTTCTGAAAATCCTTCCTTTTGCACTCACATCCAGCAGTGCAAGACTTGCAAAAGTCATCCCTTAGGCATGAATTTCTACAGGTTTTTTCCCCGACTTGTTCACCTAGCACAGTTTAAAGTGTCTCAGCACACCTATTTTAGAACATCCTGTAGAGTCACAGATCTAACAAGCAAAAAACCTTTTCCTATTACTCAGTACATGTTTTTTCTCCTCTTCAATTTGTTGTGTTGTTCCTAGCACTGCTGTAAAAGCCTTTTCCCCCTATATAAATATTGCACACATGTTTACAAGAGTGCATTTTAAACTTGGACTTGTTCTGATGGAAGCCTTGCTATTTTCATGCAGCGTTGGGACCTTTCATTTTTTCTGTTTCCAGTAAAATACTCCTTATTTCTGTATCCTAATAAATTTTAACATTAAGAAGTATATTTGAAAACTTAAGTTTCTTACCTTGTCATTCTGATGTGTGACTACTAGTTTGCATGTCTGCTACAGCTACTCAGAAAGCCAAATACCTCATCATAGAGTCCCCTCGTAATCAAGAGGGAAGCTCGAGTTTCTCCATGGATCTGTCTTCGAGATCTCTCTTGCAATATACCTGAATTTTAACTAAACTTAGGCTAATTATATCTGGAGAACAAATTCTGTAGCCTGATTTCTTGCAGATGCAGCCGTGCCCTTCTCCCTCATATCAAAAGAAATACCAGCCATGTGCTCCTCATAGCCTTCAGATAGAAAGGGTCTTTAAAGTCTTGCAGCATCTGCCTCTGACCACCCCTTGCTGGCTATCTTTAAGCCTGCCATGTCTTCTTTCCCCCTTGCCCTCCAGTGTCCAATGTTTGAGCCTATCTGAATGACTTCCTTCTTGCCTCTCCTGTATACCCCCACCTCGGTGGTGCCCTGTGAGCCCTACCCTCACACCTAACTTTCTCTGCCCTCAAAACAAAGTCCCAGCGTGGCTGTGAGGATCACTTCAGGCCTGATGCATGGAGAGGGCATCATGCTGGGCAGTGTGAGAGTTCACATGCTGCAGATGTTGCACATCACCTTGTGCACATTACTCTCTGGTACAGAGTGGAGGAAGTTAGCTTCAAACTGCACATTTCCTCTGCCTTTCTGCTGCAATATTTCCTACAGCTTAGGTCTATAGCCTTACATTGTGCCTGATGGGTTCCTGGACCCTCTGTATATGCTGCCTTGCAGTTGAAGGAAGAAACTACAACTGTGACTTACTACTCCCTATTATCTGCCCAATCAGGTCGTAATACTTCGCTGGTGAGAGCAGGAAAGGTGGTCTGGGTTACACCTCAGTGGCTGGTCAGGTGACATCTGGTACCTCTAAAGACAGCCACCTCACTGGGCCCTGTGGAGCAAGGCTGAATAAATTTTATTTATTTATTTTTTTTTTAAACAGTGCCCTGGGCCAAGTAAACTGCTGCAGGTTTTTCTCTGGATCTGACTGAATCTTAATCTAATCCCTTTGAGCTGCTTTACTTGATGTTTTCCTTTCTTTACTTTTCTGTCACCTGTGCTTTGTCCCCAAGACTTTCTCTTCATCTCTGTCCCGTTTGTTTTTCACTTTGGTGGCTGTGTCCAACCCTCCCCATTAGCTTATCCTATTCCATCTAAATCCTCACCCAGGAGGGAGAAAAAAACCCAACAAAACACTACTAAGTTTTCTGCAGTTGTGGTGTTTGTTGCTTCTGTAGATTGTTGCTGTCCCAGACTGCCTCTCTGTCTTGTCTATTTAGATTGCAATGTGGACAATCCATGGATAGGAAACCACTCTTCTTTCAAAAGTTGATTATGCCAGACTTCCTCAGTATTGCTGAATTTTTTGGGGCAACAAATGTGATTATTAATTTCATGTAAGAAGCTGGTATGTTCCTCAGTACAGACTATGCTCTGCATGTTCAACAAAAAGTGAGTTAAGAACACAATACTACTTCTACAGGGCTCCAGACTTGGTTGTTGGAACAAACTCTCTGAAATTCAAATTCCAACTAAGAAAATTCTGGCTTAGAAGTAAGCCTAATGCTTTGCTTAAGTGCAGACAGACCTTTGGTGCTGCTAGCCCTCTATAAAACAATGCAAAAGGTGGCATATTCAGATATGTAGGCATTCCCTCTGTGTAGAGAGTATATCAAAGATGAAACGGGATGCAATGGCTCTGTGCTCCTCAAGCTGTAACTGGAAGGGGTAGGATGTGAAATGCTACTACAAAACTTTGGGCTAAGTTAGAGCATTCATGAGGCATCCTGAACTCTCCCCGAGGGTGAGTTCAGTGCATTTTAAAACTCTCATGTCTTTACTTTACAGGAGCCCATTTCTGCTTTTGGAATGTGTCATTGTTACTTGCTATGGCTGAGTTGACCTAAGGATTGGTAGGAGAATTAAGCTGTAAGTCTTCTGAGGCAGCAATCCTTTGTTTGACTCTGCACTATATAAACATCAATATGGGTGGCAGCCCATAAATGAGATCTAGGCACGCCTGCTATATGTATGATACAAGAGCTAGATGAGTGTTCTGCATTGTTCAGTCTTTTCTATTCTGAAATGGTACATTCTTCATTGGTCATGCCTTCAAGGTTTCATCTATGTGGAACAGTACTTCGTAGTGATAAGCTTTTTTTTTTTTTTTTAAAGCTGGATATTAACAGTGTGATAGCAGCCACTATATAGCTGGGATGAGCTGTGCAAAAAATGAGAAACGTGAATCATGTTTTAAATGAGTTAAATGTGATGCATTCCGTATGCAGGATGTATTTGCTTCTCTCTGCGTTACGAGTAAGATGCAGATCTCATGCAAGTCATGGGTTCTATGTTTTTTGCAAAACATCTGTGACTTCTGACCTTTCCAGGCTTGTGTGCATGTGAGTGAGAGCACTAGTGTGCTCACAAACTGTGGAACAGACTTCACTGAGAATAACAGAGTAAGTCTTGGAATGCATGAGAAAAGCTAATGGGGAGCTGGAGGCCAGTGGCAACACTGGGTGACACAAAAGACCAGACCAATTTCCCAAGGCATTGAGTTGTCTTAGCTAGACCAACTGAAATGGAGCTGTTGTCAGGGTTTCTCAATTTTCCAAGTTATGCAGCTGACGTTCCTAAAGTTATTCAAGTGCAAGAATGATATGGAAGCGATGGACTGAGGCTGTTCCAAACTATTTTATGTTAAAATCATACCTAGCACAAGCTGTGTCTGCAGTGCACGCACTATTGACTAATCCGTGAAACAGACCCGTGAGTGCTGGCTGTCAGTGTGAGGGACACAGAATGAAGCAGCATCATTCAAATCCTCTAATTTCACTCCCGATAGTGGGGCATTAACAAATTCCGTAAGTGTCAAAGGTGTTTCTCTGTTCTGAACTAATTTTAACTGCTCTTTGCTCTTGGATCCTTGCCTTGCTTGTCTCCTGGCTACTCAGAGCTGCGCTTTTCCTCTTGCTGTCCAAGAATGCACATTCTTTCTCTGAGTCCCTTCCCTGTCTTACTATTTTTTCTTTGTTAAAGCTCTCTCTAATTCTGTTAGCTTCTGTTTCTGCCCTCCCCTCACTTATTTCTAACCAAGCCCAGCCACCTCTTTTACAGCTAGCCTTCATGCTTCTATTTGCAGCGCTTTACCTGTTCCTGTGTGGGGTGGTCATGCTTTCCTACTAAATTCTTTCCTGATGTTGTCCTTTTTTTTTTCCCCAGAAGCCTCCAGTATAGGCCTGTTGAAGTGAAACAGCTACCACTCTTCCAGTTTGAAAAAACTGAATAGAGAAAAACCACACTAAACAAACCAAATGTCTTGAGATGGCACCTCCCTCAGATCACCTCTGCAGAGGGCTCTGCACCAAACTCCCCGGAGAAAGGAAGTGTCTTCTGTGGTGTATAGACAAGAGCACTGATTGCTATATGCTTCAGACTTGATCACAGCTCTGCCACAATCGCATTAGGAAAGGCACAGTCTTGACTTGCTGTATCTGCCACAGGTTAGATGAGAGACTGAGATTTTTGTGTCATTCTGAGGAGAATGACTTGCAGCATGTCTTCATCAAAGCTTGGCTAATGTGCTGGAGATGTAGCACAGCTGCAGGATATTTCTGCTTGCATGCTACAAGAATGCTGTTGGATAACATGTTCTTTCAATCCATTTGCACCTTGCAAGCTGAATTTAACAAAAATGTAATCATTTTTGTTTTGTAGCAGTCTAAGTAGGTAGTGCAAGATAACAGCCTAGTGCCAGGAAAATGACTGAACTTACAGAATAAATCTACTGAGCTGTAGGTTTCCAAGGGTCATCAGCTTGATTATGAGCCGGCTGAAGAAGGGTTGTAACTGCTTTTCTAGAAGCTAGAGGCAAAGACAGACCCTAAAATGATTTGATTTTTTTTATGAATAGTCATTATTATAATAGGCTATGATATGGAAAAGGTTGCAACCCTCAAACTTACACACTATGGCCCCCAGACTGAAGAAAACCTTGTAGCTGCTGAGGATACTTGATATTGCCCAATCAAAATCCTGCCAATATTGCTATGGCAGGAGTCACTAGATGGCAACATTACCTGTACTCTTACAAATCCACGTGTATGGGCAGTGTCCAGCCTTTTGAAGAAGCACGCCTTGTTCTGTGGAGACCTTTCTTCTTTTGTGGGAGCTCAGGCCAGCAATAGGGGTGAAGCCATCTCTCTTTCCAACCCCTTTCTGAATGGGGAGATTACTTGAATGCTGATAACTGCACACAGAGTATCAAATAAGTCACTCTAATGGTATACCCACCAATGTCTCTTTACATTACTGTGCCAGAAGTAAACAGTGATTTAGGAGTGTGTATGTATCCTACTCAGCTGTGCCTGCTGTCAGTGGGGACGTTGTAGTGGGGGGCGGATGGGAGGCAGCAGTCAACTGGAGGTGTTTCTGTAGCCCACTCACCTAAATCTGCCAGCAAGTGTGAATTAAGACCCCTTTTAATGCTTTGACTGGAGGCTGTACTGCCAGGGCTTCACATCTGCTACCACTCAGAAGCTGAGAGTGTCCCTCTTCATTCTGGGCTCGGCAGGTTTTGCACATGGCTCCGATTTTGTGTGAAGTTGATTTTAGGTATGTGCCATAGAGTTTATGTTAATCTACAAAAAAAAAAAAACATTCATAGGATTTCAGTTTAGGATTTCAATACCTCTGTGAGAGGTGTGGTTAAGAATAATGCTTTTTACGGTTGATTGAGAAATTGGCTAGATAAGGTGATATTAATAAATGCAAGTGCTGGCTCATTTTGCCTATGTTTTCCTTGTTAGAACTCTGCAGCATTATTTTAACAATTTTTTTTTAAATTCAAATTTTAATTTACAAAGTTATGACTGGTTCATGCAGGTTATCTGGAAATCACAGAGCTGCTGAAGTATGCAAAAAGTGCCGCCTTCTCTCTGCCCGCCCTTTTTGCTGCAGAGGTTGTTTCTATTCTTAAGTGTTTTGACTGAAAAATCTCATTGAAAAAATCTTAGGGGGACCCCAATTCAGAAAAGTCCTGTTGCGGTTAATTATTTCCTCTTAATTTACACTTGAATGCAAAATAACAAATAATAGAGCTCTGAGAGTAAGCGCAAAATCAACCAAAACTTCCCCTAACAAACTTTT
Organism: Aptenodytes forsteri; assembly: GCF_000699145.1. Classification (NCBI taxonomy): domain Eukaryota; kingdom Metazoa; phylum Chordata; class Aves; order Sphenisciformes; family Spheniscidae; genus Aptenodytes; species Aptenodytes forsteri. The sequence continues at coordinate 5,013,458 of NW_008795317.1, read as the reverse complement.
ATTAAAATATCACAATTTGGGGATATTTATTTTAAATAGTGAAACTGTTAATAACTATAAAGACTATTATTTGGAATAGATTAGTAGTTTTCCCTCTCCATATATTGCTCAAAGTTTCCCACTGCAATGAGCATGTTGTACTTTTTGTTCTTGCAGCTACATATCCTATCAAGAAAGCCCATCCCAGGCTCGCATGTGGGACAGTCTTTTCTCAACTCCATAGTCAGCAGAGTAAGTCTGAGAAACATTAGTTTTCCCTCACCTCCATCATGTTTTTTTTGTGAACTGATTCTTGAAGAAAATTCAAAGGTCTGTTGTAAGTAACATACTCTTGAAGTGGGAAATATTTAGGCACAGCTTCATCTCGTAAATAAACAATAGAAATACAGATTTTTAAATTAATATTTATTTATTTATTTCCCCTCACCAAGGAGAAAAAACCCCACACAACCCTTTTGGAGTTTGTTGCATTTTATCCTATTATCCTGAAACAAACAAAACTGTTGTGCAATGTGAGCTATAGAGTAATATAGATTGATAGCCACACAGCTGTGCTCCTTTCCCCCTCCAGTCCCATAACCTCCTGTGTTGCTGTTTGCCTCCACAGGTTCCATGCATAGACATTTAGGAATAGCAACTTACAGGATTCAAAATAATTTTATACTAGGAAAGATGCATCAAAGCAGGGCAACAACTGAGTATGTCTTTCGATTGGCATGCTTTCTCTAGCAAGTGGTAACAGAAGAAGAGGGGAAAACTGATTATTTTTTTTTTCCCCTAAAGCGATGAACACTCACTTTTTGGGGGGTAACCTCTCCATAAAGATAGCAGCTGATATTAAAATATTAAAACTATATTCATTACCAACAGCACCTATATTGGCTACTTGCCCTGTACTTAGCAAGCTGCTGGGTGCCTAGTCCAAGTGGTGTTACCAAAAGCCCATGCTGAGGACTGCCGGGCCAGCTTGCTTTGCAGAGCACCAGGATTTTTCCTGACTCTTGTTTGCACTTGGCGAGGGCCCCTGGTGAGCACTAGTGCTGCTGCTCCTCATATTGAGTGAGGAAATTGACATGTACTCGAATTAGAAACAGATGACTGGAATTTAGAGATGAGTTAAAACTGCTCTAAGCAAAGGGCAACAGTGATATAATTAGTCTGGCTTGCGACTTGTTTGCTTATGGTACGTATTAGAGCCCTTTTTTATAGCTTTAAAAAGTAACAAAAGAAAAATGCAATGAGTGTAGATACAAACATAACTTTGATTTTTGAGCTTTACAGTTTACTCTTAGATCTAAAATGTCCCAAATCAAAATGCCAGAGCCTGATTCTCTGCTGGTCCAGGTCTTGCACAGGTATGATTTCACTGGAACCAGGAAGATGGTTTCGAACTGAGATGGGCATTAAAGGACCACAGTCAAATTACTTCCTCTCTGCCTGCTGAAAATTTGGTTAGCCTCCTTGCTTTAATAATGAGAAAATTAAAATACATAATAGAATCTGTCTCCTTAATTTTGTAGAAGCTTGAGTCACTATTTAAACTATAGGGCTTGGATCCATCTGTTTTAAAAGCTTGAATTTGGTGATGGACTTTGTTTCTGCAGTGACCTCTTAACTTCATTACCAGAACCCTTAAAGAATGTTAAAATTAAAACCTTCTGAGGAGGAAAGTGGTCCTCAGTGCTTTTTGGATGCTTTGTCCGGCGCTGACTGTGCTCTGGGAGCATGGTGATGCCGACATCCACTGCACTGATGTGTTGGTAGATGTAACACTGCTGAATGACTCAGAGAGCCTTGGTTTGCAGAAGGTGTACAGCAACTGAAAACAAAAAAGTGAAACAAATCCAGTAACAGATTAGTTCAGATGCTAAAGACAAGCAAGACTTTTTGTACATGATGCTTGGTTCTCACCTTGTCCTTCAGAGACCTAAGCTGTTAGCTGAGACTCACTGTGTTTTAAATACCATTATTATGAATGGGTGCGCTAAGGCCTCTGATCAAACAAACACAAACCTGCTGATAATTAATTCCTGTTACAGCTGCAGGAGTTGAAGAATAATTTGTGCCAAAGTATAGCAGAAGGACAGAGCAGTTTTATTGCTGCAAACAGCAAAATGTTCAGCACGTTCAGGCTCCTGGTTTCAGAAAAGCGTAGGTGAAAGGTGCAATGGAAGCATAACCACCCACTTTAGTGCCACAGACTCATCTTGTTTGGCCAAGATCAGTTTAAGTCAGAGAGAACTCTGACCTCAGAAGTGACCATGATGGAAAAGATGCAGGTTACCATTTATTGCGTATTGTTTATTTTAAGGCATGGATACTGTAGCTAGGAAAATGGTCCTGAAATGGTCAAGTAGTTGTGTGTGTAAAATGTGAGATTATCAGAGGATTTTGGTAAAACTCGGGTGGAAACTTGAGAGCATATTTTCAGGACCAGCACATTTTTTGTTGTACAGTGATCTTTGCAGAGGACCTTCATCTGGAGCTCCTAGATGTTACTGTATAATGGATTATTGGAGCTAGTAATGAAAAATTATTCATTTGAAGTATTTCTTTTTTCAGAAATGCAGTTTTGTTGAATTTGTGATATTTCATAGGAACTTAAATGTTGTAAGCATTTGTTTTTTTCACTGGGGAAAACTTGTTCCTTTCCATCATTTGAAATGTCTTAATTTAGACTTTATCTTTAAAATGCTAAAGAATGTTTTTAACGCCTTACTGTTTTAGTGTACAATACACGTTTAGTACTGTGATATATTTTCATGGCTATAAATTAACTTTATTCAGATCTTTCTAGAAAGCTTAAAAACTTTAGCCTATCACTTGGAATCTCTTTTGTTTCTCCCCTTGCAAAACAAATTCTGATTTCTGACCGTCTTTCCATACAGCAAAGGAGTGTAGGGCATCCAGTCTGCTGCTTCAGATGTTTCTCTGCTCTAAGAGGGGTGTGTGTCTACATGGGGAAAAAAGAATAGTTGCTCTTCCCGCTAAAGATATAGGGTGTTTTTGGTAATTTATGGCAAAACAGCTTTATGGGCTACTGTACAATGTGACTGACTGCAGCTACTCGGGAACATCTGGACTACCTGCACATTTCTGAAGAGTAATGAGGAGTCAGTACTTCAGCTTCTCTAAGAGGGAGAGGAAAAAGTCCGACTGAGAGTGGTGGGGAAGTGAAGACCCAGAAGCTTGGCCTTGGTGTATGGTTTGGCTTTCTGGCTATCCCTGAGCTCATTGACAGAAAATCTTCATTTGAATACCTGGAAGTCAAACAGCCACATTATTTTAAAAAAGTCTTACTGCATTGCTGAGGATTTCAACAATATCGGAGATCTTAGGTTTGCTGTAAGAAGTGGCTTTCATCTGAATCCAGGTGGGATTTCCATAGTTTCCCCACCTAGCACAAAATCAACAAATGCAGTGAGCCTTTAAAAACATTTCTGCTTGTGCAGGGGGGGACAGAGGTGACAAGTTAAAGCTTGTTGCCGCTAATGCAGAGTGCGCAGTCTCAATATTAACCTGCCTAGAGAAAGGCATTTGGCTGGGTATATTGCAGCAGTGCTCAGTGGGATTGCCTGTTTTTCCCCTCTGCCTTTCTGCCTGTTTTCCACCCCATTCAGTTGCAGAAGCTGCCCGGTTATCCTGACCCTAGTACAGCCTAGACTGCCTGTTGGTGAAGGAGGGTCACTGCATTTCTCCTTTATTGTGCTCTGTGCCCAGACTGGCGTGCCAGGCAGCTGGTGTGGCCTGACACAGCTGAACTTGCACTGCCCTCTGTTAAGGAAATGCTTGAGGCATTGTCAGCTTTAGGACAGATTTAAGTGTCTGTTGCGCTAATTAAGTTGTGCAAAGGAGCCTTAAAAATGCTGAAGATCTGCATGTCTGGCTATTATGACTTTTCCAAGTAATTACTAATGTTTGACATGCAGGAACTGCCAGTTTTTGAACTGCTATTTTGTTATTGTAAAATTATAGTAAGAAATTACTTTGTCTCCATAACATTCTCTAAAATTGAAAGTGCAATTAACAAAAAATCAAATTTTCCGGTTTGATGCAATGAAGCATCTGCAAAAATACTCTAGAGGACATAATGATAACCACAATCTGCAGCTGTTGTGTTATTGAGAGCTGATCTCAGATCTGTGGTCAATGCTGATTTCAATTTTGTACTTCAAGTAGGGATTCAACTTTTATTTATAAAGTCTTATTCCAAAATGTTGCATCTGCTCTTTGACTATGGGATGAATTTGAGAGTCTAGAAATAAGGTTTTTATAAATTAGGTCATTTACTAAACAGTTCTTAATTGGAAAGTTCATCACTGTGCACTACTCTTTTGTACACAGGATCTCCAAAACAGAATAGCAGTTAGTCATATTTTACCATGGTTAAAATTAATTTAAAACTCGGGGGCAGGCTATGTTTGAAGAAACATTTTTAGAAGCAAGGATGACTTGTTACCATTACTTATCAGACTGGAACGTGGTGGCGGGGTGCTTTCCACCTGAGAAATTACCCTCTTCAGAGTTTCATGAGGTTTTTTGTAATGATGGAGTTCAGACTTAAGGATCCTGGAACAAAGACAGCTTTAACTCAAGTTTGTACAATTAGGAGTCTGGGTTTGTAGCATTACTAATGATGATTACAGTGTTACAATTCATCATGGAAGGGCACCCAACGATCATTTGGCTCCTTTTGAGAATCTCAATCCTCATGCATAGCTTTCCACTAGAAAACATCTGTTCCTGAGTGGTCTGACTTTGAACCTCAACTTCCTATCACATCCAATGCAAAGATGTCTCCTGCTGGTGCTTATTAAAGAAGAAAAAAAGAGAAAAGTATGCTTGGTTAATAATGCCATGCTTTGGGGATTTCACTTGTCATCTATGGGGTCATGAAAGAAAAACTTCTCCACGATAAGTTATAATTTGATGTGTGTTTTTTGGGTTCTCTGGTCTTTCTCTGAAGCACAGGAGACTAACCACGGTAAAAGGGATTTAGGCAGGGTACATTTCTTTGAGCAGCATTACATTTTCAGGGATCTGGTTCATGTTTTCTTGTAGACGTGTTTGGGTCTAAGACTGACAGCTTTTGGGTCAGATCCCTTTTGATTGTCAGGGTCTATTGGATTTTTTTTCTCTTCTATGCGGATGCACTGGACTATTAATTCCTTGAATAGGCAGAAGGCTGCTCCAATTCAAACTGAGATGAATTAGGTGTCTCTGCAATTCAAATTTGAAAACTTAATTCATAGCTTCTAATCTGATGTTGCAAACTAATAAAACACTTTGCTGCAATATATGTATGCTGAACCTCCTAAGTCTGATGGGTTCTTATTCTTTCTGCAAAAACGTCATGAAAACCTCCCTGCCACTTCTAATCTGACTGGCAACTAAATGCAGTGTCGCTTCAAGCCTCCAAGCCTCTCCCTTAACATGTGCTGAAAAGTCCAAGAGTTGCATGTAAAACTGTGATTAAAATCTTTCATTACACTTGAAGAAAAACTTCTCCCAAAAGAAATGACATTATGATTTTATGGAACTGTCAGCTACAACATAATAGATTTTCTGAGGTTTGATCCTATAGATAAGGAAACACATAAAATTCCACTGCAAAGGTGATATTGTAGCACAGTTTAGAGGAATTGACAGAAAGCAAAAAGCTAGACTTAATGCTTTTGAGTCTTTGTACACTTCTGTTCCTCTACAAGAAAGCTTTCCTGTTGGAAGTCCAATGTACTTTGTTACACTCTCTTAGGCTATAGCTATGTGTCAGACAGACCAACAGCATCTATTTGAATTTAGACCTCTGAGTTGAAAGGTGTCTTCAGTATAAAATCTAAAAGTGGTCTAGATTTAGGTAAGCTTTGGTTAAATGGGAACTAAAATGAAGCTTGTACCTAAAGTCTGTTCACAGTCACTGTAGTGCATCAGTGGTTAAGTGCCCTTTTAGAGACAACTCATTTTATTACTGCTTTTTTTGTATGGGGATATTTGAAAGGGATTTTGAAAGATGCAAGAGAAATAACTGCATAGAAGTACAGTTAAATTTGTAGCATGGACCCTGATGCATAAAATTTGAAGATTAGAAGCAAAAATTGATTCTTTGAACACTGTGCTTGGAAGTGGAGTCCTTGGTGTTTTCTGTTTAATACAAGCAGTAAAGAACAGCTGCTGCTCCAATAAATCAGAGCTTCATCAAGAATTAAGAAGGTGAATATACTGTGCTGGAGGAATGCAGGACAAGAAAACAACAAGAATAGGAATTGTTTGCCTTTTACTTGGAACCACAGTGGTGGTGGGAATGGAGTGGAATAAAGGAGGGGTGGAGCAAAAGAGGCCCAGAGAAGAAAGACCCTGAAATGGGAGTGCAAAGCCTTTACCATATCCAGTGTAGGACTGCAGAAAACCAAAACCTGCAGAAGTAGTCTTTCTTTTATCTCTTTCCTGAGTGCTGGATGTCAGTGCCTTGCCCCCCTCCCGCCCCCAGTTTCTGTGCTGTCTTCACACCTCAGGATGTTTGTGGTCCTGCTACCTGCAAATGGAAGTAGCTGATAAGGGCTGTATGAGAATGTGCACGTAGCAAGCAGCTGGGCCAGATCCCCTTGGTGCATTGTATTCATTCAAAGCTCAAAATTTCCCTCTGTGTGTAATTGTTACTGGATTTCCCAATTTCTCTTTTTCTGGAGGGGGAAGGGGGGGAGGGCAGAGAGGAGGGCATAAAACAGATTAAGTTACTCATACCGCTACCCTGTTCTGTGGGCATGTTTAACCTGGGTGTCACTTCAGGTATCCAAAATGAGCAGTAATCAGGTTTGCTGTGCTGAATGCAATTGCTGATATCCAGTTTCTTAACACTCTGCGGGAGATCTTCAGAGATTAATGGCTGAACACAGACCTACTCATGCTTGTATGACAATAAATGTTCTCTAAATTCTATATAGTATCACTCTAGGAAGGCAGAAGAAATGAAGATCATTATCTAATTCTCAAGTCAGTATTTCTGAATTATTTCTTTATAAGCTCTGTGATCAGTCTTTGAATACTACTTTGTTACAGCTCATTCTAGATTTTCAGTGGTTGCTCATGTCTTTGCCACACTATACCTCATGCAGGTCTATGATCTGCAGGGGATTGTATAAAGTGTATATCAGAGCAGAGATTCGTTCTGTAGTTTTAGCGTCTAGGAGCTTCTCTGTAACTACTTACACGAGAAATGGCACTGTAGCTTGTTTTCTAAGCATAATAAATAAAAGAATAAGTGACTAATTGCTTTTTTTTTCTGGAGATGTGAAGAATCTGCAAGATTGATTCAAAATTTGCCTTTGATGTAGTTAGGAGGTTGGAGGTTGGTAGTTGTAGCATTGTCTCACTTATGTTTTTTCTGAAGTCTGTGCTACATCTGCTGTGATCATTCATGTTTCATGTCCCTTCAGTAAGAATTTGGTTCTGCTACCAGTATGATGTCTTTACCACCGTAATATCTCATGGACTACTATCAATGCTTGAAGAGTCAGTCAGCTAGGAGTATGATAAATCTGTTGGAAAATGGTAGATTTTGAATTTGCCTGGGAAGTTTTCGTCTACCTCTAGATAAAAGTTTATTTTGAAAGTCACTGCTCTCATCCCTCTGACATCCAAATTGGTGAGTAATCTGTACAATTGTTATAGAGGATGAATGACTGTAATAAAGGAGGTATGAGACATAGGAGACTGAGCAATGGTGAACACCAGTTACTGGTTAACGTATGCTTGACTTAAGTTGATTGTCAGTTATGTGGCATAGTAGGGTTACAAGTTTTTTCCCCCAAGATACCATCTTAGACATATGTACATTTTTTCTCCTAGTGTAGTTCTCTGCCCTCAAAGCTGTGCCATACCAGTTTGCTTAAGACCTTATGGCAAAATAGGGAAAGACAAAGATTGTGTTTAACTTTCTTGTTGACTATGTTAGTCCCAAATGGCTAAAGCTCTTTGTCTTAGTCATAGAGGATCAAATCCTGGAGCAGCCGTCACTAAAGGAAGACAAGTAATCTTAAGTCATTGAGCTGAACCCTGAATTTCATGAGACATGACTCTTGTTTTGGTTTGTAGGACTGTGCTGGAATTGAAAAGGCTCTTGGCACAATATAGGGCTGGATAACAGCTTTGAGATTTGGCCCCTAGGAATTTCCTGTTTAAAGAATGCTGGGCTTGGCCATGAACTTCGTATATGCAGCGCACACAACACCAGATGCATGTACTCTTTTACAAAGCTGAAGGAACTGAAGGCACTCCTGGATTTTAGCAGGATCTGCAGAAGCTCTGACAGCTGATAGATACTAAAGTTGTATCCATAGCTCATGAGTTTCCATAATAACATACACAGTACTGCATAGCAATCAAGTATAATCTGCAGCTTTACTTAGGATAGCTGGAGTTTAAATATAACTCTTATTACAAAACACATTTTTTTCTGCTTTTTTTATTTATTTCCTACATATGTAATTTTGAGGATATGGAGCAGCAAAGCATGATTTAAAATGTTAATTTGGAAATAAGTGTGTAAACTTTCTATGGTTCTTTGAAATAAAGTAAAAAGAGTACCTGATTGCAGGATAATTTTTACCCCCCTAAAACTGGTCGATCCTGAGGTGTTGCAGAAGCCGGTTCAGGATCATCACCTGAGTGTCTATTCTTAAAACAAAGCTTTGATACAATTACAAATGATGCCCCAGACATTTAAAAGCACACCCAGTATAGCCCTGAATCCAATAAACATTTAAGCAGAATTTACAAAAAACCCCAACAAAACTACCTAGGAGAAACTGTCACCCAACTGGATGCTCCAGCCCCTGGGACAGGAGGAGCTAATGGCCAAACGCTCAGCATAGAAGGGTTTGGGCAGGACTTGGAGTGTTTCTCTTTTGTATAGAACCTCACAACCTTTCCACTCAACTTGGAGGTATCAGATGTATAAAGTTCCCTCAAAATATATGGCAGATGCTGTTTTGCACCTGCACAGTATATTCTAGGATAGGGCAACTGTTTCTGTTGAATTATTCCAGGCTGATTGGCAGGGGTTTTTAGGGGTTGAGCTGAGCAGCCTCTCTGTAGCTTGGTCTGGTTCATATTTCTAGTACTAGTGCCTTTTTTTTCCCAACCAGCTTTGTGTCTGTTTCATAATTATTTCCCTAATCTGTTTATGAGAATATTAACAGGCTCAAGTAAGATCTCACAAAAGCCAGTGTTTGTGTGTGTACACATAAGGTATGTGCGTACACTATCATCTTCTTATGGATGTATCTCGCTACTCAGTCAACAGAAGAAATTAGATTAATGTTACTTCATTTCTTCTTGACAAATCTGTACCAGCATTTCTTATCCCATTGCACTCTTTAGGCTTGTGGTGCCTGCTGGTGTTCGGCGCAACAGTTTCTGAGCGGTCCACAGCTGGCCTCCTGCCTAAGTGAAAATAAAACATTTGGAAATGGTCTGACATACATGATTACATTACTTTGAGGGTTCCTGGTGGCTTTTTCAGATCAAGACTTGGGAAATGACTGTTGAAGATCTGCTTACAAATTGCTTCATCACCTATATGATACACAGATAGATACTAACAGGTCATAGTTGCTGGTATCCTCCAATGCTGTTACTTTTCTACTCCCTGGATCTTCTCCCACCTTTTCTCACCTTCACGCTTTGCACTGTTTGTTCTTTTTTGAGATTTTGGAGACATTTGAAATTGCTGAAGCTTTCTACAGAAAACTCATTCAGTCCCTGCTGGCTAGAATTAATCTTGTCTAAATATTTTTAAGGTGTTCTGGCTGGATATTCCTTCTCCCCTTAAGTATCTTAACAGGTTTAAGCATATTTTCACTGTTAACCCTTTGCAGTAGGTGGAGGAAAGCTCCATCCCTGTTGGGCTGTGATAATGGTGGGATCAGCTGTAGTTTGTGATAAAAGGCAGGTGTAGTTTCCTACTGGCTGGAGGTGTTTCAAGGCTGTGAATCCCCTTTACAGATTATCATCTTGCTCAGCACCACCTCCTTTTCAGCATTTCCTCTTGGCTAACTCGTGTGACTTCTTGCCTCACACTTTTTGTCTGAATTGCCATCTTTGACACTAATTTCTTCTGATGTGCTCTGCAGAGAGTGTTGGGTCCTAATTGAGGATTTTGGATTTCACTAGACACCAATCAATTTTTAAGCACAGGGCTGAGGATGAGCTCACTTACTGTTGAGTCAGGCAGCCCTGAAAATTATACCACCATTGGACTAAAAGTTGTTTCCAAAATGTTTGTGCTTGAACTGGCAAAACCTCATGACTACTCAAAATAAGAAGAAAAATTACTCTTGCCCAACTGCAGGATGATCAATCACTCTATTTAACAAAAAATCTCTTTGGGCTAAGCTGGGTTTACTTTTCCTGACAGTATCTCCTCCCAGAGTTTTACTGAGGCTTTGTCAAACTTCATCAACACTGGCTGGGAGCTTTAAAAAAAATAACAAAAACAACAATTAAAAAAAAAAAATCCAGGAACTATACTGGGTAAACTTAGATTAAGAGATGGTGGCTGAAAAGTCCTTTTGCCACTGCTGCTTACTTTGTTCAAGCAGTGATATCTCTACAGAAAGGAACCATTTAGTAGGTGTCAGCTTTTCCTCCACTTAAAGGATTTGACAGCGGACAGATAGGAGCTCTGCTTAAACTGTCTGCACGTGAAGTATGGATTATGCAGGGCTTCAAAATGGGTCTACTAACTTGGTTGAGAAGGGCCTCTTCCTTCCCCTCATGGGTGCACATTCAGGGTTTGATTATGAATAACAAAATGACGGCACTGCACTGGATGTAACGCACCACAGGGCATGCTCATACATTCCACAAGCAAAAACAACTGAAAGCAGGAACATAGTAAAAGAGAAAAGGGCAAAAGTCAGTTCCTTGACTTTTATTGCACTTTCAAGTGATTTTTGTAGGCGGACCATAATATTGGCATCAGGCTTCCTTGTTGCCGTACTTGTCATCAAATACATAGAGATGTACTGAAAACCTAAGAAGTGAGAGGCTTTTTAAACTGGGACTTTTTTCTCAACCCTCTTGAAATGTGAGAAATAAAAGAAATAAAGGAGGAATAGAGAATTAAAGAAAGGAAATTAAGAAAAATAGAAAATTGCAGAGAACATGAAGGATAAATTACAATGGAAGTGGGATAATATTAGACATGGATAGAATGAATGGCTGAGAAGGTCCACATCAGTATTTTATACATTCTTCACAGTGAATGAAGGGATTCATTGAGTACTGCACCCTCCTCCAGGGGTATATGCTAGTAAGTATTATAATTCTCTCTTGGTTTTCTCTCCCTTTCCCTCATAGGAGAAAAGCAGTGAAATACAATTTTCTGGCAAAATCTTCAGTATGACTCTGAATAAAATATTTGCTTTTGTTCTTTTTTCCTGTCCAAATTTCAGCGACGTGAGACCTCTCTGCTGTGAATGTCAGACATGGGTAGCTGAGTCACACTGAATAAAAGGGAAGTACAGTTGACCTGCCATTGTTAGAATGCCCTTATCACAGCTGTTTTTGTTACCCCTATGAGATCTTTTCTTCTTTGCACTACTATTCCTGTCTAGGTCTGCCCACTTAATTGTGTTGAAAACTGGTCCCTTTCTGTAAATCATCTAAACATTCACAGTACAGAAAACTGCAAGTAGACTAAAAGCTTAGATGCAGATCCTAAAAGGTACTAAATGTCCAACTTCTACTTACATAAATTTCACTGGGAACCAGAGCCCTACTGTGGACTGGAGTAGCAGCATCAGTGAATGCTGAATTGGCATCATCCTACACCTGAATAATCCTGAGAGGCTGAGGGCAGTGTTAAGTGGGTTCTGCCTCTTTCCTGCCCCCTTGCACAGTCCCAGGTCTTGGGGACCCATGACTGTCACGGTGGGATCCAAAGAGGAAGGGAGTGGGCTTCAGAAGTAGATCTCTCCCTGTGTTGCCCTCATTTCCCACAAGTCCCACAGTGAGTTCCTCTTGTCACTAATTCTGGAGGGATGTGTCCATGCTTATAGGTGTCTGTCCCTAAGAAATTATTGTTAATGGTAAAGAGCATCCACTAGGGTGAACTATCCAGATATGCTGTATGTACAGCATTTGAAAAAACAAATTCTTGCTTTTTCATGTGATGCCAGTATGTGTAATTTATATACAGTTGGCTGGGAGGAGCTGAGGAAGACCACAGGTAGGCAATACAAACCCAATGTTACTTTTCCTTGTGTGCAGTTCACCACGTAGCAGTGCCTGTAAAATATCAGGTAGACAGAAAAACCGCCCTCCTGAAAGAAACAAAGAGGATGATAGAGACATGTGTCATGTTATTGCTAGACAGTTTGTATTCAGTCTGTATTTCCTTCCACTAACAAGGAGAGATTTGGTTCAAAATTCAAAAAGTGCTGTGAGAGATTAGGATGAGATGTTATATAAGAAAAGAATTATTAGAATGATATTTTCAAGCTAGCAATCTTATCTTTTGGGGTGCAACATTGCAGGTGCTTTGCAACGAAAGAGTAATGAATATAAACTGTTGACTCAATTTTTAGAACCTTTTTTTGTTCATGCTTTGTAAACCATTTAATTCCCTCCCTCCCACCTGCCTTTCCTAAAGACTTCATGGGTGCAATGGTGTAAAATTAGCTGCTGAATCTTTGGAAGGAAGCTCCAGGAAACAGATGATATGCTTTCAGGCTAGATTTTCAAAACACTTCCCCAGCAGATCAGATTTATTCTGTATTGGATATTCAAAAGGGAAATAGTAAATTATGTTGCTGTGTCCCTTGGCTGAGGAACAAACCAATTTGAATTGAATGCGTTATGCTGGAGCAGAGAAGGCAGTATTTCTCTGCGGTGGGCTGTGGCTGAAGTCTTTCACTTTGTCCTAGATTCTGGAGTGAGCGTCCAGAGAGATGATTGCACGTAGCTCTGTAATGAATGACATTTGGAAGAAGCTCCTTCAGGAATGCTAAAAATATCTTGCTCTATTTAGCCTTTTTTCCTGCTCTAAACAGGTCAGATGGCTTGACAAGGAAGAATTTGAGGAAAAAAAATAATAATTGGGAGTGTGTATCTTTGCATCTCTATTGGGGATATAGGAAATTACTGCCAAGAAGAATTCCTAGACCTTCAGCTGTAATGGCATCTTCAGCTCTGTATTTACAGTAGCCTTTGTTCTTTCCTCAAGTAGGCATACTAAGGACAAGGTTTATCCCTGTCTCATGTTTTTCCATGCATTAGTAACATCCATGCTCCTTCGCAATGTGTTTTCCTTCCATATAACATGACAGTGTGTGAATATACTGAATCGTTGCATCCTCATCAGGAAGGGGTGGGGGTTCAAGGCATGCTATTTCTGACCTTATGCCTCTCAATGCAAATAGCTGCTGTAACTACAGGTTCTGGTCAGATTTCAGCGATCATATGGGAAGAAAGTATTTATTCCTCCTTTGAAATAACAGATGGCGTGTGAACACCAGCATACAGATCACCGTGGACCCTCTTAGTACCTGCACAAGAGATCAGGATGTAAGTGAATGTTAAGTTCACTGGAAGGGACCGGTACAAGTGGGGGGTATGCTGGTATAAGGGAGTGGGTAGTCTGGTTTGAAGTAAAGTAAACCAAGAGGATTATTTGGAAAAGTTGGAGGCCTATACATCCATCCTCTCAGCATGTGAACTTATCTCCACTCTCTAAGTTTGATATTTTTTTTTTAAATTAAAATCCTCAATTGTTTGATATTTACCATTTTTCTGCATGTGCTTTGACTTAGAAATATAAAAACCAGTTTTTCTTTGATAAGAATCCTCAAGACAATTTTTATGCGACTCCAGTTGTTTGATTTTTATGCTGTGTCTGGAAGCAGATTCATAGGTTTTGAAGACAGAGGACTGCTGGGATCACCTAATCAGATCTCTTATGTAAGACTTCCTTGAATTATTTCTGTCTGGAACTAGAGGAAGTCTTTCAAAAAGAATAAAGGCAAAAATCTTCCAGTCTTGATTTTAAGTAGAGATTTCCTTTATCAAAAATAAAAAAAAGTTGCTTTGATTTGTTGAGTTTCAGAGAGTCATTCAATCCATAGCATTTTAGGGCGGTTCTGATTGTTCATCTTTTTGAATGGTAGCCTTTCTAACAAATTTGTTTCATGAGTAATAGGGTTAGGAGAGCCAGCATTTGCTATGGATATGTAACCTTTCAACATCTTTTGCTCTTCCTTCCTCCCTAGGTACTCCTAGATACCCCAGCTGAGCAAGGGACTACTGCACCATGCTAGTTCAGAAGGGTGTATGTGTTGACTGCCCAGATGTCAAATGGACTCACTGATGATGGTTTCTGCCTGCTTTTTCTCAAGTGGAGAGCACTAAATGAAATCTCTTAGCCACAGTTTTTTACAAAACTTGATCTTTGAGATTTCTATCCAGCTTCTAAACTTGAAATTGCCCAGCCAATTCAAAGCTGATTGGGGAGGGGTAGAGGCAGGAGGGGAACAGCCAGATTGGTGATGGTCATGTCTAAGCCCCATTCCCTTCTATGGCTAACTGACACCTGGTAAAATCTTAAAAGCTGGAAGTGTGAAAGATTTAATCGTTCCAATTATGGCTTTGAATTGAGGCCACAGATTCAAATGTTCCCCAACTTTATTTTTCATGGGAGGTGTAAACTTTGTAGCTGGCTCCAGTTCGTGGAGGATGTGAGCATGATTATCTTTGAGAAGTTTGAAATTGGACTATGTACGTTGGTGTCTCTTTAATCACATTGTCCATGTCTTTGCCAATACAGTATGATTTTCTTTCTGGGCTTTTTCATGGCAAATGGAGTATCCCATCTTCCAAATTTGTTTCCAAAAGCCAAATGTGTTGTATCATTTCATTTAGCAAATCTAACATAAATTGAGACCTCAGTACCACATGGTCATGGTAGACATAGAATTTCACAGACATTACGATGTTTTATGGCTCTTGGATTTGCTGAGAACTATAATTGTAAGAGGCACCAGACATTAATGAGCATGGAAACTAAACTGCTGCTATGCTGCGGAAGGAGAAATTATTTCTCCAGGTCATGGGTGAAGTGAAGTGATGAAGCAACAAACTGGAAGGAGTCGACAGCACACTGCCCACTGGCAATTACTTTTGGACTGTGGCTATAATGATTTTCTGTATGTTACTAAAAAGACCTTCCATCTTTATTATAGACAGAACCGGCAATAATAATAAGAATTCATCCCATTACTGAAGGTAGAGTCTATTTGGCCAGTTATCAACATTCATTTAAATTCCTCTGCTGGAGATTTAAACTGACACAGGCAACTATTACTGAGGTCATAAGAGTGAGCTGCATTTCTCTTGTCCTAAGATGGCTAGCCAGTCTGTTGGGCTGCGTGTGTACACGCTATTTTTGCAGTACTGTCTATTGTTGCCAGTGTTGATGATCCAGAGCACTCCTGCCCAAAGGCAACAGGCTCTAGGAATGTAAGCTATTTCATGAGTCTTTGCCTTTTTCACACACAGAAATAAAAGTAATAATAGCCTTGGCTGGCTTATACAAGCGACCATTAAAATAATCAAATAGAGAACATTGAACTCACATGTTGGAAGCCCAATTATGAATGGAAACTTAATTAAAAAATAATTGCTGTCATGTCCAAAATAGCAGAAGGCAAATGAATGTTTCTCTCACTGCTGTTAGACGCAACAGCGTATTTAAAGATCTACCATTTAATCCAGTGACAGGGAGACAGCCACATTAACAAGAAACATGTACTGTCATCATCTTTCTGGCATTGACTTTAAATTCAATTTTGTGAGTTGTTCCATGGCTTGAAAGGGAACATGCTTATGTTAAGCTTGTGTGAAGATGCCGTTCTGGATTGGGTCCTATGTACATGCAGGTAAGCCATGCTATATGAGTAATAAGATATGTGGAAGGATGTGTATGTTCTGAAGCATATACGGCAAAGTTACTGATCTCACTTTGCAGAGATACAACATACGTTATACTAAGGAGGAGGAGTTTGTGCTTTGTGAATTTTGGATTCCAAATTTCTTTTGAAATTGAAGTAATATATGAAGCTATTATCTTGGTTTGAGCTCAGATACATGAGAATCACTATGACTGTAAACAGGTTGACCTTTTTTTGGATCTAGGAACTAGCTATGTTGGTTGAAGACACTGAAATCCCTAATGTTTCAGCATGGCCCACCAGCTGCAACCTGCAGTGTGCATAGTTCTTCACTGGCACATAAAAAGAAACTGTCTGAATTTGCTTGCAGCTGTGCTCTCGTGAGTCTTAGGTTAGTAATTGCCAGCATGCAGATGGTGATGAGTACCACAAGATGCTTCCATTCTTAGCTTGCCTGGCTCTTGACAAAATTAATACCTTTGTACAGCTTAAGCAACTCTGGATTTCTCTTTGAAATCTGTAACTGAGCTAGATCACTAGAAATTCAGTCTCAGAAGTTTAGGTTTGGCTTTCAGGTTGGTATTCAAATACTGGTGTAATTTAGGAACCTTTTTTTTTTTTGCAGCAGTAGCAGTAACCATAATGTTGCCTCTTCCCTGTGCTTGCACAGCCATCTGGGTGGTTTGGTTTTCAGATCCTGTTTGCTGCACACAAGTGTGATGTGCGCAGTTAGCACTAAGCAGTATGAAGGTGTGAATGAGCAGCCAAGAGCAGAGATGGCTTAAGACGACTTGTGCAGTATTGTTGCTGAAAGTGTAACCACAAGCTCAAGTTCATGCTGCTTCTGGTAACAAGTCCAATTTCAGAGGCTTTGTTTTCTCCTTGGGTGGTGGCTATGGGAGGGAAGGCTAAAAACAACTAAAAGGTACTGTATAACTTAAAATGCTTTATACCTTGAATTTGCTAGAGTTATGACTCTGGTTTAATTGATGCACTCATAAGGAAGTGAGGGAAACAGAACAAAGATAAGATTCTTCCAGACGGTAGCAAACTAATTGGAAGGAGGACGTTATCAGTGATCCTTTGTCATAATAGCGTACCATTGAGAGGGGCTCTGTGGAGGTCTCTCTGGAACTTGGTTTTGTGGCAAACTGACACAATCTGGATGAAGCATTTTAAGTTTGTAGATAACACCCAAACTGGTCCTGCTGAGGAACAACTAAAATTTGCAGAGAAATTGAAGAAACAGTCTGAAGAAATGGGATGTAGTTCAGTAGGAGTAAGTGCAGAGGAGGGTTGACTTGAACAGGCAGCAGTACAGATGCAGGACAGAGAATAATGTAGGTAGCTGTTTAGTAGAAAAGAGCCTGGTGCTATTATGGTTAAGCAGCTGAACAGGAACCAACAGTGTCGTGTGATTGTAAGGAGGGAAAAAAGCAGGTGCTATAGAAGGGTGTAAAAAGACACAGCTTGGCAAGCTGCATAAAATGAGCCTTCTGATCTCACATTACCCTCCTGTGTTCCAGTTTTGGATGCAGGTATAGATCAGCTGGGGAGAAGAACTAAAATAGAGGTTTAAGGGATTAAAAAAAGACCTGCATGGAAAGACTGAAATCAGGCTTTCTTAACCTACGTGAGAGAAGAATGAGGGAGGAAATCATAGTTTTGAAGTATGTACCAAGCAGCTGCAAAGAGGAAGGGATCAATCTGATAACCATGTCCCTGGTAGTTAGGAGAGGAAGTTAATGGGCATAAACTAGCACAAGAAAGGCTCAGGTTAGTTTTTCTACTGGTAAAGGTAGATGGTAAAGCACTGGTAAAAATTGCCTGGGGAAGCTGTAAAGGACCTCCAGTGACAGAAATGCCAATAGGTTAGATAACCATCAGGCAGGAAAGACATAGGTAGAGTTCATCTTGCCTTGGGCCAGTGGAATAACCTGAATGACCTTTTGAAGACTTTTGCAGGCTAATTTTTCTATTATTCTATAACAAGTTGCCCATACTTTTTGAGTAGTAGTGTTATTGCAGAACCAAACTCCAGAAGAAATACTGCTTCATGTGCATTTTGGTCCAGACATAAGCTCCTACTTTACACAAGTTACAGTTGATGTAACATGTATGCTGACTCACTGGCCATGTCCAGAAGCTGTGCCCATTGGCACCATATTTTCAGTTGAGAAAATCAATGACATTACATACAGGGAAACAGAGAAGCAAAATGTTAATAGAATGCTTTCTTTCAAGACCAAATGGATCAAAAATTAGTCTGTTACTTTTTAAATTGCTTATAAAAAAAAAAGTTATCTATCTTTAGGAGTAAAACTGGGAAAAATATCTGTATCCACAAATGCTTGTTTACTTTGTCATTTATGTGTTGCCACTTTATAAAGCTAATAACATGTCAAGCTAACTGTAATCCTGTTTAAATTTGGGGTGAAGAGTGTTAAATAGAATGCGAATTGTCACAAATATTTGATTCTTGACCTGGGCCAAACAGATTTAATTTGAAGGATTGTCTGACCACTGTGCTTTCGTTCTATATACATTATACCTTTGCTAAGCACGTATTTGTGGCAGCCGTCTAGGATAACCTCTGTGTGGAGGCCGGATGCTGATCTGAATAAAAATGGGACGCAATCTGACATGTGGTATTTATTATTGAACCTGGAGCTTAATTGATGCCAAGGCTGGTGTTCCCTGCAATATTGTTTCCAGAAAAATGTGGGGGGATGATGGAATGGTTAGACACAGATGAAAAGAGTGCATATGTGCTGGTCCTGTCTTAAAATAGAGAGGCATAAAATATCAAGAGGAAAAGAACTGGAGAATGCTATATGATGCATTCAAATGGACTCCAAGTAAAGCATCTGAATCTGTCACAAACCAAGCCATGTCTCTCGAGCTTCTGCCGTATTCCCCACATTTTACATCTATGCAGAAGAAAGCTGCCTAGTTATAGTGCCTGCAACAAATTTCTGTCACTTACTTCAGCAGAGCTTTGTATTCAGGATAAAGGTAGGTTTGCCATACCAAATCATGAGTACAATTCCCTGTGGTATTCCAACTCATGAAGGCATCAAGTGCTGGAAGGAAAAGGATTTGTACTGAAAGCTGGTGTTTGTGGTGGTGTATGTGCTGTGAGAGACAGTTTGCTGGAATACAGTTGCTCCTTCATGGACTCTCCCATATTGTTTTTAGGGACACTGACCTCCTCATCTCTTGATCCCTTTTAAATGTCTGCAGATTTATAGGAAAAATGAAGGATATTTAACTTTTTTCATATACGCTCTGTCTTTTCTCCCCTTCCTTACGTCTGAGGTCCCTACATTTAGAGGAAAGACAAAACTGTATAGGCCAATAGGAGAATAGTTTGTAGCTTAGTACGTGTATTCTTAGCTTGCAAGCTGCAACTTACTGGATCCCCCTAGCCTTACACTAGAAACCACAGTGTCTTTTTTCAGATTACAGGCAGATTTGTGCAAACCCAGTGCTCATTTTGTCTTGTGGCTGCCTAATAATTGCAGGTTTTTTCTAAGGCAATGCCAACATTTAGCTAGTTTAATGGGTTTGGAAGAGCAAACATCCATCTTTTAGAGCTGGCAGAACAGGACTGCATAGGAAATTGTTTGTGCTGATGCTGTTGAAATAGCAAAGATGCCTGATATGCCTGGTGCAAGAGTCCGAAAATGTTACATGAGAAAGCTGCTATCTCTAGACCTCAAAAGAAAAAGATAGTTACCATGCTGACTTTATGAGGCGAGTCTATTCTTGCAACGACAGCTGCAGGAAACCATGGTGAGGCTTTCCTCATCCCTTCAGATAGTCTCCTGACCCCTGAGTTGGAGTCTGTTTGCTCCCGTCTGTTGCAAGTTGGGGAAAAGAAATTTTTGTAGCAGGAAACTGTATGGTTTAGAGTGCACTGGTGGTGTAGGAAGTGCTACAAAACAGGCTGTGCTCTCAATGCAGTTTGAGGCCACGTGCTGTCTCCTGCCTTGCACTGAGCAAAAGCACATGGTGTATAATACTGGTGATGAGAAATGATACTTGCAAATAGTCACAAACTAGCACTGCACCTTCCTCCCCACCAAAGCCATCAGAGCTGATGACTTTCTTCTAGAGGACGGTAGTGGTCAGACAAACATGTTAAAGGACCAGACCCTTAGCCATCATAAGCAATTGTAAAGTCCTAAGCAGCAGAAGAATCAGGCCTTGCAATAAGGCATCTTTTTCTGGAATAGATATAATGAGATTTGCTACTGAACAAAATTCCCACGGAGAACAGTAAGAGGCTCTGCCTTGGGGGTGCCCATCTGCCTGACGCTGTGAGCAGCGTATTTCTTATATGATGAAAGGCACAAGACCCATACCAATAGAATGAGAATTGTCACAAATATTTGATTCTTGACCTGGGCCAAACAGATTTAATTTGAAGGATTGTCTGACCACTGTGCTTTCGTTCTATATACATTATACCTTTGCTAAGCACGTATTTGTGGCAGCCGTCTAGGATAACCTCTGTGTGGAGGCCGGATGCTGATCTGAATAAAAATGGGACGCAATCTGACATGTGGTATTTATTATTGAACCTGGAGCTTAATTGATGCCAAGGCTGGTGTTCCCTGCAATATTGTTTCCAGAAAAATGTGGGGGGATGATGGAATGGTTAGACACAGATGAAAAGAGTGCATATGTGCTGGTCCTGTCTTAAAATAGAGAGGCATAAAATATCAAGAGGAAAAGAACTGGAGAATGCTATATGATGCATTCAAATGGACTCCAAGTAAAGCATCTGAATCTGTCACAAACCAAGCCATGTCTCTTGAGCTTCTGACGTATTCCCCACATTTTACATCTATGCAGAAGAAAGCTGCCTAGTTATAGTGCCTGCAACAAATTTCTGTCACTTACTTCAGCAGAGCTTTGTATTCAGGATAAAGGTAGGTTTGCCATACCAAATCATGAGTACAATTCCCTGTGGTATTCCAACTCATGAAGGCATCAAGTGCTGGAAGGAAAAAGATTTGTACTGAAAGCTGGTGTTTGTGGTGGTGTATGTGCTGTGAGAGACAGTTTGCTGGAATACAGTTGCTCCTTCATGGACTCTCCCATATTGTTTTTAGGGACACTGACCTCCTCATCTCTTGATCCCTTTTAAATGTCTGCAGATTTATAGGAAAAATGAAGGATATTTAACTTTTTTCATATACGCTCTGTCTTTTCTCCCCTTCCTTACGTCTGAGGTCCCTACATTTAGAGGAAAGACAAAACTGTATAGGCCAATAGGAGAATAGTTTGTAGCTTAGTACGTGTATTCTTAGCTTGCAAGCTGCAACTTACTGGATCCCCCTAGCCTTACACTAGAAACCACAGTGTCTTTTTTCAGATTACAGGCAGATTTGTGCAAACCCAGTGCTCATTTTGTCTTGTGGCTGCCTAATAATTGCAGGTTTTTTCTAAGGCAATGCCAACATTTAGCTAGTTTAATGGGTTTGGAAGAGCAAACATCCATCTTTTAGAGCTGGCAGAACAGGACTGCATAGGAAATTGTTTGTGCTGATGCTGTTGAAATAGCAAAGATGCCTGATATGCCTGGTGCAAGAGTCCGAAAATGTTACATGAGAAAGCTGCTATCTCTAGACCTCAAAAGAAAAAGATAGTTACCATGCTGACTTTATGAGGCGAGTCTATTCTTGCAACGACAGCTGCAGGAAACCATGGTGAGGCTTTCCTCATCCCTTCAGATAGTCTCCTGACCCCTGAGTTGGAGTCTGTTTGCTCCCGTCTGTTGCAAGTTGGGGAAAAGAAATTTTTGTAGCAGGAAACTGTATGGTTTAGAGTGCACTGGTGGTGTAGGAAGTGCTACAGAACAGGCTGTGCTCTCAATGCAGTTTGAGGCCACGTGCTGTCTCCTGCCTTGCACTGAGCAAAAGCACATGGTGTATAATACTGGTGATGAGAAATGATACTTGCAAATAGTCACAAACTAGCACTGCACCTTCCTCCCCACCAAAGCCATCAGAGCTGATGACTTTCTTCTAGAGGACGGTAGTGGTCAGACAAACATGTTAAAGGACCAGACCCTTAGCCATCATAAGCAATTGTAAAGTCCTAAGCAGCAGAAGAATCAGGCCTTGCAATAAGGCATCTTTTTCTGGAATAGATATAATGAGATTTGCTACTGAACAAAATTCCCACGGAGAACAGTAAGAGGCTCTGCCTCGGGGGTGCCCATCTGCCTGACCCTGTGAGCAGCGTATTTCTTATATGATGAAAGGCACAAGACCCATACCATCATTAGGGAACCAGGAGCATTTGAAAACTGGGAGACAACAGAGCCCAAAGCTTCTGCAGAGTGCGCTCAGGTGTACTGGAGTCCTAGCATGGCTGGAGGAATGGTGACTCTGGGTCTCCTAAAGCTGGGGATTGGGGTTATACTGCAGCTTCTGCATCAGGAAGGTGTTGCCCCTACACAGAGTTCCTGCTTGAACTGCTTGGAAACCACAGGCTATGGCTGCCTCTGTCATGATTTGCTGAAGCCTTAGCGAGCAGCCTTTTCCACTGACCTCAGATCCATAGATCTCTCCACCCTTTCTGTTCTTTCTCCACTTATTGCCTTCATCATGTAAGAAATCTTATTTTTTCTTCTCAAGCATATGGATGAAATCTCTGTGGATGAGACTTGGACACTTCTCTTCAAACAGAGCAGTGTTTTTTGATAGTTTTTTTTAGATACTCCTGAAATGAGTGGAAGAGGTTATTGCTGTTAAGCCTGAGTACGGGTTTGAAAGTCTGCTCTTCGAAGGTTTGTGATCCAGTTGATTTTCATCTTCAGTCCTAGTACAGTTGCCAAGAGGGCTTGAAATTTAGGGGGAAGTTCCCTGTGGTTCTGATGCTATTGTCATTCTCTAATATCAGCCTTTATTGCCTTCCTCTGAATTTTGCTTACTTGATGGACCGCATGATTAGACCTACGTGGGCATCTTATATTTCATAATGAAACACACAAAGGGGGTGGAATCTAGCAATAATAAATACAGCTGAGCAAGATTTTAAATGCACAGCACACGTTTTCTGCTTTAGAGATTTATGTCATTCTGAGCCTTTGGCAGATGCACTAGAAACTACTGCAAATTTGTATACCCCGCTGTGATATGGGGAAATAAACTGGGAACATATTTCTAATGATACCAGTGCAGTAAATAGCTGATATGTACATCTAATATTGAACTGGAAAAGAGAAAAACAGTTTTGTAACTTGTTCAGTAGGTACTTGATGCAAAGCACTCTTGAAATCTAAATGGAGATCAGCAGATTTTGAGATGTACCTGACCATATTGCAAATAGCTTACGCAAAATGTGGTTTTTAAAAGCTATTACCAAGCTGCAGATTAGAGTTGGTGAGTCTTATTTATTCTGTTATGTGGCTTTTCTGGCAAAGTGAGGAATTGGACTTGTATCTAAAGCCTCATTAATAATGCATGATTATATTATTATTTTATTATTTTTATTATTTAATTGTCTGCAGATGCCAATATTCAGGAACAATTAATAACTATTTGAAAAAACCAAATCCAAGTCATGGATATGTTTTAAGCTCCAACTGAGGGTCTTGGATGTTCAGTGGAACAAAACAAAAAGCATCTCCTCGCATATGCACTATCCCTCTTCCCTTTGTCTTCCTCCCACATCTCCTCTCCTCCAGAAAAGGAAAGAATTAGGGATATTTTCTGTGAAAAAGAAACATTTCCTTCAAGACCTTGTGAGACTTCTAGTTGATCAATGTGAAGACAGATGAGCATTCATATGGCACCATTCCTGCTAAACTTGATGCATTTGGGTAGTTCCATTGATCTCCGGGGGACTATTCCTGTGCTGTATTTTTGGTCGAGTACTTAGCAGTTTGTTCACTTGTAGTTTGGAAAGCTATTATAATTGCTACAGGAGAATCAGAAGGGCAGAGGCAGTATCTGAAGCTAAGAAATAGGCCAACATAAATTCTTAAAAACTTTTCAGAATAAACTTAGAAGACTGGAGCACCTATGACTGTGTGTCTGCAGTGGTGAGGGATTTAACTGGTGCTTTTCAAGCTTTTTACATTTCAATAATAGTAATAGTCGTGAGTGGATGTCGCTGTGGTGTGACGCAGGACACAGCCAGTACTAAAGCTATCCCTGCTCTCACTGAAGTGTAGGGCAGCACAGCTTCAGTGCACCAGTGTTACAACTTGCACCCCAGAATTCGGCAAGCTGGAACAATTCTGGGGCTGCACAGTTCACAGACTGTAGGTTCAGAGCATGGAAAAAGATATTTCAGTATATATAAAGATAATTCAACACAATCTGTCATCTAGGCTTTTCTGTTTATTAAAGGGAGAGTGCAAGAAATAAATCCTTCTCTTGCTGGGAATAATTATCTCCAAATTTGGAGAAGTATAATGAAAAGTCTGAGCAAGATCTTCACTTTATTTAAACTTAAGTTACTTTTCTCTGCACTGCTTGTGGTTTATCTAAAATGCGTCACCACTCACTGGATTCTTGTGGCTGAGAATAAAGTTGATAAACTTGTAGATTAGTGATTTTGTAGCTATAAAGATGTATGCACGTGCACATAAACATATGCAGACACCATTGAGACAAGTTTCATGTAGCCAGTTCTGCAAATAATGTGCACGGAGATTTCATTTCTCACTTTGCTATAGTTACCAGACTAGTCTGTCAGATTTGTCAGGTTGCTGTTTACTGATGAACACTTTGTTGTGACATCCAGATTTATAGCTCTGATCCTTTTCATTTTCAAATGTTGCCCACAGCCAAACTAAAGACTAAGAAACTACACAGCTGCTTATATTCAAATGTTTTGCTGGAGT
This sequence comes from Aptenodytes forsteri, assembly GCF_000699145.1. Taxonomy (NCBI): domain Eukaryota; kingdom Metazoa; phylum Chordata; class Aves; order Sphenisciformes; family Spheniscidae; genus Aptenodytes; species Aptenodytes forsteri. The sequence continues at coordinate 4,988,648 of NW_008795317.1, read as the reverse complement.
GGAAAGCCTACCTTTCCTACCCTGTCTCAGAAAGATCCTGAAGCACCATCATGATGGCACTCAGCCACTTTCATGTTGCAAAAGGTATGCCATGCCATTGTGTATGTTGCTAACATTACAGTATTAAAACCATTTTGGTAAATCTCTGCCTCCTCCGTAATTACTTCTCTGTGAAGGTGTGGATTTAGTGGGTTTCTGTCAGCTTCTTGTGTTACAGCTGGAGGTGGTGGTGTGTGCCTCTGCCATGTGGTGTGATTCTAGCTACCCAGCTGCTCCAGTCAAACATTTGCTCTTACATAATATAAAATATAGTAATGTTTTTGTGCATCTCTCTTGAATCTCAACTCTTCAGCAGTAATTGAACACAAGTCCTGCATCTGATTTCTTCTTCCCCAATCCCTGTACACCGAGAGTGCAGTGGAAAGTTAGGAGCAGGAGAGCCTTTGGGATAGCGAGGGTAGAGCTATGGATATTGGAGACCAAAAGAAAGGGCGCTCGGGGATAAATTTTCCCTCTGTGCCTCTGGCAAACATGAAAAATGTTGCACTCTTGCATAAACATGGTTTGGTTTTTACCCATAACCTGTGGGTTATACATGTGAAAACTTTATGTGGAATATTTCTAAATTGCATGTTCTTAGGAAAGCTGCAAAAGATCAAGGTTATAACGATGCTTGTGTGGAACTTGTTTATTTGAACCTGATGTCATCAAGATGCCTACAGGACTCTGTTAATGACAGGTGGCTGAATGACCGTGACGTCTGTGGACACCAAGGACTTAGCCCAGTTCTTGCACTTTCTGCTGGGAATCTTGACAATAGGGATTACAGCTGGAACAGGTTATGAGGCTTTCTATAATACAGGCCCGTGTCCTGTTAGGGCGGCATGGAGAGGACTTGCTTTGGTAAGACCCTTCTCGTACTTTTCCTTCATTTTACTCATGGATGTGTTCAATGCAATACTGAAAATTTTTGTTTCAATGGAGTTGCCTGTGTGTTTCTTTACAAGATCAGTGCTCCAAAGTTTTGGTTGCCCATTCTCCAAAAACGGATTTTTTGTTTCAAAGCAAGATAAATGAGTAGGGCCACAGATGCAGGCCTGAATGATGCTGGAGAGACATTTACAACAAAAAAGATTTGCAGGATCAAAACAACAAAAGGCTAAATTTAAATCTGCGTTACTTTATTCAAATGGGTTTTGAAACATTTACCAGCAGCTTTGAAATGTTGCCAGTGGGCTGTTCCAAATAAAAACAGACCACGATTTCTCACTTAAAGTTCATATAAATAATAACAAAAAGAAACCCCTCAACTTTCTAGCATTTCTTTTTTTCCCTCTTGGCAGCAGCAAACCTACTATCTGCTTTCTCACCAATAACTGCATTTCCCCCCCTTTATTCATTGTGCTGTTTCTTATTAATGATCTCTTGCTGGCTGCAGTCTTCTATTTTGAGAAAACAGAGCCTTGAAGACAATTGTTTTATTAAATGTATGTAAAGTTGTGGCAGGTCAGCTCTGTGGTACACCACCCTTGACAGTCTCTCTTGACACTTCCCTCTGTGTTAAAAATAGAATTACTTGGTATTGTGGTAAGGAACGAGTGAGAGGGTGAAGAGAGGACCTTTTATGAGGTGAAGTCAGGGACATGTCTGCTCAACATGTCAGAAAAGAGATGCTGATTCTAGATGCTTTGTGTTAAGGAAACGGTGGTCAAGGCTGCGAGGTGACTTAGCTATGGCAGACAGGTGACTTAGAGCCATTTCCAAAGTACCTTGAAGGCATTCCTTATAAAAAAAGATGATGATGGATTTTGATGCGGTTTTTTTCTTACCTGTTTGCTGCCAAAAGAAAAGAGTTGTGTAGATCTTGGCTGATGGCCTGTAGCTCTCAGAGAGACTGAGAGCGCATATTATGAAGATCACACCAAGTGCATAGTTTAAGCTTGCATATTCATCTTTTTTTTGATGTGTCCTACATCCTGTACTTCTGGAGTCTATCAGCTGAAATTACAATAATGCAAAATGGCCCTCTGTGTTTTGTTTCTTATGATCATTTATGTACATAAAACATATGTGACTCTGGTTGGCCAACAGTGCTTGTGATTTACTTATTCCCTACGAAAAAGAGGAAAAAATGATGGCCAGGCTCCCCCAAGAAGACTCTTCTAAAGCCTTTTGAATGTGTGGTCATTGGGGGCTGGAGTCTGGGTTTATTGGGTGAATCCCGAATCTCCAGGATTTGCTGATTGAACTAGTTCATTAAAATTTGGATGCACTCTCCGTGTCAGGGCTTTAGCTCCCTTTGGACACTTTACATTTGTCTCTATCTTATGACTCTCAAACAGTCTGCTCAGCCCGTCTGTTCTTGAACTTGCCTTGAGAAACTCTAGGTGGCATTGTCAAGTGTCCATCATCTCAAGGAAGAGTTCTTTATTGTTGATTGTCTCTATGATATGCTGTGAATGTAGAAAAAGAAAATTGAGCAGGGGTTTTGAGATCCTTAGAAGTTTAAGGAAACACTCTACAGATTTATTGAAACAGTTTAGAAAAACAGTGGCTGCTGACAGTGCCCCTTTACTTGATACCACAATTGACAAAATCACGTGCCTTTAATTCAGGGTGTGATCTAAATGGGATTACAGTAGGTCACTCTGAGACTTTATTTAATTTCAGAAGTGGGATCTCTGTTCCGTGGGTATTAACAACGTCTCAGTCAGTTCAGATGGTATCCATGAGGCTCACCTAACATCCCGCACCGAATAAAGAAGGGGGAAGAATTAGAGCAATTCCTTGTGCAAGGAAAGAAAGTTATCCAGTAGGTGCCAAGAGACAAGCCGTTCAGAGCACATCTACCAGCTGTTGTTGAGGTGATACAATAGAGAAGTGAATCAGAACAGGTGGTGACCCTGACTCGGGTTTTAAATGGTATTTAGGCTTCATTTAAAGTTGCGAGGCCCAAGTGACTCCAGGGTCTGTCTGGTTTTGGAGCTGATTTATACTTCTGAGTGCAAAGCACATGTCTACACCATGCAAAAGGGGGTGGCGGAAAGATGCCTGAGTTAGCAGAGATGGTGCTGGAAATGGAAAATATGTAGCTGGATTAGTGTGGTGCTATAGCGGATCATGCAGGACCTGCTAAATTGCTGTATGGATGCAGCTATGCTGGTTCTTGCTTATAGCTCTCTGTGGAGCTGGGCTGTGTGGAGGTCCCAGTTTGAGCCGGTGCTACCTCAGACATTTTGAGCTGTAACACGGTTATTGCTCTGGTTTTCCAAAATGCTTCTGAAAAATAATGTTCCTGTTCCTATGCGGTTTAGACCTTGCAATACCATCAGAAGCAACTCTTGTGTATTTTATAATCTAGACCAAGTGATCTTTCCATTTGGGGAACTCAACCTTTTAACATGTTTTTAACCTGGGGACCAAAATGAGTCAGAAAATATTTCTTAACTGTGTAATTTGCTAAATAGTCCTTGTCGCTGGGATTTTCTAGTGTCGTTTACTTTTGAATGTACTTGCTGGCACCAAGTGATCTTTCCATTTGGGGAACTCAACCTTTTAACATGTTTTTAACCTGGGGACCAAAATGAGTCAGAAAATATTTCTTAACTGTGTAATTTGCTAAATAGTCCTTGTCGCTGGGATTTTCTAGTGTCGTTTACTTTTGAATGTAATCTTGCTGGCAGAGGCTATTCTATTCCAGGAATAAATTACTCTCAAAGGATGGTGACTGTTAATGTTTCCACCATTACCTTCATATGGTGGAGGATAGAAGCTATGTTTTCACCATAAAATGGGGAATTTATTTTTGTTTTTTTTTCCTCACATAAGAATATTGATCTTGAGATAACTAGCCCACTGTAAAACCAAAGCAAAAGAGAAAATAACTCCTTTCCCTCTGCCAAAAAAAATCCCCTTCTATTCTTCCCCTCCTCCCCAGCGGTGTGATGACAGTTTATAGATCTGACTGTAATTATGCATACTAAGATAAAAATAAGCCATGCCTCTTCTCTGTTACTTATCTCAATGTAAAATCCTTTTTTGACGTAACAAAAGATATATTTTACTGTTATTATTCTCTTCACTTAAGGGAGAGCCTCTGGTTGTGCAGGAGGGTGATTTAGTGACTCTGTATAAAAGGACATACTCAATACAGCAACATACAATTTTTGGGCAGCTATGGGATTGCCAAATATTTTGTAGGCCAGTCTGTCCATTAGTTTTTCCATCACTGAAGATCCCTGGCAGACTGAATTCAACTACAGTGAAGTGAAAGCCCAAAATGACTCAATAAGGCAGAAGCAGAACGTGGATGCAAACTGCTTTAGAAAGTACTGCGTGAAAATAGATGGCACCAGATGTTGATAGGAAGATGCAAGGAAATCCAAATGGCTAACTGCATGTGGAGCCTACCTGAATGATATGCTTAGATAATGTGCAAAATGAGACTGGTGGGACTCTGTTTGGCTTTGGAGCTGATGGACTGCTTGAATCAGGCGTGTGTGTGCGATTGGCTTTGCATGCACAAGTAAATGAATGAGAGGAAGGACGTTTAGATGGAAAATTGAGTTCACAGTCAAGCTTTACTGCTCACGTGTAACCACTCTGCCTCAATTTCCCACCTACAACATGGAACTAAGAATGCCCCCCCATCCCTCAGGTGTATTGTGAGGGTGAGAACAGGTTTTACTCTGACAGGGCTTGTCAGAACAAGATTAAGCCTTTTTTTAAAAATTATTATTATTATTATTTTACACAGCATATTATCCTTAGCCTTCACTTGTGCTCATGCAATGTGTGTTGTTATTGCATTTGCCTCTGAAGTTTCATTTAGAATGTCTTCACAATTCAAAATGAAACTGTCAAACTTTTCCCCATTTCAACTAGTTTTGATGTGAAACTGCACATTTCTCATGGCTCTTTAGATCACAAAGCTCTGCTTGAGGCTGGGTCCCAGCTGACTGAATAGTTATGCAAACATTAGCAAATTTTCCCTTGAGCTGTTTCATGTTTGCAATGAAACTTGAACTCAGGCAAATTTTGTGTGGTTTTCATTGCAAACATGTAGGCAATGCAAGAAAGCTGTGCATTTTCCTGTCTGCCCTCTGGAATGATCTAATTTTTCATTTTTTTTGAGTCTCCAATGTTAATGCCGTAGCAGAGTCATTGTTAATTTGCAGTTTAATATCTCCATGTTAGCCATCAGGTAGAGTGTTTGCTGTAATTTTGCAAGGCATTTTTAGTAATTTGGGCAATTAGAGTTCGACTGATGGTTTGCATATTAAGATTTTAGCCAACGCATGAAGAAGTCTCCTTTTTCTTCTTGGCATATTCTGAAAACCTAAATATACATTTTTTTTGTTTGTTTACAAGCATGTGTCATTTGAAACAGAAGGCCAGCCGATTGGTGTGAATGTCTAGTCCCCTTCTGCCAGATTTTATATTTGGGCTGGAGTGGCGGATGGCTGTTGTTTTTGTAGATTGGCAAGAAGTGTAATTACACAGAGCCCTTCCACCCCCTTATGGCACACTTGGAGTGTTTAGTGCCGTGCTTTTCAGTCCACAAAAATCTGCCCTTGGTGCAGGAATCCTGCCAGCTCTGAGCAGCGCTAATCAAACTTCTGCCACCAGCAATAATTATCAAAAGTTCTATCTAAAATTCCCCAGTTGTATGATGTACATAATATGCAAGGTCTAGGTTGTTCTTCATGCTTTTTGTTTTTTTTTAATAGGGAAATGATTTTTGTTTTCTGCTCCATTTCAGTTCCTTTTTCAGCCAGTTAAGAAAAATTAATTGCTTATGCATATTAACAGTCTATGGGAAATCTTGCACCTTTCCCCCCCTCTTCCCTCCCTCCATAAGCACAAAAAGGAGTACTCGTAAGCTAGTGCATGAGTCGGTAATCTTGACTTATTGAGCTGAGATACCTTTGCCTGTGTGTGATTAGAGGCAAATTGGGAATTCTTGTTGATGCTAGTTTGCAACCCCAGATGACATAGCTTTGAACAGAAAACAGAGCAGCAAAGTTTGCAGCAGTCCTGAAGCTGCAGAAGCTGCGGCTGTTCTTGCCCCATGCTCTGTCAAAGGCTCTCCCCCTTCAACTGGATTTGAAGAAAGCAGTGTGTGCCCTTCGTGACTTCCAGGCATTGTCTGATCTGTTAGCTTAAATTTCCAGTGGAAGTGGTGCGTTTACACTGAAACACAGGAATTAGCAATGAAGTGGGCGAGGTGCAGACAGTTTTCGTTTACAGGTCCTGCTGCGGTAAGGGAGTAACCTTGTGCAGTGGGATATGCTGGGAGGCTGAGGTTTCTGTCTGGTCCTTGTGAAATACTTATCTGAAATTACTGGTGAAGTACTAGTTATCTAGCAGGACAGTTAATAGTGCATTAGTCTGAATTATTTGATCCCTTGCTAGCTAAGGATATGTCATAGGAAGGCAGGAGCTGCGATTCTCCAAATCTGGCTGTTTGCGTCCTAGTACCCAGGGGGCAATGAGTATCCAGTGCTTTCCAGCAAGAAAAACTCTTTATGAGCCACTATTCATTGCACAATGTAGTATAGAGAGTATAAATTAGACTTTGGCTACTGAAGAGAATCAGTTTGTGTCCTGAAGGATAGTATTTAGAGAGTTGTTTAGATACAAAATTGTCCTGTTCTTTTTATTTATAACATACATAATGTCACTAATGCTTAAATGCATTAAAGAGTTCTTGTTCACTCAAGCATGTGCACAGTAGCCCTCAGTGGGGATTTTGTTGGTTATCCCTATGCTCCCAGAGGCAGAAACGAGGCTGTTTGGACTGGGAGCAAAATGAAGCTCACAGGAGGCAGTCCTTTAGAAACTTATGGACATTATTCTTGTTTTCCAATGCATAACAACCAAATACTCTTGTTTTGGTAGTATTATTTTGTTACCTCATCCCTCTTCCTCCCTTGTCCTTACAGGTAAATGACCTTTCTCTGTCCTGAGTCTTTCATGTGAATATGGTTAGTCTTTGAGATGAATGTCCATCTGATGAAAGTAGGCAAGATGCACAAGAAGGCATCATAGTGATGAAGCTACAGGTTTAGAGTTACTTTTGAGCATGCAGTAGATACATAAAAGCATACAAATACATACATTTTATACTTGTTGCATCTCCATATGGATACATAATTTTGTACACTAGCTTCTGCCCAAACATTTTACGCTGTACACTGGTTCATCAAACAGCAACAGCCCCCCTGCTCCCATATGTTTATGCAAGTGTTTAGGTGAATTAAGTGGCATGCAATGTTAAGATAAGGGGTATATGTAAAAAAAATTCTGTAAAACATTAATGGAAAAGCTTGTTCATTGGTAGTAATGGAGAAAAGCACAGCAGGCAACAGTGTGCTAGATAAACACACGTAGACCATGTATGTACTTGGGCTGTAGCTATTTAATGAGATCCTGATTATGCCTTTTTGTCCACCTGCCGTCCAGCTTGGCCATGCAGACATGGGAGGAACTGTAACATGCAGTGGATGTCACTGCAAGCACATTGTCTCTTAAACTTTCCTTCAAGTATAGAGCCTTGTTCTCTTGGAAAGGATGCAGTTAGCAACAGCTAGTAGTGTTGGGAAAACAGGGCTCTGGCATTTTTCAGCTTTGCTTGCTGTTTGCTGTTCAGTGAATATCGGCATCTTTTTGCGTGGTAGTTTTTTGTTTGGTTTGGTTTTTTTAGCAGGTCTTCCCCCCATTCCCTTTGTTTTTCTCAGAACTCTGAACCCTGTTCCTGCTGCCTCACCTCCAAAACTCACATTGAATCCTTCGCCATTTTCATTGTAATGGAAAAATTAGAATTGACACACAACAAGTCTATGATTTTTTTACCACACCTGGATTGTCTGCATATCGTGGCAGTGTTCACTACTCTGCAACAGGGAAAGAAACAGTCTTTTATTGCTATCACTTTACTCATGTTTTCATGAAGAAGCTAGAGATCTAATAGCATGAGATAAAGTTCCTCTGTTAGGGTACATAATGCTTTCCTGCTTTTATTCATACTAGTTTTGCAATTTGCTGTGAGTTCTTAAAAAGACTTGTGATTTTGAAATTTTTAGGTAGTCCCACACTTGTGTACACAGCCTTGAGCTGAAGTTTGTGTACCTCCACTGAATGACACAAGTTGCAGACAATTGCTGTCTGCAATTTTTCTCCTGTAGGTTCTTTCTTTAGCTGCTCAAATACCAGGGGAACTTCAGCTCTGAATAGTTTGTTAATGTTTAATGGAGTTCAAAGATCTCTGGTGCCAAGATGTTTGTTCACAGTGTACAGTTTTGTTTCTAGTAGAATTACAAATGAGAGAGGTTCTAACACTTACAGGATATTTAATGTTTCAGATTAGCATTACTAGCTCAGCTTACTTCAGGCTCATCAGATCACTTGCTTTCTATGAATCTCTTTTCCTACCTCCCTACACCCCCCTGTTGGTTCCTATGTTTTTTTATCTAACTAATTTTTTCTTTTTCATCTACATACATCTTTGCTATTTCTTTGCTGCTTAAATCAGAATTTCCCCTGATTTAACATAGTAAACAAAACCAAGGACAACATGGAAAACATCTGAAAAGATTAATGCCAGCTGCAATCATGTCAGCAGCGCAGTTTATATTTAGAGGGGAAGCGTGCTGGAGAGGAGGTGAAGAGTTCAGAGTGGGATTCAACCTGAGTGCTTGGATCTGAGTGAGGAAGGACTGACTGCTGCTAGGACTGAGCTGGCCTTCCTAGCTCATGTACATGGTGCTGCTTTCAGTCTATTAACAGGGCTTTTCCCTCTGCAGCCTTAGAAAAGCTGTTTGGAAAGAGGAAGTTGCACGAACACCCACCCTTTTGCTAAGAAGCCACAGGTTCAGACAAAAGGAGCTTATGATGCTCTCTATGCTTGCAAGTTATCTGGCATAAACCTGACTCTTAATTCTGTATCCTACTCAGTGGACCACAAGTCTCCGTAATTCCCGTGAGTTTTACTGTCTTGATACTTACATGTCCCCTTTTAATGTGTGTTGATCACTTACCCCAAAATTCATGGCTTTATTCCTACAGTTCTCTTGTCATGGAGGGGCCTATTTATGGATCCCCATGTTACAGATGAGACGTTGAAGCTGACAGTGATCACAAAACAAAATTCTGGCAGAGCAAGAATGGAGCAAGCCTCTGTTGAGTTTTGATAGGAACATAGCAGAAATTTTACCCTTTAATAGAGTTTGAACCCAGTTATCACATCGGTAGGCTTTGTTGCAATATTTCCTCTACTTGCTGATCATTTCAGGAGAAAAAAGAATCCAAGGCTTTTTTCAAACATTACACTACATCTGCTTCTACACAATAAGTACAAAAAGAAAGTTTTTTGAACACAGTTAAATGCACACAGTCAAGCATTTATTAAAAGGTTTCATTTCGTATCTTTTTAAAATAAGAAATTTAATGAGATGTGTCGGTGAGGGAATGTTCTTTCCTCAGTATTGTTTGCACTAATATATTGTTGAAAGGGAAGATTAGAGGTTCCAGTTAGTGTAAAACTGGAAACCCTGAAATAATGGTTTTGTAATATTATGATTCAGAAAGATAGGAAAATCATAGCTGCCTGTCTGTTAGCACTGCAGCTAGTCTAGCATCTGGAAACTGGAAAAGAAAGCCGTTACCTCAAATGATGATAATTATTAGCTGAAGGAAGTGAAAACTTTCAAAAAGTGACCTGGAAGCAGTATAACTAAGCATTTTTTTATTATTATTTTAATTTTGCATTTTGGGAGACTGGGACGAGCAGGTCTTATGCCTTAATATATGAGAAAATAGCTGTCTTGATCGCATCAGTATGGTTTAATGGCAAAAGACTTCATAACCACAGCAGTATCTGCTACCTCTTAAATAAGACTTTTTAAATTTCTGAAAAGATTAAATCTGAGTGGTAGCATATATATCGCTGTCAGCCAGAAGAAATAGCCCTTCCTGAAGTTTCCTAGCATTCCTTTTCTGCACGCCCCGTACCGCCCCATATGAAGGCATCCTGTAGTGAAGGGGTTAAGAATGCACAAGGGTGAGTCTCGTAGCTGAATTTGTCTTGGTAACCCAAGATCTTCATGAATGTGGAACACTGTTACTACTGCAGCTATTCTTGTATTGGCTTCCCCACCAAGTCCTGACATGCTTTCGTCCATGCATGCTTCTTGAGTTTCACTCCAGGGGGAAGTTTGGGGGAGATCTGGTGACAAACAGGCCTCAATCCCTTGCATGCTTACTGAATCAAGTTGTTTATATTTTCCACACATCCTGCTTTTGTTATGCTGGAACTTTTATTTCCTTGTACTTTACTCTTGTGTACTAATTAAGATTGCAAGTTATTTAAGAGTTTCCATTAGAAAGCAGAAAACAAGTGTGAGCCTTGGGGTTTTTTTAATTTTTATAATCTAGCATTTAAACAGGTAGACAAAGGAAAACTGTTGCTTCTGTACAGAGTACAGTGGATTGATGCATTTAGACATGGACTCCTTGCAGATGGCAAGTATAGAGCTGCATTATTGTAGGATCATGATGGAAGGCTGAGCTTTTTCCCTAGATTTGGCAGTTCCTGGCCATCCTGGTGATCTTCCAAGGGGCAATGGATGCTTCTATGAAGACAGCAATTTCTGATCTTTATCATGTGAAAAAAATATCAATTTGTTCTATTTACTGTGGATACTGGCTCATACCAAAACCTGATTCAGAAGATGCTGTGGACTTGGGAGAAATTTAAATTGCATTTCTGCAAAATAACTATCTCCCTGTCCTGTTCATTTTCCTACTAAAATCTTCCGATACATGGGGCTAAATCCTAGATCCAGATATATCCACCAATACAGTGTTAAACTTCTGTATCCAGCCAATCTGTCATGGGATATAGCTCTGCCTTCTCACGGTGCTAGGAGATATGTGTTTTAACATCACTCTCAGAGTGAATATTATATATGGGAATGTTGCGTTGCATTTCATTTGCTTACCAGAGTGTTGTATTCAAACACAACTCAGCTAATGTCTAGAAGGACAGTGTTTATGAGGCAAGTGAAGTACGTTGCATATACTCAGGCTGTTTTTCAGCACTTTACTTCTTCCAAGCCCTGAAGTTCAGGAAGCAGCCAAACTGGAACAATCTGTATTGGAACAATAAGATGAAAGGTTGGGTTTATAGGCTGAGCTGATACTTATCATTTGTGGGATTTGGATTGTAACAGTGCTGTTGCTACTCTGATACCTGAAGCAGAATTTTGATAAATCATTTGAAATCTCCTCTTGTAAGGGAAATTTAAGCTAGACTTTAATTAGATGAAACTCCTTTTATCCAGAATAAGAACATCCCTAGAATGAGATTGTTATGCTGTATTTTCTCTTGAGTCTCGGAAATTTATTAGCTTCAGTAAAGGGCTTTGTTAGGGAGAACAATCTTTGGGATCAGCTGGATGGGGGGAGCAACAGAGGTAGGTACATTGTCCTTGGTCCCTCTCCTAAAACATGCGTGTGCACAAGTGTGTATGTCTGTGGATCATCGTGCTTCTTTATGGGGATCTTTCTTTTTACACCTCTTGTCAAACATTCAGTTGTACAGAGTGATAATTGGTCTCCATCTTATCTGTGCAAACAACTACATGTGTATATGTAGACATGAATAAATACTTAGGAGAAACATTTTTGTTTATGCCTAAATAAAGAACTTGTAGCTAAATTATCTTTTAATTTAGCTGGAGGACTTTGAGTTAATCTGAAAAAGATATGAGTGTCAATATATTCAAACTAAACTTTAATACCTAAAAAAAATGCTGAAATTCAGAGATGTTGAATATCCATTTTTGAAAATGGATAATGGAAGTTTTCTATCTCTGGAAAAGCAAACAATAAGCTTAGGAGTCTAACTCTAGGCTCCCAGTTTTGAAAATAACGGTAGATACTTCCTCATCTCTAAAATTGGTTATCTATTCAGAAGGAAAGTTTTGAACTTGCATATGCTTTCATTCTGAGAAGTGCTTTGAGATCGGTGGGTATGAAGTGCTGGAGAGTTGTAGCATAGAATTGTTCCAAATGAGCAGAACATTTTTTTGAGCAAGAGACAATATTTTTAACCTGCTCCCTCAAAGCTGGAATGATGTTTGCTCAACTGCTAACATGATTGTGGTGAAAGATACAAATAACATAAAAAGGAAAAGCAAGTGCCTTGATGAGCTCGGTAGGAAATACATCCAACAATGTTACTATTATGAGGAGACTTCCTTTTTTGGGAAAAACAATTTCTACTCAGCACAACATCAGCAGAAGTTCCTTTCCTTCCCAATTCTGTGCGAGAAGAAACTTCACAGTTTAGAAGGCTGTGGTCTTTTCAGTAAGCTGATATAAGCAATGCTGACTGCTTGCCTTGCCCAGCAGTATGTGGTCAAGAGTGTATTAATAAAGAAGAAAACTCTTAGTGGTTTGGCCCAAATTCTTTTGGCTCTATAGGCTCTCCTGTGCTGCATGTGGGAATGGGAATTGAAATACTCTGGAATCCTACTACAGCTGAGTGCAGTTTTAGCCTACTATGAAAAGGGCGAGAAAGGAAGCTCTCACTCTGCAGATAGACATCTCTACTGATTTCTCAGCAGCTTGATGTTGCTTGAGATCTCCTGTCAATAATAGTGTCCTTCTCAAGGTAAAATTTGGCAGATTGGTTTGAAAAAAGTCCAGCAAATGACAGCAGGAGTGGGGGAATGCCTAAACTTCAGCGCATTTCTCAAGGGCAATCTGGGAGAGTGCCATTGATTTCCCTCTTCTGCGTCTCTGTAAGTTTCTCCCATCTGAGAGCTCTTTGGTGGGATGTTGCTGAGGCAAGAGTCTCAGCTCTGATTTGACCACTTGCTCAGCTGGGATGGGTTGCTGAGGTGCCAAGGTCATGGATGATAATATGGGTCTCAATGGTATAAATGCCAACTGATAATATCAACAAGAGTGAAAATTACATAAAAATTATTCCACCTTCTGTTCCGTAGGAGCAAAAGACTAGGGTAAAGAATATGTCACACCTGAGGTTTGTTCCTTTTCTTATAATTTAAAAATTAAGTATAATGAAGGCAAGAGTCCTTATTCAGTATGATCCTAGTGGTTAATGAATGGAAGTGAAAGCTCCTCAAAGGACCTTTAGCTTTTTACATTTGCTGAATCTGTTAGCCGTGGAGGTCAGAAGAAGGGGTTGCTCACACTTCAGCGTCCCCGTTTGTCTAGATGGGCTTAACTCATGCTAAGGTGGCAGGGTCCGAGTGCAAAATTGTGGTGAGCTTGAGTATAGTTATTGAAAGATGTGCCCACCAAGGGACACCACTCAGGGGCTGGGCTCACCTCAGTGAGCAGGCGTCAGGGGGTTCAGTGCCTCATCCCCTTTGAAATGAAAACGCTCTTGAGAGTCCTGCCCTGTGGCCCGATTTTCCCAGGTTGTGGACACCTGACAGCTGCCATTGTGGAGTTGTAAAAGTTTGCTTTAAATTTGAGTCTTCATCACCCTGTAACGGCACTTTCCTGCCTTGCCTGGAAAAGGACAGTGGCTTCCCTGTTCTGGAGACCATTAGCAGCTTTGTCCTCCATCATCACGTATCTCTAAGTAGTGGAGTGAATGTGAAACACAGGCTGTTAGGAACAGGAAATCAAAGGATGGACTGAAGTGGTGAATGAGAGTGAAGCGTGGGGACAGAAAGCTGCAATGGGAGGATGGTACACGGGCTGTTAAAGTCACTGTTGTGAACTTAGGCAGGGCTGAGGCTTATTTGTGTATAAGTCACTGGGACAACTAGGACACATTTAGGACATTGGGTTGGGTTAAGTCAGTTGTAGAATCATAGTCGCTGCATGGTATTTTCAAAGCCCTTTGTAACATAAAAGAGAAAAATGAATCTGTGTATTAAGCAAATTTGAGAATACATGCTATGGTACCTGATACTTTCTTCAGACTCTGCATCTACAGTGGGTGCTTTTCAGTAAGCTCATGTCACCCACCCTCCAAGTGCCAACTCCTTTAGAAAATTCACTGTATTAAAACACAAAACCAAAAAACAACAGCCTCTCCTCCCCAAACAGAGAGCTCTTTAAAACATGAAAACTGTTTTGAAAAAACTGACTACCAATCAGTTTTCTCAAAAGCTCAGTATTTAAAAAGAATGTATCTGATTCATCTCAGCACTACAGACACAGGTCCCACAGAGCCTGAGCTTAAGAGCAGTTGGACCACATCTTCAGGTACCGTGAATCAGAGTGGCTCTCCTGACACGAATGTAGTAGTGCCAACCTGCGGTATCTTAGGATTTGTGTAAAAGCAGGTCCCTTTAATAGAAAGCCAAAAACATGTTCTAATACAGCAACTGCCTTTTGAACCTCAGCTAATATTTGTGATTTTTTCCCTTTGTTAGCTGTTTTGACCTCTTTTGTGAACTTGGGTAATGGTGCTTGAGGAGGGGGGGGGGGAAATAATCTTTGAAAAGAGGAAAGTAAACCAAAAACATCTATTTTGAAATGATATGAAACAGCTGACTTTGTATTGCCCAATTCTTGTTTTAGAGCTGATGAACAATTTGTCTGTCCCTAATTCCATCTTTTTTTTCTTTCTTTCAAAATGTTCTTTTGTTATTGCAGTGTGTGAGATCACGTAAATTCCTATAAGCCTGTCCTTTGCTGAACTGTTACACTATGCTGTTCCTTCAGGAGATGCTGCTCAGACCCTGACGCAGGAGTCCTCTGCTTATGTACCCCTTTGCTTTTCTCCCCCAGCTTCAGAGCAGGTCCTTTTCACTCTCTTATGACACTTCTGCTATTGCAAAGGAGCAGAACCAGGTCCCAGCTGGCCAGTTAAGACCTCCTCAGGTGTAAAGTGGTGGAGTAACTGCTACAATCTCTCTCTCTCTCTTCCCAGCCAAGGAAGCAGGAAGGTCTGTGTTGGAAATGTTTCGGAGCCAAGAGGAGTTATATAGTGCTCTGCTGGCTTTCAGCTGATGTACGGTTCTGGAGTGAGTGCAGCTAGATGATGTTTGTTAAAATAGCCCCTGTGGCTGAAGATGCACAAGTCCTTTCACGGCAGCAGCTGAAATGGCTGAAGAGATTTAACATCTCTGCACTGTGCACCAACTGCAGTGACTAACCCCTACTGAAGGCTACAAACTTCTCTGTGCTGCCAGTTGTGCTTCTCTTGATACAATTCCCAATTACCAATTTCAGTCAAAATGAATTGGATTGGCACAGACCGATATTTAAATTGCTTAAATTATCTGGGCTTTTGAATGAAACAGGCTAGGGATGACCAGCGAAGCAGCTCATCCAGCAGATCTGAGGAGGAAATAACCCTTGGCAGAAGGGCAGTGATGAGTAACTGGCGCTGGGTTAGAGCCTGTAGCCTCCTCAGCTGGCACTGCTGCAAGTGGAAGAGGGTGGCTATGGACAGCCCAGGCTGTCCAGCTTCTGCCCGTGAGCTGGGGGCCTGTGTTCACTGCTGGATCCTTGCCTTTGCTCCCTGAGTGAGTCTAAGAGGGGATGCTGGACAATCGTCTCTCTGCTCAGCGTGTTTACCAGGCTACACAAAATGCAGCGGTCCTTCTTCTCCCCTCAGAATAACAAATCTTGTGGCACACCCTTAATGCACTGCTGGCAACACCAAAACAGCGTGTGACAACTTTTGCCACACTGCTGTGTGGGGCAAGGTAGAGCTACGGATACTCTGGACCAAATGTCCTCTTTCATGCTCTTCCTAGGATCTCAGCCCTTTGCATTGCTGCTCGGCTTCCCAGAGAGAAGAGAAAATATTTTTTTCCCCTCTTCCTCCTCCTTGCCACCTATTTTGGAAGGTGCTATAAAAGCCCTCTCCTTCACCTGCCTCCATTCCCTCTCAAGAATGAAACTGCACTGAAAGCTTCCTCTCTTCTCTGAACAGTCTCAAAATCTCTTCCTTTCATTTGTCAGCTGATAGTTAACCCTTCTTCTCACTAGTGAGCAGTACTTCACCAGTATCCTCCTAGAAACCTAAGGGACCGTATGTCTGTAACTAACTCTTCTCTGGCAGTACCAAAAGAATTTACAGTTTGAGCCTCTTCAAATGCTTACATCACTTGTTTTTGTGTTTTGCAGAGAACTACTGAAATGATAAAAATAATCTGGGAGCTCTAATTTGCCATTCACTACTTGACATTTGCATTTCTGTTTCAGTCATAAACCCAGGCCAACCAGGCTTAATCACATTCATGTTCGATTGCTACATCTCACAGATCCAGTAGCTGTCGCACAGATGTTAATGGGAGATTTTCTGCAGCAGGCCTTAGCACAGGCAGAGGAAAATCTTCAGAATTTGGCCTGTTGATTCCTTCTGTTGGTAACAGCTTCCTGGGTTTCTCTTCAAAACTTCCAGCCTCTTTTTCCATTTATTTAAATGAGAATTGAATCGCTAAGCTTTGCAAACAGTTTGACTGAAGTTGGTTACACTGATAGTTTTTCTGGCATGATTTTTGGACAGACTAATCTGTTCTCACTTGCTTGGGCTAGCATGATCCCCGGGGAGTGTTTTGCAGGTTGGAATCGGTGGATGCGCGTTGTACTCACCCAGCTCAGCTAGCCTGCAGCCAGTCTGAACAAGACCTCAGCTCCTGTGGGGAACAGAGGTGTGAGCACAGCTACTGCTGTGAGGTCCCCTTGACAGGAAGAGTCCTCTTCACCCATGATTGGTTCCTCTGCAGTCCATGGAGAGCACACGGGACTGAGCAAAAGTCTTTGATCTTGCTTGTTTCTTAATCAAAAATAACAACAAGCAACCTATGGTTGGACTGTCAGAATTTTGGTTTCAGGCTTGTTTGAAATTTCAAGTAAGATACCCTCATTTCAGGTGAATTCATTAAAACATTATTGCACCCATGGCATTGACATCTTTTGGGTAGTGTGGCAGACTTGGTCTACAAATAAAACTGGAAGGGTCTCTCTACCGCATATGCCAAAAGCAATCACAGGATTCTCTCCAGGCCAGCCTGAAACATGAACTTCTCCAGATACTGTGTGGGACACACAATAGCTAGACATAACCCCCTAATTATGGCACATTGCAGACTGTGCTTAGAAGTTGATAGCAATATTTTTGACAGTCTTTCAGACTTTCTCGGAAAATGTATCTTGCTGAGCAGACATCTTTTAAGTAAGTTTTACTGGTGTCAGTACTACATGTAACTGTGCATTCAGGAACTGGAGTGAAAACCAGGATGCAAAAGGAAGCAAGTGCACTGATGGTATCCCTTAGCTAAAATAGCAGATGCATTATGTAGATCAGGTCTAAGAAGGGTAAACATGTGTCCAAGGTCACTGCTTCACCCTTGGCTGACTGAGGTCCTTTGGGGAATTTTGGTTTTGCCAGAGTGTATTTAAAGTCTCTGAGAGTTGCACATCATTTCCCAGGTGCCTCTTGTTTTCTAAAGCCCAGCTTGAGGCTCCGTGTTCCAAATTGCCTCTTTCATAATCAGCTTTGGCAGACTGTGCTGCAGAAGTATTCTGTGTTTTCGTGGACCCTCCACACAGAAAAAAACCTTTCGTTCCTGAAAAGAGACCGTAAATGAGAAGGGTACTAGTACAAGGATGGACATGCATTATCAAGTATTGACAAATTTCTACTGAATTCTGTTTATATGATAAATACATCTCTAGAAGGTCAATAAAAGGAATAAACATCACATTTTTAGATGGGAATCAACTGTTGCACAATTTCAGCTTGTCTTGATTATGGGTAAGAAGAATCTCACTGTAGTTTCAGAAACTGCCTTGAAGCATTGCGATATTTTTTTTTGCCTCCACCTCTTCCTATCTTTCTGAATAAGCTGCTTCCTGCCACCCCAGAACGGTCAGTGCCACCCCTTAATTTACAGTTAGGAATGCAGACACGAGGGAAGGCGAGGGGATGAAATATGGTGTCAAGTTTGTATCTGCTCACATTTCACACACTAAGGAGACAAGCCCCTTTGGCCAGTTGCCATGGGGAATTTTCTTGCAGAAGTAAATAACTCAGAACAGAAAGAACTCAGATTCATACTACCCCAGCTGTAGAATGTCATTAAGTCTCAAAGGATGCTATGTGCATTGTGTGAAAGGAATTTTGTAATCTGGCTATAACTGCAGTTGCAAAACTATGCTTGAGTTTAAACCTTTATTTTAAACTTCTAATTATTGGCTTGTTTCTTGCGTGCTGGTTAAAGCACACATTGTCTTATAGTTTCTATTTTTAAACCATAAAAAGGTTTAGATTAGATGTTTCAACAGCGGGCGAGTTGTTGATTTTGTTTTGTTTTCTTGTTTCTTCCTATGCCAACTGCACTCTAATCTCCATTTCCTAATTCACTTTTTAAGGAAGCTTGGAAAGGGAATTAAGTCTACCAAGGCACTCAAAATATCATGTAGATGGCTTTTTATTCTAAAGTGTCATTCATTACAGGACTTTCTGACCCCAATAACCTTCTCAAACTTGGGGGTGAGGGGTTGGTTTTTTCTCTTTTTTCTTTTTTTTTTTTTTTTCCTTAAAATGTCTGAGAAGAGAAAGCACAGGCACTTCCCGTCCACTAGTAGTTAGCCAATTCTTTTTCAGTCTGAGTTACATGAGTATGGCATCCATTAAGTTGGTCCTGGTATACATGGGAGGAGACTCACTCTGTGGCTTCATAGTACCAGAGGACAAAATAGCGATTCTTCTGTTTTGGTGGGGTTTCTTGTGGTGCTAGTACCTCAGCTCAGATTTGGTGAAGAAATGGAGATGATGTATGCTTTTAGCACTGATTACAAATCAGCATTTGAAATAAAACCTGTTAGCTGGATAAAACAAATACCTGCCAGAAAAAGACATTTTTAAAGTTGCCATTTAGTCGGTTTCTACACCTCTGGAATAGCATACAGTGGCACGACTTACATTACAAGCTTTTCTTTAAGTATTTTGGTTGTTGTCTCTGTGGCAGTAGGTGCCATGAATTGCTTAGAGGAAAGTTGATGCCTGTGTAGCTGCAGTCATTAAACCATGGGTTCATACAGTGCTTTGCATAAGTGCATCAAGCAGCCCGTGCAAGGAGGTTTTAACTGAGGTGGTGTTTGAACCAACTGATTGCTAAGACTGTAGTGTCTGCAGGGTGCCTGGATAGCAGCAGGGCAGGGGATGTGTCTGCCAACCAAAGCCCAGAGACCTATGCCCCCACGGCTCCCACAGATCTTCCTCTTTTCTTGCGGAGTGGTAAGGGCTTGCTGCCAGGTCTGCCTCAAATGTGTCGTGTCAGAGGAACTGAGGCTTGGCTGCATTACATGCTCCCAATGTCATGTCCCCTACCTGTAATGACCTCTTGTTAACAAAAATTTCAACCTAAGCTTTAAACTGCTTTGTAGTTTGTGGTCAGAGGGTAAAATTCAGGCCAGAGCCTGCCAGCTCCTAAGCATCCCATGTGATGCTCAGTGGCTCTGTCAAACTTCCCCGCAACCCAGAGAAAGAGGGATTAGAAATAAAAATACCACCTGGGTGGGAGGGAGAGCATGCGTGTGTGTCTGTGTCATCGTCCACTAGCTCCCCAAGCTGCAGTTTGGTGGAACGTGTACCGAGCTGCATGCCAGGAGACAGTACATCCTGCTCCCAGCTCTTTCCCCCGACTATTTTTGTGCTCTTCACAACTGCTATTAAGCAAGACCACAGGGTATTTTTACAGCATAAGCAGAAGAGGTCTATCCTGCATTTTAGGGCTGTGATGTGTCAATAACCCATGCCGAAATATAGGTATACGTAATGTCTTTACGTAATCTGAAGAATGTGCCCTGGGATAAAAAGGAATTTGGATGCTGTTAACGTTTTGTTCAATGTTTGATCAAACAGATTAGCTTGTCATTGGATTCCATTTCCTCTCCCTGTTTCATTTAAAATGCTTCCTATAAAGATTTTAAAGAGCTGCACTTCTGATAATAGAAGGACTAACTATGCTTTACTTTGGTTTTGGTGTGGCATGGGTTGCATGGGACATCCTAGACTGGACACAAAGCAATGTTACTCCAGGTTGTTCTGCCTAGGCTAATAGAGCCAAGCAAATACAAACCTCCTGACCTCAGTGTGGTGTGTCTGACCCTGTGCTCGGGTCTCTGCTCTCTTGAGAGTCTCTGCGATGTCATCTTTATTAAAGCTGACAAGCCAAAATATTTCTTTTGAATCTGATTGCTATTACTATAATGCTGGACAAGAATACACTTGTAAAAATGACAAATTTTTAAGGACACCTTTGCCCAAAATTTGAACCAATATTATATTTAAGCCACTATCTGCTTGTTTTGCTTTCTATAAAGCTTTACTCTTTATGCTTAAAATGCTTGACTGTGTATATCGCTGATTTCGGCAAGATTTGTTGAACTTTAGAGTTAGCAGTTTCTATCCTGAGTTATTTCCTATGCACAATTAAATGTTATAGCTGAATGAGAAGCCTCATATTCATTTTTGTATTCCATTTAGGCAACATTTTGGTGTTTTGATGCCCAGTTTAGACCCTCTTGAAAACGTTGAATAACTTCATTTCCTAGACTCAAAATTTTTAAGGATTACATTTCAACAGGGAGGTTAGGACCAGATGGTATAGGTGGGACAGCGCAGTTTGTAACTTACGAAGGAGACAGCTGAAAACAAGAGGGGTTACACAGAGTGTATGCTCAGTAGCGTGCTCCTGAGGACAGACTTGGGGACTATAACTGAGTCTGCTCTGGAGTATTTCTGTGCTTGTATTTCATGCTGTGGGAGTCCCTCTATGGAAGTCTCTTTGGCTGTTCAGATCTGTGTGGCAGACCTATTGAAGACAGACTGTTGCCTCCTTTTGAGAACGCAATGGTCCAATTTCTCAAAATTTTTCAGTGTAAATCCAAGGTGATAATCAGAGTAACTGACAGGAAAATTTGGCCTTTATTTTATTCCTCAATTTTTCCTTGGTCTCGGGCCCTTTTGAGTTGTACTCTTATTTTGTCCTGGGGATTACTGTCAATTGAAGCCCAAGGTTTTGAGGAAGATGGGGAAAAACAAGGAACTAAATCGTCTCAGAGTTGTTTGAATGTACTTTTAAAACATGGAGTAAACATTAACAAAAAGGAAGTTAATGACCTATTTCTATGAGACGAGGCAGACCGTAGATCTTGAGGAGTGGAGCTGCAGTGCCCCATAGCAGACAAAGTTGTTGCTGAAGAGGCCTGCTTCCCCTTTTGACATTCGTTCATCCCTTTTTAAGAGATTTTTGTGAACTCTCAATCTGGCAGCTGATGCAGAGTTAACAAAACAGAGTTAAAAATTTCCCCTCATGTTTATGTAGGATGAAATTTTAAAATGTCGGGGCTGCGGGGGGAGACAAGGCTGGATGAGAGCCCTTGGGATAGCCAACTGTGGCTGGGGGCAGTGGAGGCGGCGGCGGTGCCCCCCGCACCCGCCGGCACACGGGGCTGGGCTGGGCTGGGGCGTTTCACTCATGTCATTCAAAGTGAGTCAGATTGCTGTTGTGGTTGTTCGGCTGATCTGCTTCAGCTGTTGGGTTGAGTATGTATGCGCAGATGAATGTGTGTGTGTGTAAGTGGAGCAAGTTAGGGAGCAACTGCAGAGCGGGTCAGCTGGCAGACCGTGGGTGCAGGGTGGGCGGTGGGGCTGGGGCTCGGCTGAGCAGCGGGTAGGGCTGGGAGCAGGGCGAGCTATAGGTCTGGCAGCAGGCTGAGCAGCAGGTAGGACTGGGTGCAGGGGGAGCAGCAGGGTGTCCGTTTAGCCCCCCAAGTTTACACAAGTGCATGTGGATGGTGAAGTTGTGTCCAAAACTTCCAGGTTCCTCTCTGACCCTTTCTGTAACATGGACAAATCCTGCTTCTTTTCATGCCTCGGTTCTCTTCTCTAAGGGAGAAACACTCTTAGAGATGTACGAATGAAAGGCGTGATCTGTGCCCTGCTCCCTCCACATGCAGCGGCACGGCTGGGGGCAAGGACCTCTTCCTCAAGAGGCAGACAGCTGTGCTCCATGCCCTCTCCACCCCTCACACAACAGTAGGAACTGCAAACCCCAGCCTTTGCTGCTTTCCTTTCCAGGCTCATCCTTTTCCCTTCCTTGCAGCAGGAGCGAGCCTCAGCCCCTCAGCAGAAACCTGACCTGCAGCCTTGCCAGGCTCCCCTCCTCTTCCCTCCATCATCTGCCTGATGTCACTGCCCGGCTCCTGTCATCCTTGCAGGGAGAACGAGTTATTTTGTCTTCCCTGAAGCAGCAGATTTGGGTTTTGCCTATATACCCATAATGGTTGCTCAGGTCCTGGGTGCCCTGCAGGACTCCCACAACAGCCAAGATGAGGCTCCCCATGCAGTGCCAGCACCATGGGTGGGCTGAAGGAGATGGGTCAGGGTTCAGTAAGGTGCATTTTTCATCGTGCATGCTGGTCTCTTCAGTGCATGCCAGAGCTCTGAAAACTACCCTGGTTTTCACTCCATAACAACACACGAGTCCTAAGGAGATCAACTTTTAGGGAGTGTTTTCATTCCTTTTGACCATGGAGAAGTTAATGTATTGTGTGGGTGCTTTTAACTCTGCCCTGGCAGTGTGTCCCACGAGCAGCAGCCCAGGTGGCTCAGCCTCCCACGCAGCCTTACCTCCACAATGGGCAGGCACGGGCAGGGGGAAGGAGAGGAAGCTGGTCCCATTATCAGGATCTTATTATGACTTTTGCTTTCTAAATTTCTGATGGTGCCAGCAGAAGGATTTTAAGTGAGGGTGCTGGCCTTTCTTGAGGCATTAATGTAATTGCTTTCTGTAAAATATAAAAACCTACAAACTAGTCTGTTCTTGTCATTGCTGTCGTAAGGGCTGCCTGTCGAGATATGGGGAGTGTTGGTTAGGGTGGCTAAAAGATCTGGTTTCTGAAAATATTTCTGAAGCTAGGGAGCCAAGTTTTGTCCCGGGCTACGCCCATGTAACCTCATTCAACTTAGAGCATCAGTGCTGCAGGAGCAGGGAGCCTGTGAGCTGAAGGTCCGTGTCAGCGGGGGATGGCAGAGTGGGGCGGAGGAGGCAGAGAGCCCAAAGCATCTTTTCCTCCAGCCACCCACTTTCCCAACGGGGCCCTGAGCTTTTTCCACCTCATCTTCCAAAAAATCTGGTGGTAAATGGGGCAATATTTCCCGAGTATGCGCGTGCCTGCTAAAAATATTGTGAAACGCGTGAGAGGTGGCCAGGTGATCTGGGCAGTGTCACCGACACGCTTTGGAGAATGAGCTTGTGGGGAACGAAAGCAGGGTGCTGGCTCTCTTAACAAAACTGAATTTATTTTTCCGTAGCCCTTTGAAATCCTTCTGGGCAGAGGCTTTTAATTGCGATGTGCTTAGGAGGAAATTTAAAGCAACTTATGGTTAGGCTACATTATAGGTTCAAACAGGAGATGTATCAAGTACCTGGAAGGAAAGTATGACTATTTTGGTTTGCAGGGCAGCCTTGATTTCACAGAGAAACGCCGTTTCAAAGCTCTAAGGCAGACACAACAGTTTTCCTGAAATAATACCAGCAGTAATCCCTTCAAACATCCCCAAGTGTATTGGCTCACGTATGTTTTAAAATTCTTTCTCTGTTTTGTTATAAAAACTTGCATATTTCTCTCCCCTTCACCATATGAAAATCTTCTAAGAATTTTTTATGAGCTTTTGTAGACTTCAGAATAAGCTCTCCTTCCCCTCCCCTTCCTTACTTTCTAATCCAATTTAGTCAGATAGTTACTTCAAATCCCTCGGAGGCCTGTAGTTTGTTCATTCTCCCACAGTGCTGAGATTTCCGTCCAGCCCAGCTGGCAGGAGTTTTTAGAAATAACAATATCTCAGGGGGAAGGAGCTGAAGATTGAATGGGGTCTTTTGTCCAGGTCTCTATGAAGCCAGATTAATTATGCATTGCAGAACACAGTTTAAAGCTCCGAATTAGGTCCTCATTGCAATGAAAGGAGAGCCCAGGCTTGAAAACTGAAAGAATTCCCATTTCCATCAGAGGGACAGACATATAATGACTGAAAGCAGGAAGAATTTTTGAAAATTGCAATTAAACAGTATTTTGTATTTACCACTCAGTAGCAGTTGTCTTAAGCATTTACAAAAGTGATTCTTTGACATTTTTTCACATGATCGCTCCATAGGTGGCTGGACTTTGAGGATTTTCAAGTCTTTTCTGTGTTACTAGGCTACTCTTGAAAGTACTTGTGCTTTGATGAATGAGAGAGGTTTTTTTTGGCCAGCACTTACCTGAATAGAGGTCTTTAAAACCTCAGCAGTACAATTAGCAGTCGGTCAGATGATACTGATGGTACAGGAAAAAAGCGAATGGTTTTCTCCTTTACTTCTGGGGATTTTCTAAAGCTGTCTGACCCAGTGTGATGTGCAATAACAACATTTTTCTTGGTTTCCTAATGCACTTTAATTCCAGTTTGAGGAAAGTAGAACTTTTTCACGGATAATAAGTCCATAATGTTATACAGCTGCCAAATAAAAAGTTAGCCACAGGCATTTGTATTCATAAGGGCACTTTCTGTCAGGGTGGGGGATTGTGTTTTGGGTAGAGGACTGGGGCCAAAAGAGGGATAAGGATAAGGAAAATGTTAGCTATGAAACCTATTACATTAGAAATCCTTAGTACTCTCAGATATGACCAAACTGGGATAGATGGAGTGTGAGCAAAATAAACTGATTATTTTCCTTTTTATCATCATCTTGAAATCCCATATATGGAATAACACTCTGTAAAATAACTCTGCAGTTCAATTAATTTTCATTAAAAATTATAAACTGTAAACATCCAAAGAGGTAGCCAAATGCATACTTAGAAAGATAGCAGTGTTTTGGGGCTGAGTAAAGCATTTACTGAATCACAAGTAGGAACTTAGTGTAGAAGTCATTTGATACGAATGTTATGCAGGAGAAGCATTTTCTACAGAGCAAACACATATTAAATCATAGCACTCTTTAATGTTCAGCATTATGTGATGAACATAAGCATTGTCTGTTAGCTGCAATCTGTCCAGCTGTCTGTTGTACTGTGAAAAAACAGCAAGTTCCTTGTTATTAACCTGAGCACAACTTGAATGACTCTGGTAACATACAGGAGGCTGGCACAGCTCTGTGGGCAAAAGTCCTTTGGTTGTCCTGCTCCCAGGCGTGCCAGTTCTGAGGGGTCTCTGAGCTAACTGAAAATTAATAATGTGTTTGGTCAACATTTGAGGCACAAGGTTCGTCCTAGATTGTCTCCACATTGCTCCTCTGGAAGCGCAAAGAATTCATTGAGAGCTATATTGCCCAAAAGCAATCGCTGCTGGCAGGGAGTGGAGGAATGGGCACCTTTGGCAATGTTCTCCTACGGTTTGCCCTAAAGAGGACACAGCGTCAGAGCGAACGTGGCTGTGTAACATCAGTTCCCAACCAGTATCAGTTATGGAGAAGCTACCTCCAACTGGCCTAATTCAGAGTCACCCTGTGTTGCTCTATTTTATGGTGTCAGAATGGGGCTGGTTGAGAGGGAGCGAGAAGTGTGCTGTAACCTCTTGCTAAGGCACATCCAAGGCCCGTTTACCATGTACCTCTGCTTCTCTTCACTTCTGCTTTGGGTCTGCTTTGCTCTTTTGCAACACGAGGCGAAGAGCCTTGTTTTTCTTCTCTCTGTGCTTGTCCTGGAATGAACCAGCTGGAGTAATTAGTACTTCCCAAGTCTTTTCCAAAACTCAAATTGAAATAAGGTTTCTGAGATTTGAAAGAAATGTGAGTGCTTCCTATCGTCATTTCATTTGCAAGCATCAATGCCAGGGAAAGGTGGAAATAGCTCCACTGACTTGAAGTGCATGGTGAATAAAGTCTCCAGAAAAGTTAATGCCAGGGCCGGAAATACCCAGGTCACCAGGTCCGCAGCAGTGGTCTAGCTCTTAATATCTGCCATCTGAACCTTCTCATCAGTAGGTTTTGGACCACCCACCAACAAAACTCAGGTTTGCCTGATAACTTGCAGAGTAACGGTAGGGTTCACCACACTAGTTACAATGCTGTTCACAAGCGATCCTTTCCATGTCACTGATCTTGAAATACAAACAAAAAGTTGTTTTTAAGGTAAGAATACATGGACAGCTAGAGCTGTCCAGAGCCTTTCCCCACAAAACGTCTTCTGTTAGAAAGCTGAACAGGATGAAACAAGAGTGTACTGCAGTGTCAGCTTTGACCTGCCAATAGAAGTGAAAAAGGCTTGCTGAGGAAATGTGCCTCTTTTTAAGGAAACCCTTTTAATTGTCTGCAACACAGCCTGCCTTGCACCAGTCTGCTTAGGAGTTGCCATAGTGTCCAGAGCCTTTCCCCACAAAACGTCTTCTGTTAGAAAGCTGAACAGGATGAAACAAGAGTGTACTGCAGTGTCAGCTTTGACCTGCCAATAGAAGTGAAAAAGGCTTGCTGAGGAAATGTGCCTCTTTTTAAGGAAACCCTTTTAATTGTCTGCAACACAGCCTGCCTTGCACCAGTCTGCTTAGGAGTTGCCATAGTTAAGGACCTGGGCCTCTCTTGGAGCCAGGAGGTCTCTGGGCTTCCAGGTCTGCATCGGCGAGTCTGTGGGCTTGGGCTCAGCTTTTTGGGGTCCCAGGATAGCTGGGCTCGCAGCCGCTGAGCTGAAGAACAAAAGAAAGGATTTCACAGTCTTCCAGAAGCATGCACTACTTGGTGAATCTCAGTTTGAAAATCTGTACGCGAGGGAAACATTTCCATTAAAATAAAATAAAAATAAATAAATTAATCCTCCTGCCTTGAACATATAATTAATAAAGACTGCAAAGATAATGAAGTTAATGCCAGGGCTGGGAGTATCATGTCAGCTTTTTACCTCTGGATGTCCGTAATCTGAACACTTTGGACAATCGTGTAAAAAACATTGTAGTAATGATCGATATTTAACCCATTTCCTCCTCAAACTTCAGCTTTTCCATTTGGAGAAGTTTTGAGATTCTCTAGCAGAAGATCACACATTTTTTAGGGTTCTTAAAAATGTTACTTTAAAAAATTAACTGTTCACTTTTGAAAATCCTGTCTATCTAGTTTGATATTTATTCTATCTGTTGAAAAATATTTGTCATTCTTCTCATTGTCCAATTAAAAAAAAAAAAAGAAAAACTAAGTAGAAAAACCCCTCTAATGTATGAAAGTGATCAATGTAAATACTTAATATCAGTAATGTTAATATAAAGCTGAAGACAAGAATTCTGTATATTAAAATTACATGAACTTCAAAGCAGCAAACCAGCTTTGTCACGGTGACTGATACATGGTCGTCTCTGTTAGTGTGAGATAAGGAAAGTTTTTAATGATAGTTTGTTTTTTCTCTTCTTTCTAAGTGGGTCTTGAAGTTATTTTCCTGAGCCCTATAGGGACAGTTTCACGTGACCTACAAATGCCTAGCTTTGTCTAGTTTCACTATAAAATCCTGGACCTTCAACGCTTGAAAATCCAACATGTCCCTATATGTGGATGTAGGGGCTCAGCTGCAGTGTTCAGCAGTTTCGGCCCAAATAACCCTTGTCTCTTAGCTGGAGTATTTGCTTTCATGTCAAGAACCGTGCTGTTGCCGCTCAAACCTCCCCCCCCCCCCCCCCCCCCCCCCCGTGAGATTTTTACGCATATTGCTCTTACTTGGACTAATTTAGTTTCTGAGTTCTGCATATGTGCAGTTGTAAAGAAATCAAATATTACAGCTGGAAACTGTGAGATCAGCCTTGTTGCTGCCCTGGCCTCCCATTTACCATGAAAACAAACACAGCTCTCTTCTCATGTCTGCCAGCAGGAAGGGGGTGGGGAGGCAGGCAGAGAGGCAGGGGAAAGTTTTTTCTTCAAAAAGGAAGAAGGTCAACTATTTTGGGAAACTAAAACCACTCAGCAATTAGAAGAATTCTTTTCTCTCAGTGATTAGAGAAGTCTGCAGGCAAGCAGTAATTGCTGCAAACAGTAGAGCCGTGCAGATGGACGAGAGGTAAATGCATCTCTTTGCCTTTGCAGAAACATGTCTTTGCAGAAGATGAAGTGGATAACGCAACATATTTTGCTGTGCCAACAGTTAAGTTATAACACAGAGTCCATAAATCTCTGCACTGGATAAGTCGGTTCTTCAGGTACAGTTAGTCAGCTGATGTGCTGAAGGCAGGGACTGCGTGATTGATTTCCACCCGCTGCTTCTGACGTCTCTGTGGGACTTACTGTGTTTCTTAAGGCTGCATCCACCTAGGACAGGGAAAGAAATAGATCTTGGAGAAATTCTTACTCGCAGGATGCAAAACAATGACAAATTGGAATTCAAGCAGTTAAAAAAAAAGAAAATTCCAAAGCTAGGAAGTTCCTTATTTGCCTGAAGAAGCTGCAGAATATCTGGTTAATGCAGCTTTGTTGCGGGGTCCTCAGGCTAGCCCTGCACCTCCTGCCAGGAGTTCAGGTCTCTGCACTCTTCTGGCAAGCAAAGCCTCAAAGGAGTCCATACAGAAAAATATAGACACGTTCCTCATGACTCTCTCTCATGTGTTTGTGAGTGCCCTTAATTTCTTTAGGTTTCACCTCGTGCCAATCAATAGTTAGAAAATTCTAGTACAGGGTAGGATCTGAAAAGTGTATTTTTGAAATGACCTATTAAAGTCATCTGGTCTTCTGTTCTACTAATGGGTTTTCATGCAATGAAGATTCCCTTGTATTTTTAAGACATTATTCCAAAGCCTGATACTTTTTGTTCAAGAATTTTTTTTTCTCAATAGATGCATTACTTTTCGTGTGTCTACAGTTATAATTTGTTCCCTCCATTCTTGGTGTTTACATCGCAAATACTACCAGACTGCTGTTTACAGTCCTTTCTCTGAGAGCTCTTAGATGTGCTATAAATGTGTTTATACAGAAAATTAAATAACAATCTATTACAAAGCATTGCTCAGCTCAGAAACTTCCCTAGTTTTCATCATATGGTTCTGGTAATCTGATGCTCAACTGACTGTAGTATTCCATGTAGGATCATATGGGAACTGTATAAAATTGGACCGTTAAAATGTCCAGTCTGCACTATCTCAAGATGCATATGTGCGTGCAACATAAAGTTGTATTGATCTTTGCAGCTGCGTTGCAAGCTGTTGTATAACTGGCTGTCTGCAATCACTCCTAGGTGTCCTTTGTTCTTCATTCCTTGAGTTTTTTCATCTGATTGTGGACATACGTGAGGATGTCGTCTTCCAGATGGATTCAACTGTTTGTGTAGTCTTCTAGTGGCCATGCCTCTTTTTTGCTCAGTAGTGTCTTTGGAAAGCATAAGTTTCCACTTCTCCCACATCCTTTAGGAAGAACTATTGTCCTGTAGCACAGAACTAATTCGTCTCTCTCTTTCTCCGTGATTTCAGCGACTGTTTAGCCAAAATGTCTAGGAAAGAGATTGAAATCATGCTGTTCAATGTACCTATCTTGTGGTTGCCAGAAGTGGGTGCCTCAGTGTAGACGTGTCCTGGAAGGCACCGTGAGTCCACAACACCAGTAGGGAGTTTGTAGCCTTTTCTTTGTCTTAACTGGAGCTCCTCCTGAAGCATTCATGATTTTCTCAGCCACTGAATCAACTGTTTCTTTTCTCTGTCTTGAAGATGAAATAATTACTACTCAAAATATACTCTGAGATTTGTGCTGCCCTCTCCATTTGCCTGCAATACTGTGCCCGTTCACTGGCTTTACAGGCAGTGAATGCTGTATTTGGGGTGGAACACAGTGAGGAATGGCCAGCAAGAGTCCTGAGAGTAAGATCCTTCCCTGGTGTTGGGTGTGCACAGCCTTCCCAGGCCATGTCTGCAATAGCCTTTTCTTCCCCAAATTCCCACTGTTATTACCACCATTTCTGCTTCAGACATGGTGTTAAGCAAAAAAGTTCTTTGCCTACTGATGATTTTATTACAGCGTTTCCAACCTTGTCAGAGAAAGCTGTGACAATATTTGCAGCATTGTTGTGTTAAAAGTTATTTTTATGTTTTATTATTTTCATTAAGTATTTTAAATATATACTATATTAGACAATATAGAATAATATGATATTTTAATATAATTTTTTTAAATTAAAAACGTTATGTGTCTTCTGTAGCATTTTGCTGCCAATAGTAGCATGGAATGGAGGGGAAAAAAATTATTTGGGAGATCTGGTGTGTCCAGCATCTGAGAGAGCTGTTTCATTTGTGTCAGGTCTTTTTGGGATCACATACACTCATTGCAGAGAGTTAAAATACTTTGAATGCTATGGCGGGGAGGAGGAGGGGGAGATTTTGGCCAACAGTCAGATAGTTGTCTCAAGTCTTTCATCTGACAATGCTTGTGCCTCTCCTGCGCTGATCACAAGATCATTAGATTATCTAGGAAGACAATTAGTGAGGCCGATACTAGCCATAAAATTCTCTGTCATGTGTTGAGATCACTATGCATTTGTCAGCTCATACATCATTAGCTTAAATTGCCAGTTCATTGGGATACATAATTATTCTGCTTTGAGTTCATTCTCTTATTTTTCTGATGGCTCTGTGATGGGACTACCACTAGGCAGGAGTACTACTGGAAGGTCTTGGAGCAGGTCTAGCCAAAGGTTAAAAAATGGCTATTACTATAACCCAAAACATTCATTCTTTCATTGCTCATCTTCTCTTCTCAGATGTCATCCTATGAACGCAGTGTGACACATCAAAAAACCCCAATGAACCCCTCCAACAAATATTTGATCACAGTAGGTACATGATTCATGAGGTGTTTTTCTGCCAGCATATGGGCATGTTGGTTTTGTCCTGTTTATTATTAACTACTTGGAATCTTATAAACTTCTCTAATATTGCACTTCTTTGATGTTTATTTTGGAGACTACAGATTTTCCTTTATTTGAGATGCTGTAAACAATGTAATTTCATGAATCACTGTGCCGTAGGGACTGGTATAGTTAATGTTTTGAATAGAAGTCACTGGCATCCATAAGTTGTTTCTCACTAGTGGGTGGAGATTGTGTGGGTTTTCCCACCATAGCCTAGGAAAGTCCATGGTGTAAGTCTAAGATAGCCCGATCCAAAGTGGATGCCAATCAGTAAAGGTAAAATGCATTTCACCTACATTTAATGGTCTAAATTTGGCTTTAGAGGCACATGAGTAATTTATTTTTTTCCTTTTTTTTTTTTTTAAACCATTAATAGAAAAAGGCCTATGTCCAGAGGGTGATTCATCTGAACTATGTACACCACCTAAAATTAGGATGATATGATTGCTCTCTGGTAGTCCTTAATTTCTCTGTTGAATATTGTGGAGGAATCCTAGATGAGGTTTAGAGGAGGTACCCAACTTTTACACAAGTAAAAGCAGATGGGATGAATCTTGCCGGCAAAGACAGCCATAGCATTCAAACAAATGTAAACTCTACTACTTCAAGTACCTTCTCACACTCTAAAATGGAGTGAGATTCGAAGAAGAAGGAACTGACATACATCACCAAAATGCTGTTTGGCACATATTTCTGAGAAATATAGGGGGATTTAGTGAAAGTATGGTCCTGAATGAAAAAGGAGTCTTCTCTATTCAACATAAGTACAAACACAACAGTACATTATAATTCATTGACTAGTTGCACAAAATTAATGTAATTAACTTGGAATGTAAAATGGCTTACAAAACTTGTGATAGTTCTGTATTGCTACTTTTTGAGTGCACAGAAGCTTCAGTTTAGAAGAAGACATTCTAGTGAAAATCTTCTGTTTCAGAAAGCAGGACTGAAACTTTACCAGGGAATGAGAGTTTGCCATGCTCTGTTCTGATGAAAATCCTTGTAGTGAGCCTTAACATGAGGATGCTGAGAAACTGAGTGGAGCAAACTAGTGAAAATAGCTATTTTTTACTACAGTGCTTTCCACCAGTCACCCAGCTTTCCTAAATCCATTGTGTATTTTGGCTGTAAGGCAAGTAGTCTGTGTTTTCTGAAATTGAGGTTGGACCTTATGCATATGTTGTAATCATGTTTTGAAGATTAGATACTAAAATAAACTCTCTTCCTTCAGTAATGATTTTGAAAATGTCCAGGTTCCTATACCTTTATGACTGCTGCTGTAGTCGATGGTACCAGTCAGAAAGTGGTTTATTGCAAAGGGTTCATTCCAGGACTGGGTTTTTCACTCTGGTTTATATGGTCATAACTTGCTTTCTTACTCGTGTCAGTATCTAAGGTGGTTAATTTCTGTTTTCCATAGCAATGTATTAAAAGCATGGGTGGCCTCATTCTCCTCTTACTCCAGATCAATACTGAAGTGACTTCTGTTTGGTAGTAGTGTGAACACCACTAGGCCCAGGTACGTTATTATATGCCTTTTTTTTAAATTCAGGCTAATTCAAGCATACCAGGCAAGTTTTCAAGTATTAGCTAACATTGTATTATAACTCTTGCAGCTAATCAACAATTTGTTCAAAACGTACTCCAGAACTGGTATTTAGGACTTGAAGAATTTGTTGGTGCTTTCCAGCATATACCTTAACTGAGTTTGTGTGTTTGCTTTTGCCTTGCAAAGCCAACAAAATCTTTAACAAATTGCTGTTTTGTGTAATTCATAGGCAATTGGCATTATTTTACAAACATGTGCAACATAAATGAGTCATTAAGATTTCAAAGTTCAATACACTGAAAAGAGAAAAGAAACCAAATTAGATAAACCCTTGTAGCAATAAATATTTTATTTTGCTTATGTTGTGATACACAAAGACTGTAAGCCATACAAATCAGAATTTCTATTCTTTGTTTATGCAGCTGCTGCTTTTACATGTTTCAGTCACAATGCATGAGGCAGCAAGCTGACACTTGCCATGTTTTTTATTCATTTTTCTCAGAGCTCTAGCTTGGGATGACATAGTCTATGAACGATGTTTGAATCTGTGAACTATGTTTGATTTCTGTAGGCATAGGTCCAACATCAGTATATCTTCGTGCTGTTTTGATCTGAAAAAATTCAAGGCATTTTAAAAAGAGGTTGGTACCGTTAGCCCTATTTTATAGTTATGAAAACTGAAGCAGGTCTTGTATAGCCTTGTGTCCTACGGTCAGTTAAGCAGTATTGCCTGCATTTCACTGGAAACTCGTGGAAGTAGGACTCACGATGTTTTGAAGTGGTTGTAGGATTTGAGGTCTGAGTGACTGTAGGCAGTTCTTGTTGTTGTGTTTTGTTTCATTTTTAAGGTATTTCTTATAACTAGGAACTTGAACCTGCAGCACTTGAGTTCTGTTGCTGATTCTCTCATTGACTTGGGAAGATGGTCAACACTTCTGTGCCTCAGAGAGGTATAAATTAATCTCTGTCAGCTTCACTGCAAGGATTAAATGATGTTTGGAGTGGCTAAAATAAAGTGAAAAGAATTTCGATTAATTCTTACCCTTCTGTGTTTAATAGTAATAATTTCAAATGTTCCTTTTATCGAAACAAAGGGTAGTATTCCTCCATGTATACGGCTTGAGGCTTGTTAGACCACAGATTAATGGAACAGAAGTCCTTGTGAGCTTTTTCTAAGAATTGAAGACTGAATTCAAGATAAACTGTGCCTGACAACTTTCTATTCCCTTCTTTCTAGGAATCATCACTTTTAACTGTAAAGGAAACTAGTAGGGACGAATAAACAAACCAAATCCCTGAAATTTAAGATAAAATACTTGAAGAAAAAATTTCTCATAAATTTAAGATAATTAAGTTATTTAAAATGTAACTGTGTCTGAAAGAATAATAAAAAATTTCTGTTGCTGTTTTAGAAATAACTTTTATATTCTTCGTCTTTCATCTCCTTTATTTCAACACACATGATGAAATACATGGAGATTTACATACGGATGTTTTATCTGTCAACCTATCTAATTGTGCTTTGAAGGTTTCTATCAGTACACTTTTCCAGTACCTTGTAAATCGTTACTTTAACATTAAACACATCTTTCCCAGATATCCTTGCTCCAAGCATCTGCGTTGAAGTCTGCGGAAAGAAATGGGAATCCTTTGACTGACTGTCATGGATCAAACCTCCCAAAGATACTTTGGCCTAAATTTCATATTTACTTAGACACAATGATATGAATCAAATTTCACTCTTCTTTAAAGAATGAGCTGTTTGTTAACTGTATTCGCAACTACGCTGGAAACAGAATTATAAGGAAGCACAGTTTAACAGTGTTTAGAGTTTAAGCCTGTATTTTGATGAGATATTTGATAAGGGCATTATATACTAATTCTGTCTCTTATTGCAATTTTATTTTTTTAACTTTTATTTCTTCTATTTAAATTTTACCAAGGAAGCAGATTGCTGTTATTTACATGCTGAAATATATTGACTAATATTTACACATTCATGTACTGGCATAAAAACATTGAATACAGATTGAAAGAGGGAGCTGTCCTGCATGATTTCCTCTTTATGCACTCTAATTTAGATACCTTCAATAATTACATGCTTTTATCTATGTGCCTGATTGATTTTAATGATATCAAAGTGGCAGAGTGACTGCAAATGAAATTCCTCACTGAACAAGTCATCCAATAATTGTTTCTGTGGAAAGTTGCAGAATTTTCCTGAGAAGTGCCTCAAATGATTCCATCAGGAATAAGCACATTTCTAGGAGGCAGATTGCTCTGAAATTTAGGTCTTTACTCTCAAAATTAGGTCAGAAAAGCTATTCTGTCAATACTGCAATGTGATGAATATACTTTCGATTGTAAATCCAGTGTTTCTTTTGCACTTACCAAAGAAACGAGAATTTTCCAAATGATGAGCAAGGAAAAACAGCCTGTTTCAGAGGCACAGGAGGGGCAAAACTACATGTGCCCTTCTTTATTTTTCTTTTCCTCTGGCAATAGCCAGTGAAGGGGGTTAGGGAAGAGAGCAGTCTCCTTAAGAAATGAGCAGAGATTGTTGTGATGGAGGGAGGGAGGGAGAAGAGATTGAGGGAAAGCACAAAGTGCTGCCATTGGAGAGGGCCGAGACAGCTGAATCAGGGTGCTACAGACTTTTCATTATCAGAAACAATTACTCCAGCAAGAACAGCATGGGACTTCATGAAATGTTTTTGAACTCGGATTCCTGATAGGAGTGCATTACATAACTTGTGCTTTGTGAATGCTGGCAACCGGCAACCTACAGAAAGACACAGCCAGAAGCAATGCGCTCAGCTGCTTGCTTTTAAAAAAAATATATATCTGGGCCAAGCATTAAACAGACAAGCCTATCTTTACCCTTCCCCCTGCCCCCTCCATCAACAGAAGCCTGGTTTTCATCACAGATTAATAAACGAAACCTTCTATCCTTTTACTGTGCTTCCCACAGCCTTTTGGTAGGAGTTAACAATGCTCCGAGTCAACATTGCCATGGTGCTTGAAATGTCTTTGCATGTTTGTTCACTTGAAAGAGTCGTGGCGATGGGGTTAGAGAGAGGGTTTTAAACTGCCAGTGTGTACAACCTCAGAAACTTTGGGATGGT
The DNA here is from genome assembly GCF_000699145.1 of Aptenodytes forsteri. NCBI lineage: Eukaryota > Metazoa > Chordata > Aves > Sphenisciformes > Spheniscidae > Aptenodytes > Aptenodytes forsteri. The sequence goes on along the minus strand of NW_008795317.1, from coordinate 4,953,125 downwards.
TTTGATCATGTTTGGTTTGACAAAAATCTGTTGGGGAGCTGTCGTTATTGCTTTTGTCTTTCAGTTTTATAATAATATTTTTTTTAAAAGAAGAGCCCATGTTATATATTCTGCTGTCTCCTGAAGTGATTATTTGTATGATTTGCTGTTAAGGAAATATGTCTAAGTGCTGAGGAATTCTCATTAAGCAGGCTCAGCTGGAGCGAATAGCTGGAGGATTTCACAATACCATTCTGAAATTATCGGCAGGCCCAGAAGCCAGGGAAATTCTCAGATTTTGGGGTTTTACCATGGTGGACATAGCCACTAAATCTTACTTATTTGTTTTCAAATCAATGGGTTTGTAGACCATGTTATTTCACAATCCCTGTTGGTGGTTGTTCCTCTTTTTTACTTTCTCTTCCATCTGCCCTAAAAAAGATGTAATCTTAGCCAACCAAGCAGAACCTCTTCCACATTTCTAAGAGAAATGTTTATAGGACTAAACACCATAGAATTTCATTGGGTTTGGATGGGTTATTTATGAGAAAAAAATTGTTTCATTGTCCTTGGAAGTAGAGACAATCCTGCTGAGCCCTTGAAGGGAACCTTGAAGGGAATTCACTGAATTCATGAAAATTTAACAGTAAAAGCACATATTAAATGCTGCTGTAATATATCCTTTTCTGTGTAGTGTGCTCATCAAAAACCAAGTTAAAACTTCTCTGTGTTGTGTAACTCTTTAAATCTCTGTTTATACGGTAAACACTTCTCTGTTTTGCTTTCCAAGGGCCATCATTCCCTGCCTGCCTAATCTACTGTTGCTAACAAAAATGACAGTAACGAACCAGGGAGGAACAGCCTTCTCTGGTCCTTTGTTTTCACTCTGCTAGGTGAACACATGTGTTTTTCCCTTTGCCTTTTCTCTTCTCTCCTTTTCTCTTCGGGGAAAGGAAACCATTTGTATGCTGCACTAAGGAAAAGTGATTGAAAAGTGGAAGCCCATACTTTTCTCTTCAGCAAGCGGAGATCTGTTTTCAGTCTGATGTTTGGTGAAAGGAAGCTTCAGAGCTGTGGGCCAGCTGCCAGGAATGTCTGATTTCCTTTCCACCCACTCCTATGATCCTCCCTTTTGGCAGTGATTACCGATGACCACAGCTGTCATGCTAGGTCATGGTAAGCTGTCAAGCAAGGTAGTACATCAGATGTACAAGGCCCAGTCCTTGATCTGCACTGAAGAACAGGATCTTGAATCTGGTATCAGGCAGTGCGTGAGCATACCACAGCAAGCAGTGGCGGGCTGATGTCAGCTCGTCATTCTGGTTTCTTGAGAAGGTGGGCAAGCAGGAGGTGCTCTCCAGCCAGCAGAAAGCTTCTTCACAACCTTTCCATAGGTAGTGATATCCTGAAGCATGAGGAGGGGTTGTAATTTAGTCAGGACAGATGGTTGTCTCGAATGGGTAAGTCCTTCCAGCCAGCTGAAACTAGAAATAGTACTTTGGGTTGCTCTCACCCAGTAAGTATGTAATAATACAGGAGAACTCTATAATCAATGATCGGAACAATGGCGTTCAGGTGGTTGTGCTGCATGCAGCACTCTGTACGCGTGACTGACTGTCGACATTATGGATGTGGCAGAAAATTACCACAGAACTGCAGACTTCAGAAAATGATGGATACTGTTGTCAGGGACATAACTTCTATAAATAGGACTTGCACTCTATGTAAGGTAGTATTTTGTTAAGCTTCACATGTTCAGTGCCAAGTGCATAAATGTCTTCTGAAGAGGTAGTATTTTATTATGTTTTATACTGTTATGCTGGCTTCATAATGCACTTTTTGCTGTAGCATCTGTTCCTCTTCTAACAGCGTATTAAATAACGTGACTAAAATCCGTTAGGTGTTTGTTCTGTATGCCTTTCTCCAAAGGGGGAGGCATTTGCAATGGAGTGTTTGTTTTAAAAACATATAAGAACAGGTTGCTTTCTGTTTCCCAGAGGAAAAAAGGTAAACACTTGAGGGACAGAAGGTCATAAATGCTGCGATTGTCCATTGTTTTTGTGGGAGTTTATTTGCAGCTTTAGGCTGGCACAGCCAAGGAGCTTGCCTTCAAAGTAGCCTCAGGGTGTGTGGATGTAGGTGATACTGATTTCCTTCAGTTCTCATTTAAGATGACAGGATCTGATCCTTGTGGTCTTGCTCCAGTTGGAGGGTTGATCACCTTAGCAAGTCCCATCTGAACTTCATTTGGTATGATTTACTTCAGAACAACAAACATAATTTCAGTTCTTTTGCTCTTTGTTCTCACGAAACACCTATGGCCTTGTAACAAATCTTACATAAAATTAAATTTGATTTTATTAAGCTCTTACACAAGGTTGGGAGAAAATTCCAGGAACTCTGTGGACAAGAGCCGGTTTCTTTACAGATTTCTCCTGGCCAAACAAGGCAACTAATGGTTACTTTCACAAGGCTGGGGAATCCACAGCTACAGCTAAGAGGGGTAAAAAAAAAAGTAATAAACAAACAAGTCCATCCACAAATCCTTCCTCAGGAAACCAGCATGGGAAGCACAGGCATTTAGAATGACAATCCAGCATGTTCTGCCAAAGCGAGACTTTCCAAAACAGCTGTAGAAATGGCTTACAGTTTCCTTGAACGTCCATTTTAATAGCATTATAGCCTCAAATCTTTATATGTTAATCTAATTGTTTTCATGCTGTCAGCTGTATCTATCACAATTGTATAAAGTTTTAAGCCCATGTAAGTAATCCTCAAGAGGGAGTGACAGACTTCAACAAACACTGCTGTCTATGAACCCAGCTACCTTCCAGCCTCCATTCATTCAGGTACAGTCGGTTTTGAGGCTGTGACAGAAGCTGTTGTTCAGTCTCCCTGTGGGATACCACATTTGCTTCATTTGTGCAGAAAGCTTTTCATAACTGTCCCATGTCTGGAGCACTCAGGAATGAATATGCTTCCTCTCTTTGAATAATGGCTGAACTCCCGGTTGAAGAGGAGGTATTTAAATAACCACGTTGCCATGTAGAGTATCTCATGATTTCAATCCTCAGAGTCCCTGAGCTATCTGAGCACATATTTATAATCAGCCTGGTGAATGCTCTCTCTGGCTATTTATCAGCTGTGAGCCTGTGTTTCCATTTTACAAGTGCAACTCTACAATGTAAGAATACGGTATGTCTTGTCGTTAGCAGAATTATTTTTTTTTGTCTCCAAGAACAGAAAGTTCCCAACATAGGACAAACCCTCTTCATGTAATCTTACATATTTTCTTCTGTTTACTTTGCTGTCTTCGACTGTGGAATTTAATTGCTGAGACACGAAAGGATTTCTGTGTCTGGCCTTCGCTGCCATGTTAGCGAGTTTAGCTCTAAATGTATTTGCAACTGGAGGGACCTGTGTCCATAATATTGAACCCTCCTACACTGAAAAAACCCCACACTGACTTTTGGGAGCAGTCTCTGGCTTACACTAACTCCTGAGCTGTGGCTAGGAATTAGCTGTAACCTGGCACTCTCCCAAATGCTAGCTGACCCAGACTGAAACCGTGTCAGGGCCGCTCCACCACTTTAACAGGAAAGGCATTTGACGTTGCTTAATCTACCAATATATGTGCAGATCTTAGCCATAGACAGACCCGTCTGTACTGGTCGAAGGGAGGACTCAAGCCCCTTAAGTGAGTCTCAGGTGCCTAAATTTCAGTTCATATTGAGACTTCATAAGGCCATCTGCAGTCATCGTGGTTTCTGAAAGCCCAGAGACACAGTTTTGCTGACAAATTCCTTAAGTAGCACTGCCTTTATTCAGAAGTAATACCATTTTGGCAAGACTGAGTGTCCTGGCATGGTGAAAGCACCATCAGAAGTCACAAAACAGGTTTCTCTGATTTGACATCTCCTGAAAGGTTGGGTTTGGTAGGTCTGCTCGTGGTGACAGCAGTGGTTTGGGCACAAAAGTGAGCAGCTGTGGCTGCTTCCATTCAGGAGCGTGGATAGTGCTGGTGGTGAAACGCCGAGCTGTGTGTCAGAGATCCCACCCAAATGTTCAAAGCTGTATCCTTCACCTCAGATAAGAACAACTGAGTAGCTGTTCAACTACTACTTCCATGTTCAACATGGAAGCACTCTGGGGTTTTCTGCTGAGTGGGGGATATGTGGATTTAGGGTCCTAAGGGTGCTGTGGGTGTAGGGTCCTGGTTGCCTGTTTCCTGCAGAAGTCTTCTGTCCTCTGCACTATAGCTTAAGGTGAATGGTGATATTAACACTGGCTGCTTGAAACAAAAGATTGATTTTGATCTAGTCATCCTCACCTAAAGGGATGTGTGAGGCCCCTGAATACAGGAGGGGTTAATGAGTAATTCCTATGATCAGCAGTGAGTTTAAAGAAGTTCTGCGATGTAGAGAAACGAGGGATTCCAGACACGCTTCTCCATTTGGCATTTCCTTCAGCAGCTTGACCAACTGAGGCCTCTGGCTGCTGGGAATCCCATCACCATGCATGTAAGTGCTTCGTGATCACACAGGAGTTGCTACCTGGGCTGAGACTACACAGTCTGCTCTGGGAGCTGGGCCCCTGCAGCAGAAGCGAGCATAACATCACCATATGAGAGTCGCACTGAAGATGCAAGCAGCATTGACCCAAGGAAATTGAAGGCAGGTGTCCGGTGTCCTCAGGTAATGCCTTGAGCATGTAGCTGGCTGGCTGCTCCAGGGTAGATCACGTTGCTGTAAATAAAAAGTGGTGCTTTGAGTGAAGATGTTCTTGTCCATCTCAGCAGAACTTGTGCTAGCAAACAAGTAAATTCCTGAAAAAATGCTGCAGAGACCTTCACATTCTCCATCTATCGACTCTGCATGAGAATTATCTACCTGTTGCAGCACTTCTCTGCATTTTACTTGTCTTGTCAGCCAGTCTTGCCCTTATATTTGAGAAATATTTGCATTTCATATTTTCTGCCTGGGTGTCCATCAAGCAACTGCTTCAAGATGGACTTTGGACTAAGAATGCTCCTTTGGTCAAAGCTTATATACTGTTGGTACTAGTAACTCCATAGGATATCAGAGAATATTGAATACCCACTTTTTTGAAGGCTGTAAACTGGCTTGTGTTGAATAATCAGAAATGAGAATCAATACTCAGTTTTTAAAGTTTAGATTTACAGTTTTAAAATAAATCTTCCCACTTCCAGCACAATATTTTATGTGCATGATAAGGAGGGAGTGTTAATTAAAAACTGTGTATAAGAATGATATATTTTGATAACAGGAACTGTTGTGAAATGTGGATTAACTCAAATGTTTTTAGGACGTGCTAAAACATTAAAGAAAAAACTTATTAAAAGTGCATAAAATTCTACTTACTTGCTAACTAAATAGACATTCAACGAAAGTTAAATGGATGTAAATTTCTGTTTAGGCCTGCTTCAGTAGTTTGACAGACACCTGGGGTAGGATGTGAACCAGATTTAACAGAAAACTGCTTAACACTTTGTGAAGAAGAGCCTTCCGCTAGGGTTAAGAACTGGATTAGAAATGACTGGATTTCTCACGAAGGAGACATCAGTCATGAAGTTTTGTTCTTTTGAGTGGCCTCAAGAGACCAGGCAGATCTGATCTGTGAGGAGCGCTGCTGACTCGGGCTGCTGCGGGAAGGTGTCGAAGGCCAGCCAAGGAAATCTCTGACCTTCACTTCGCTGCTGACCGTCACTTGGGTTTTCCTGCCTGGAAAAGAGGCAGTGGGCTGGGGTAGCTGGCGAGGAAACAGAGACCAGAACTGTTGACCTCAATCTAAACACAATACAGAAAAAGACAATAAACTCCAGGAGGAAAAACACAGGAGTGATTTACCTAGGAGGAAGTGAGAATATTAAATTCTTTCAAGTAACTTCAGGAGGTGTAATAGAGGAAATCTATTGAAAACACGCAGAGAAGACAGCTGTCTCTAGCCAACGAGTCCTGTGACACACAAGTGTTGGATATCTACTATATAACTGATATTTCACAAATTATTAAATCTGTGAATGCCATGGGATTATTGCAGTTGTGCATTCATATTACTCTTCTGCGTCTGGAAAAGTAGAAAGGTTATAAACTGTAACAAATTAGTTGTGCATTCATATTACTCTTCTGCGTCTAGTAGAAAGGTTATAAACTGTAACAAATTCATCCTAATTTATCTGTTCATCTGAACAAACATTCAATGTGGTAAAATTGTAAGCCCACTTGCCCAGTGTTGACAAAGATTTTTAATGTGGGTCACAGTGATCTGTGATGAAGTTCTGCTCCTTGAAGGTCTGCTTTACCCATTTTACCTACTACTACTACTACTTCTCTCTCTCCCTCTTCTCTCCTCTCCCCTCTTCCATATATCCAAAAATACGTTGTGTTTAATACAGAGAAGAACTGTAGCTATATGAATTGCCAAAAACATGGTAAGACTTTGGTTTTTACTTTTCTGCAGAGTTTGAACAAGTGTGTCGCTTTGGCTTTAGGTATTCACAAGACTTCTGCTCTTGATGCTTATCCTTATCAGAGAGCGGGAAGACCTTTGTGCAGTCAAGCCTCTTTTTAACAAACATGGGAAAGCGGCTGGAAAGCCAGTTTCTAACAGCGGACAAGTTATAAATAGTAACTTACAGAACCACACTCCGAACAGAAATTCTTTGATTTTATTCATTACAGTATTATATTACGTTGACTCTGGTTTCCATGTACCATAAGTGTATATCATATCCTTAGGTTCTTAGACACAGAGATCATTTAACGTACGTCAGGGGTAATTCTTATACTCTAACTGCGCCTGGCTGACTGACAGCACCTACGCATGTGGAGGGGACAGAGCACCAGAAATTAGGTCTCTTAAAGGAATTGTGTTCTGTCAGATGATGAAGATTAAATAATGGAAAGTATTCTCTTTCTCTCCAGTCTCTTGAGTTTGATATTTTTATAACTCTTAACCCAGACTAAATCTTCATGCATTTTGAACATGAAAAAAATATAGAATTTCTGTCTTTTATAAAGTGCACATTCATTAAAAAGGAAGTTAGAAAACTATCTTTAGAGTAATTTCTTCTGTAAGAAAGAGACGACAAAAAGAACCAACTTCTCCTCCCCTCCCCCCGCAAGCTAAACCTTAACAACACAATTCTATAATGAAAGTGAAAATAAATTTTACTCCTTTCTCCTAATTGATGCCATATTGCCAGGTAATTGCAATCCTTTTTGTATGTGTGCCTAGGACATTGTGCTCATGTTCAGTGCTGTGAAAGAAAATCCAGTAACATTCTATTTTGCAATGTTGAAAGCAGTTCTTCTTGTTTCAAGGAAAATAATAAATTTTGTCAAGTTGACAGTTATGACTAAGTGTGCCCAAGTACAAGACACACTGAGTGAAATGGTATGGTTGTAAGCCTCTTCATTTTCTGCCCAAAGCACCCTGAGAAAAAGTGTATCTAGAATCTACCATGTAGCATATGGGTAAAGGAAGAACATACTGACTTCTTACTATTGACATGTCTCATCATTCCATACTTTGGCACATCTTTTCTTTATTCCCTGTACTAATATTGTAAGTGACTGAAGACATGGAAATAGATCTTATCATATCAATATTTCCTTGACGTTAACAATGTTGAGCAATGACATCGTAAAATAGGGAACTCAGAAGAGCTTTGAAAAAGAATCATTGCTAGGTTTAACTCTCTGTTGACTGGCCAAGAATGAAAGAGGGGTTTAACATTTTGTTTATTGCTTGTTCATTGTGTATCATTAAGGGTACATGACGTGTTTGGGCAGCCTAGTTCTTATTCCCATAATTAAAAGTATTCCCGAGTGCAGGAGTACTTCTGGGAAAGTAATGGAATTAGATCAGTAGAGGAGATTTGATTTATGTGAACTATTGTGTCTCATATATCTTGTCTCCAGTTTTCTTAATTTAGGAAGATCTAGTTATCAAATGCATTGGAATTTTGTGAGAAGTGCTTTAGATTCAGGCTCACTATGGATTTAATCTCACTAAGCAGTTCACTGCTCCCCAAATGTCTTTAGAGTTGAAGTAGTCTGTTGGTGCCCAGCAGGTTTGTAGAGTCTAGTAAGTGGTCAAACCTAACTTTCTAAAAATGATCATGTCAAGTGTGATGGTGTGACCAATTTAAAAGTCTTTGGAAAGTTCTATATTTCTTCTTTAGAGAATATAAAGTTATTTTTCACCTCTGTGAGTTATCTTGACTCTGAGTCCTTACGCGAATGAACACCAACTAGTAGGAATACTTCTGTAATTGCAGGGTGACATAATAAATAGGGGTGAGAAATTTCTAAAGCTCTTTGCGTTCTGGTTCACAGGCCTGTAGTGTTACGTTTTTCTTGTGCACTCTGACAGCATTTGCTATCTAAGGGAGTCTGCATCAGCTAATAGCAGAATCAGCTGTAGCAGTGTGGCAGACCTGTGATTATATACTGTAGCTGGAGAATCATCATGGATACAACCCTGGACCTATACCTAAAGTAGACCCAGCATCTATGGCATCTTAGTGATGTGTGGTAGAGCAGGAGGAAAGTGTGCTGTGGATCTTTGGAAAGGTCATGTTCTAGCAGGCCATGTGCCCTACAGTAGGCTCTGGGTGGATATGGGGAAAACATTTGGTTGGGAGTCTGTCTTAAAAAAACCAAAAATCAATATACCAAAGGAAATTTTGTACGCTGTCAGTTGGCATCTACTTCCAGTAAGAAATGAGAAAGTAGCTACATACCAAGTCTCCTAGTCGTATTCTGTGTTTGCCTTTCATGCTGTGCGGGTAGAAATATATAACCTTAATATGCAGTTTGTGTAGTTTGTATAGTCTCAACCTACTCTGTGTTTCAAATGGTGAATGAAGAACTGTGTTACAGGCACATTCTAGAGAAGAGAAAAGCAAAACAGCCAAATGCTAGAGGAAAACCATGTGGAGGATTTCATGTTACAGGGCTGAGAAGCTAACGCAGACACGCAGCTGGAGCGGTGGGCTGGGTGCTGTGTGCATGACCAGTGCTTCCAATGTTGTTTCATCCTTCTTAAAACCACTGGCACTGCTGAACAAACTGCGTAGAGAAGACTCAGCTTTATTTTTGATTGTTACAACTTTCTTCCTTTGGATAATCTAAAATTAAATACTCTGTGGATTCAGCTACAAAAGCTCAAATTGTAAATCAATCCTAGCTGTGCATGTATCAGAAACCTCCTTGTAAACCGAATGTCCCACTGCCGCAGAGCAGCACTGCAGCACCGGCACTTGCTGCGGGATGTTTGGTCTGCTAACAGACTGGAGCAGGACAGGGAGTACATGAGGACTTGTTGGAATACATCTGAAGAGTAATGGCTTATAAAGATTTGCAATAAATAATAAATGCCCAAGGTGATATTCTTTCTAATGAACATTTTAATGGTTTCTTTTCCCCAGTAGGGGACTCTCGGACTTCTTAATAGAGGCACAGAATGAACTCTTTGTGCCGCAGCTGTCTCTCTCCATCACTTTCTGTTTTCTTCTCGCCTGTCCCTTATTGCTGGCTGCCACTGCTTCCCTCTGCCTCCAGCTGTGAGGGCAAAGTTTACAGTGTCTTCAAAACCTGCTGTTTGTTTTCTTTGGTCGGGGTAAAGCTTGATGAGGCACAAAGCAAAGTGCCTCCCCTGCCCACTGGAATGCCCCAGGCAGCAGGGAGAACGTTTCTGCAACTCAGCCCTGCTCCCTACACCAAGCATGAACTGGGAACAGAAGAACCAAGGCTGCTTCTGCAGTAAGACACTGTTACAGGCTGTCCTGGTGGCATGATGAAGATTAGCTGGATAACTTTTTAAACTATCATCCAAGGCAAACTTCAGTCATTTTTACATGGAAGCAATGTATCCATGCTCTCTCCGCAGCTCATCTTCGTCTATAGATTCTTTGCTAGACACAGGTTTCTTTCTTTTTTCACATTTTTTTCCCAAAATTTCCAGAGGCACCCTGCATGATGGAAAACAACTTCATGTTCTGCCTTGCTGATCTACCAAATTCTGTAATATCAGAAAATCTGAATAGTTCTCTATCAAAGCGCTTTGTGTTAAAATTAAGTCCTGCTGGAAGATTACGCCTAGCCACCTTTAAATGGTTAAGAACTGTATTTTTAACTGGAGTTAGAATATTTCCTAAAGGAACCTACAGTCTGGGATGGAGTCCAGATGTACATTTGAGATGGCTAAAATGGAAAGTCCTGATTTTTTATTAGGCGTGCCATTCAGAGTGCAAAATGAAGTGTGAGCAAAGAAAGCATGTTGGCATGGCAACAGCAAGTATAATTTAATGCAACAGGTTTTGATTCTGACCTGAGAAAGGAACTATTTGTCCTGACAGTCAGCGTGTAGCCCATAAAAGTTTTAAAAAACAGCAACTCGTCTTCACTAAAGGCCAGCAACTGGAGGGATGGATACCTCAGAGCTCTTCGGCCAACAAAAGGATCTAATTATTCTAATGGTTGTTGTTCTGGCATAGATGCGCAAAAAGGAATTGCTTCAATAATGCATCTATTGCTCACATGATAACCACCTGCAGGCAACCTCTTAAGCACAGGGTCTCTCTGTTATTTTTAATAAGGTATGTGATGTTTGTACAACTGTAAGACATAATGAAGCTAAGTACTTTGCAGAAAAATACACACAGTGTCAATTACCAAGATTAAAATTCAGGGTTTAGAAATTCCTGTCTCCCAAATCTATGACGAATCCACAATTATGTCCCCACTACTTGTTACAACTATTCAACTGAAAAGATTGAGGGAAGAAACGAGTATGGGAAAGCAAGTTGTTTTCTAGATTAGTTTATTAAGGCTGGAACTAATGGCTGATAGCTTAAACTGCACATCTGACGCCAGGTATTTGGTTTTGAAGGACGTGCTCATTTTCCTTTCAAGATTAGCTGCTCTGGATTCCTGAGAGCGCAGCTGACTGCATGAGCCACATTCAAAACATTTGACTTTCTAATTCCATCTGCTGCCACCTCATCTGTGGGAAGAAGCAAATTTACAGGAGCAAAAGGAGGAATGAAGCACTTTCCATTTTTTTGACTTACAGGAAGAAATAAGAAGCACCACAAATCTTAAGAGTAACTTTGATCTTCCAGGATTTGCAATTCACTCTCTGGACTAAAAATGCTTGAAGAAGTTTGGCTAAGGGTAAGGTATGATCTTCCAGAACAAACAAAAGATTCTAGACATGACTCAGAGACTCACCACGGAGAGGACTTGGGTCACCCCACTGGAAGGCAGGCAAAGCGTAGGCATCTGTGTGCACTTTGTGACCTGAGGATCCTTGTATTGTTTTCACCTCATTGTCTGCAGGTGTCTTCACAGAACAGTGGGCAAAGGGATTTGTGCTTACGAACCGCATATGCACTGAAGGCAATAAAATCTTCCACTGTGTAGATGCTTGTGAAGTAAAGCTTTTCTAGTCTTCTGACACACCATGCCATGCTCTCACCATAGCCAAATTTGAATAGCTCAAGGTATATGCAGAAACCAAAGTGTAGCCTCCTTGTTACACCATGATTTGTTGTTGTTCAAGACTCGTATGACCCATTCACAGCTCTTTCTATAATGGAAAAAAATAATTCTAAACCACACAAGACTTGTGTTTGGTGCATTTCTGACACTGTGACTGCTGGCTGTATTCGGAATATGCATCCTAGTTAATATAGGCCTATCCTGGCCTACATTAACAGTCCTTTTGTCCACATATTTAATATTTTCTTTCATTTTAAAAAGAAAGGTGCTTAAAATGTTTCAGCGTGGCTGAAAGCTTTCAATAGAGTTACACTTAAAAGGCATGTTGTTTGGTTCATATCCTGTTGAGAGAAGGGAGAACATGAGGTGGGGCTGCAAGCAGTGAATTTCAATGTCTTTTGATGCAGCATGGGTCAAGTGCATGTCATGACCTGAAGTCCGTTGTAGCCCTCTTTTATGTGGTTCTTCCTTTTCTGCTCTTGGTGAAACTTTTGAAATTTTCTCCTGCTAATGAAATGCTTTTTCAGAAGCATGCATATGTGAAATTTTGCTGTTTAATAATGTCACCTAGATCCTCTCCCATTGCCTGCTGAAATCAATGGAAAGAGCCCCATTTCATCAGTGTCTTGGAAAGTTCTTTGCAGTTCTGATATTTTTCTGATTGATTGCTGCATTTGTTCTTGTTACAAGTATTTGGCATATAGCAGGAACCGGTGGTACCCATATTGGGATAAATTTCATCAATCACATGCATTGTAAATTGCTGCCCACTTAAAATTCATCAGGTAGACACTACCCTTGGCTTCATCACAGTGGGATGCAGCACAGGAATGCGGTGGCTTAGCAATGCACAATGAAAATACAAAAAAGATAATATTCTTTCCTTCTATTTAAAGTATACCATGTAGCACTTCCTTTGGAGGAACTGAAAAGTAATTATCATCATACCACCATTTCCTCAGAGTGACTGGATTAACAACAGTTTATGGGGGTCCAGAGCCGGGGAATTTAGCCTTGTTACCATTTATAGTTTCTCTCTGTGTCCTATAATATGCTTTCCCATTAGCGAAAAGTGCCATTTCAGGAAATTGCCTTCAAGGGTTGGTTTGATGTGGGGTGGGGGCAAGGGAAGAAAGCAGTTGCCCTATTCCACTACAGCTGTAGACAGTTACTTAGTAAGAAGCAGGTATGCGATTTTCTTATCTGTCAGTTCTTTTTCAGTTATCGTTCAGTAGGATGGCATCTTCAGGAAGTTCATGCAGGCCACTGCATCTCATCCTTTCACAGGTACTCAGTAATAGGGTAAAAAGAGTGAAGGAATGGTAATAAATCACCTGGTTACAATTTTCTAGTTTTGCTAGTTGCTAAATTTTATTAGACAGACTGGAATATTAGCCTTATTAATATTGATTAATCATAGCTACATGAAAAGACATTTGCCTCTTATCCTCAGGACTGGTAATTGTCCTGAGATTGTTTTCCTTTTGTGCCATTACTGTTCCTGACAGGACAACTCCTCCTGCTCTGGAATTGAACAGCTGACAGTCCTGAAGGCCACGTGTAACTTGAACATTCCTTAAAGACCTCTGTAGTTTTGATTTGTGGTTTGAGAATTTACTGTCTCCTGTTCCATGTTTATTGAATTTAGAAATTCATACATGTCCAATAAAACAGTCCTGCAGGTGGACGTGTTTGGTCTCATACTCCAGCCTCAAGTATATTTTCTCTAACTCTGTTTTTTTGTTTGTTAGGGTTTTTTTAATCTTTTCGTGCTCCTGCAAATGCAGGAAGAAAAGGTTATATTTTTACATAAAGTACATTTAATCCCGAATGGATGAGATTATAGGGTGAAAGAAATCTAGCAATTGAAACTCTGGATAAATTTGCAAGGAGAGAACCCCGTAAACATCTAATTCCTTGCAGAGACATCATAAAGTAACACCAGAAGTGAAAGGCCAGCAAAGGCCTCATGTGCTATGTATGAAAGCCAAGATTATTTTTTTCACTTGAACTATTTAATGTAAATCTGGAATAACTCAATTTAAAATTATATTACCTGAGAGAAAATTTGTCCCTAAACAACTTGTGAAATTCTACTTTCCAACTTTTTTTAGCATACTTTCAAAAGTGAAGATGCTCTTCCAGCAATAAGTTTTGCACAAAGTCTTATGTGAACAGGAAACTTCAGTAATGTTGATCAAATATAATTGATTTCTGGAAAAACTGATATACAAATTGATTCTTATTCTCATGTGACTCATTACGAAAAGTTCATTTTTATGTTTTTTTTTTCCCCATTAATGCAGACAAACCCCACACCTAGACATAGAGTGACTGTAGTGACTGTTGTTAGGATTAGTGGTTTTTTTGTTTTAATTGTTATGTACAGAGTTGAAGCAAGAGTTGTTTGCTTTGGTATAATGTGCATTTGTATGTTATTTTGCATAAAGTCTAATAATTCAACATCTTTATTTTCAAGGGTAATTCTATTGGATTCTTACATCTGAATGCCTCCTGGTCTTTCACATGACTTGACTTCGGATAAAAAGTAAATCATCTCTTTTAGTAGTAAATCTGGTCAGGGATGTTGTGCCACTTCATTTTTAACTGGATTTTAATTTGACAGATGTGTACTTAGATAGCCTATATCATCTGACTGATGCACAAAACATGTATTCCTCCAAAGAGACCAAGTATCTTCTGCACCTTTTCCTTCTCATTTATGCACATGTACAGATAGTGGTGGCTATTCAAAAGGTATCGATATGAAAATTGTGGTGATTTTTTAATAATCAGAATAGAGCATGACTGGAGCAAATCAAGAATGCTTCAAAGACTGTGTGCCAGACCTCCTTGACAAGAGCAGGTGGTTGAAGAGTCAACAATATGACATAAGTGCTTTGAGTATGATCCGAATGAGCATAATTGATTCACTACCACATGATATCCATATACTTTGTGGAGGCCTTTATTCCAATGAATGCTGCATTGAGACATAAATCAGCATAGGGGGATGTTTCTACTAGTGCTGATCAATGAGATACATCATTTATATGTGAGATGCATGGTTCTATACTTACTTAAGACCTCTTACAGATGCTGCCCCCTTTAACAGTGAATATTTGAAGAATATGTTTTGATGAAAAAGAATTCAAAAGTCCTTTTGATTTTTGCATAAAATTAATTTGCATGGTATTGCGTGCTGGTACTTGATTGTCAGTTGCATACTCGATGACAAAATCACCAAAATCTCTCAGAAAAAATTGTGCAATGAATGTCCTAAACATTCATAAGCAACAAGAACACAGCATGGAGAGAGGGAATAGCTAATAATTTGTCAAGAGCAAATTATGACAAAGCAAACTAACTTCCTGCTATGATGAGGTAACAGGTCCACAGGTACAGGGGACAGCCTAAGTCTCCTGCTCCTACGTTACTTAAGTTTTGGCACTCTCTTGAATGATATTCTCATCAGAAAGCTAAGGAAACATAGTCTTGAGAGTAAACGCAAAGCTGAATGAAAAGTGAAACTCAGAGAACACTTACCTAATTTTATTGTTTAATTGAAATATACTGAGAAGTTTCTACAGGGAGTTGTTCTTGATTAAATATTGTTAAATATTCTCATGAATGATCTGAAGAGGGAATAATATTATATGCAGTAATTTTGCATATGATAGGAGATGGGGGGGGGGTTCTGAACATGTGGAAAGCAGAATTAGAATCCCAAATGATCTTGACAAATTGGAGAGCTCATCTGAAAAAAATAGGATTAAGTTCACTAGGGACAAATGCAAAGTGTTAGGCAGAAATAATCAATTGCACAAATACAGGATGGGGTAACACAATAGACAGCAGTTCTCTGGAAAAGATCTGGGAATGAAAGTGAATCAAATTAAACACAAGTTGATGAATTATTGAAGAGGTAAGTGACCAGCTAGTATGTATATGAAAACCAGAATGCAGCCTGCAGAAGTAATCTTCTAGTATTTTATACCGGTAAGGACTCAGCTTGGAGCACTGTAGCCAAGGAGAACTTGAAAAATTGGAGCTATTAAGCACTCAAAAAGAAGATGGAAGGGTCAGGGCAATAATTAAGATGTAAAAAAACCCCACTGTTGTAAAGGGGAAGGGAGTAATACGTCCTTTTTGTTCATGGCAGACATAATAAGAAATAACAAGCTAAATTACACCAGAGGAGAGTCAGAAAAGTTGTTAGGAAAATCTTTCTAAACATAAACATAGCGAAGCCTGGGGAGGTGGTGAAGTCACCATCATTAAGAACATACATCTGTCACAAGTGACACGAATATTGATTCTGCCTTGAGGACAAACCAGATGACCTTTTAAAGTCCTTTCCAGCTCTACTTCCTATAATTTTATATCAAGACAGGAATAGGTTTTGCAGCTCTGCTTATCTCAAATAGCACCTAATTCCATGAGGAGATTTATTGAGTCACAGGAAAAATTCGTAGTCAACAAGAGCAATACTTACCCGCCTACAAGAACTAGATTTGGTGAAGTTATTGCTTAACATTCTTGCCATGTGAATTGTTTTGTTAAACTTATATTGACTTATACCTGAAAGTATTTTAAGATCAGTATTTCAGGTTAGTACAAGTATAATAAAATAAATTGTAACTTCCGAAGTGATTTGTTCTACTTTAGGGAATAAGGGTGAGTATTCAGTAAAATTAATTCTTACTCAGTGGCCCATGGAAAGTTCTGGGAAAAGAAAGGTGACTGACTTACGCCACCTTTATGTATACTCCTGCTGTTTCAGGCTGCAGCTGTCTCAGGAGCTCGTGGCTGTAAGAGACCCACACAGAGCACTGCGTACTTTGGTACTGTGCACAGTGTCCATGACCCGAACCTCAACGTCGCTCCCAGCAGAACAGGAGAAATGAGTTGCATAAAGCCAATGCACGGACTTTTTATCACCCGGACTTTGTCTTCGGTTATTCCTCCAGGGCATCTTTTGTGCGATGCAAATGGGGCGATCAAGGGGCCAAGGAATTAACTGTATCAATTTAGTTCTCGTGTCTATCCGAAGCTCTCTCTTTTGATAGGAACCTGACGTTCTGAAGTGTTGCTTGAGCGCTGCTCTCAGTCTGTCATTTGTTTAGGCTGGTGATGAAATGCTTAAAGGTTGTAGTGGTGCAGAAATATTTGCCCTATCCAAAAAATATATATATTTCTGAATATTTAGGGAAGCTTGTGAAACTCTTCATACCTTTGTGCTTCTTGAAGTCTGTGGTAACTCTTTTGTATGCTCCTTCCTTCCAGCTTTATGTACCACATGGTACCAAATTACTGTAGCAGAGATTGGGAAACCTCTGTTTAGCAGGTCTGGTTTATGGTTATGCTAAAAATAGAGGTGAAATATGTAACTCATTTCAAGAACAATTTCTTCACTGAGATCACAGGATCATTTAAAGCTGTCCAAACACTTAGGGTGAGTGTCCAGATAGTCTGGATTTGTTATTATTTTTTTGCAGGAAATTTGGAAGTGGGACAGCTTACTCACTGTAGATGATTCATATCTTTATGTCCTAGTTTGAAGTGGTTCACCACACCGTGGTCACAACTCCAGAAGTGTCAGATGATCATCAGACATCACTCCTGCCTGTAAGACTGATTGATTTTTCCAGCTTTCTAGAGTTTTCATTACTTACTAACCTCTCCCCCCAAACCCAAACAA
The DNA here is from genome assembly GCF_000699145.1 of Aptenodytes forsteri. Classification (NCBI taxonomy): domain Eukaryota; kingdom Metazoa; phylum Chordata; class Aves; order Sphenisciformes; family Spheniscidae; genus Aptenodytes; species Aptenodytes forsteri. Next base: position 4,935,917 of record NW_008795317.1, on the reverse strand, counting down.
TTTAGGTTCAAGAACAAGCATTAGGAAACTGTTTACGAAATAATTAATATACTAAATTCCCCAACAGACAAAGCTCTTAAAGCCAGAGCTCTGGGGACTCAAGTGCAGAGATACTGCCCTTCTCATGGACTCTTAAAGCACTTTTCCATGTTCCCTTACAAAGGTTTTATCTTTTCCAGTTTTAAATCTTTTTGTCTAGACAGCAGTAAGTAACTGGCATACCTTTCTGTCAAGAATGGTATGGTTAAGTCTTTCAGATAAATATAGCTGGATATTTAAATATAAAAATAAATGTCTAAAGCTCTGCTTATTAGTAGCATCTGTCTCGTGCTTGATGTGTACTTCTCAGAAATATTCTAATACCTACAGAGGCTATATTTAAGCAACCTTGCTTCTGCTTTGGTGATCACATGTCATGCGCTGCCTATATTGTTGATTTTGTTGCTAAGCTCTGCTGTGAGTTCTAGTTTCCAGTGTTTCAGGTTACATGTTTAAACCTGGACTTCCAACTGTTTCACACTATCCTGCATGTCCCCATCTACTAAAGCCGATACTCCGGAGGCCCTCTCTTTCCACACTGGTCCACATTGGCATGAAAAATTGAGTGGAAGGAGGAGTTAGGATTACAGATTTTTTGTTTACGATAGTTGTTAACTTTCCACTTCGGAAATGTCACTAAGAGGAAGCACATATTAGGTGTATGTGGTCAGCAGAGTGGTCTCTGCCACCTTCCCCCTTTCACGGAGAATTGCAGCCATTAAGGAACAAAACCCAGAAAATATGATGAACCTGGCAGACATCAAAGCTGAGAAACCAAAGAGGACTAGAGAGAAAAAATTCTACTTCAAAAGTCTTTCCCATAAGCCTTCGATTTGACATTTTTCATTAGGACAGATAAGGAAAAACTTGATCTTATGGGCACTTCTTTGGAGGATTATATTTAGGCCTGCTTGCGTTACTGGAAGAGAGCTCGCTGTACACCTGTGAGGTTTCAAGTAACTTACAATATAAAGCATCAGTGACTTCCAGTGGGACTTGGGCTATCCCAGTTAAATTGTGTGTATGATGACAGTCAGCATGATAGGGCTTCATTTCTGCAAGTAGAAACCCCTCATGCACTCTGTTATGGAAATTATTGCTCCGTGCCAAGAAACTTTATGTTACTCCATCAGGCGCAACTCCATTCCTCTGACTCTGAATATTTTCTGTATGTGGCTATGGGTAGTTTGTGTTTCTTCAGTGAAACAACTTTAGAGTCTGTATAAATGTTTTGATGCATTGTAAATTTTTTTGGCAACATGTTATTACTCCTTTGATTAGAGCAGCCACCTTTGTTTGTTTTTATATTTAGAGCAAAGAAATGCAAACATCCTTACCATCAAGAAGGCTAGGTGGGGTAGTACTGAAGGTAGGTTGTTTTTAATCTCTGTACTGCCTGTATTCTAAGCTTATGTTTGTGTGTGCCTATTTTGCCCTCTGGTCCAGCAGAAGCTGCTGTTTTTCAGGCTGCAATAAAACCTGTTTTCTGAAGACTTGCTTGTGGGGGGTGAAGGGCAGAGGCGAGAAGAAATGCGAGCTGAACAAATCCATACGCTGAGGTTGACTTTACCTTAGAAAAGTTGCTTGGATTTTCATAGCCCTACACCGGTTCATTGATCTACATGCCAAAAAGAGCTGGTTGGTTTTGATTTACAGATTCTACATTGTTTAGGCGATTATAGTTTAATTCTCCTTCTGCTGTGACTAGTCAGGGCATGAACTGTAGTCATAATGATAGGCACTCTGTTTCTGGGTTTTAGCATGCCAGGCAAGGAAGTCACTTCAAAGTAAAGCTGAAACACGTGAAGAAGTAGTTGTGGGGGAGAAAGCACCAGGAGGAGGAAATTAGATTGACCTTGGCTTATTAAAGAGTAGTATACACTGATGAATCAGTGAATTTAGGCACCACTAAAAAGGATAGTACAGGGTGAAAAATGATACTAGCTTTAATTAATAGAGTTGGTGTGAAATAGCAAATGTAAGAAAAAGGTAACTTGGAAAAGGGATCCATTTTAATGGGAAAATGTTTTGTTGTTGTCAATGGTTGTTGGTAGTATTTGTATTGGAGTTGTGTTCAGTGCCTGCTTTGAGATGAGAGCACAGGGAGGAGCCACACTGCACTTTTCACTCTGCATGTGTCTGATAAAAGATTCCCCGTCTTCAGTGGTTCGCAGCTCCCACAGGGGTGTTGTGGGAGTTCCCACTTACAGAGAGCATCGAGGGCAGGAGCTTAACTGCAAGACGTTGAAAATGTCCTTGAGATTACTTGGCAAAACGTAGTTTCTGAATGTGTAAAGCTGTTCTAGGCATTTTGGTTTCATTCAGATTTTTCTGTTATTTTCTTTTTTCTTTTTTCTCCCCCCTCTTCTCAAGGATGGCCTGATGTCTTAAAAGGCTCTATAGTTTAGACCTTTGTATTTTAATAACATTTGGCTCTTTTTAATATCTTACCTTTAGCACACTCCATATGCTATTACAGCACAAATGAAGTACGAGAAGCCCTTGGTTAGGACTCTGGATATTTCTTTGTAATAGGCAACTTATTTGCTATATTTTGCCTCTTTGTAGCCAAACATGATCCTTTTTCCTTTGATATTTTAAAAGATTTCCTTAATTATTTCTGGGACTAATTTTTGGGTTGTTGCTTGCTCAAGAGTAGTCTATTGTGTGGTCTAATGACAACATTTGAGCAGATTAGGCTTGCTAGTACTTGCTTCAATCTAAAACAGAAAAGTGTCATTGTGAGGGCTGAGTTTCTGACACAATATTTACAATTATAAACTCAAAAGTTGCTTTCTGTGCATTTTCTTCAATAGGTCAATTAAGATTCTTTGTCCTGGTTTCAGTCAGTAAATTTGCTCATTAGAGCGTTTTTATGTAACCACTTTTTGATCGAGACATCTGTGGAAAAGTGACAGTGAAAAAGCGATAACTAAGGGAAAGGTTAACAAGTTAAACCAAACATTAAACTTTAAAAGATTCCGATTTGTGAAGCGTTAAAGCTGTCTTAGGTGTAAAATAATTCAGATCTTGATTCACCGGTTCATCTTCATTCTGGAAACACTTCAGTTTGGGGACTACACAGATATTTTAATTTAGGTGTGTGCCTCTGCCCTGCTGAATCAGCCCAGTGTTACTTTGCTCACCTGGAGATCTACTTCCTCTAATAGACGGAGGCCAAGTTTGTTTTATAACTTGAATAATAATGTATATCAAGAAAGCCAGCTTTCTCAGGGGAAGCTTTATTTAATCTGAAAGCCAAAACACTTCCAATTGGATACACTTACATCCCGGCTGCTCACATGCACATTCTTTACTCCCTGGCAGTGAAGAACATGCAATGAAGCAAAGATTTCTCTGACGTTGGCATTGCAGAGCCCCTTTCTTCTTCCTTTCCTTCTTTCCCCTACCTTTCAGTTTTGGATTCAGGGGTCAGAGAGGTTCAGTTTGGGTATTGAATTACAATGTTGTCACTATTTTGGAAAGGAAAATGCTGGGTGAAAACGTGAAACCTTTTTTTTCTCCTGTTTTCCACAGTAAGTATCCCCACAAGTAAAAATATATGGATGCAACTGTGGTGCCAAATTAAATACTATCAAAAGCATGGTAGCTTTAAAATTGTAGAGGTATGTGAAAGACTGTTTACTCTTTTACCTGCTGTATGTGATATAATAACATCGATACATGTTGAGCAGCCATTTGGGATTTTATGTATCAAACAGAGAGTCTGTGTATTTTGAAATTTAATCCTCGTGAAATATTTGACATCCTGAATGGGATAATTGACACAGGGACGCTAATTAGGGAGTTGTAATTCAGAAGGTTCTGATCATGTAGTTTATACTGACATGTATATTGTCCCCCTGGTAACAGTGTTAATGGTGCTTAGGCATGTGCATCAGGAAAAGAGAGCGTACCCCTGGGAGCTCTGGAAATCAATCTCCTATGTAATGCCATTTTTATAATGCTCTAGAAGCAGCGGATTTACACATTTTTCCATTTATTAAGCTGATCATACATAAAATATTCTGGCTTTAGAATAGTTTGACTCAGCTGGTGTTTTCATTCTTAAAAATCTGCAGTGAATAATATCTCCCCCTGAAACTGAGCTTTTCACCTAAAGTGCTTTGCAGTTCTCAGTGTTCACTTGAAATCTTGGGTAAATCTATTATATTCAGCTGAACTGAGTCCTGTTTACCTTATGCAGGGATTATTTCATCAACTCCTGAAATGCAAAACCTTCTGTGGCAAGAGAGAAAAGGCAGTCTTGTGACTGCAGCTCTGACCTAAAGGACACGCTCTCTCCAAGTATGATTTCATTCAGGTAGTGAGAGCAAGAGCTGCATTGAAAAACAAAAAGATTGGCCTTAGGCAGACATGTGAGCTCAGTTTTTTCTCTCTTTCCTCCTGGCTTTGTGATCATACTATGCACATAATCAGACCGTCTGCCTGCCCCAAACAGAGCATTCCTTTATGGCATTTCAACAAATCCAAGAGCTCTTGGACTCTGTTTCCTTGTCTTTACCAGACTTTTCAAACTTTCTGCAAGATTGTAAGGCTTAAGTCAGGAAATACTTTTAAAGCACTCATTTGCTATATGGTAAGTGAATACAGAGAATTACTAGTTAACACTGCTTAAGGTGCAGTACTCTACCACTGTAGAAGACAGAAAAGCAAAGAACAGGCTAAAATCCAATTAAAATTGCTGGAGTCTGGCAAAATGTAGTTACCAAATTTAAGACCACCTGGGGGATATTGATCTCACTCTTGAAAAATACGTAGAGGGATTTTTAACTTTTTCAAAATTAAACATTTTTTAGGTCTCCTTGTGTGCAACTTATCCAGAAGCTGGCTCTTTCTGCAGTACAGTCTGTCCTCTGATGCTCATGTTTGGACTTTGCTTCAGCAATGATTCAGAGTTCCAGCTATTGTTTCACTAGCACCAGTTCCTGCCGTGCTGGGGGTTTCCCCTCTCATCTCCTTCCCAAATTATCAGCCAGACCCAACCCTCTTCTGTTCATAAAATCTGACGGGAGGCCCCAGTTTGGGCTAGGATGGCTACAATATAGTATTTATGCCATTCTAGCATTGCAGCTACCCTGCAGAAGAAATAATGGTTATTCATTTTCATATCTGGCATGGGAACCCAAATGCTTTAAGGCATCAATGAGAGGAACAGTCATTGCGATACAGTGCGAGCGGCAGCACTTTGTCAAAGACTGCGCTTTGGTAGAAGTATCTCTTGAAGTCAGCGTATCTCGCATCTCTGTGCGGCTTTCTGCAGAAGAGTCACACTGTCATTTCTGTAGTTCACTTGGGGGCAAATAGAGGCAGGTAGGCTTAAAAATGTTAAGAATTACCAGTGTACAAAGATCCATGCAAAGCTTTTGCTATTTAAACAGAAACATGGACAGATAGAGACAGCGTGTCTTGGAAACAAGGCATCAAGTGGATTGGTCTACTGCAGCTGTAAATTCAGACTGGATGGTACCAAAAAGGGCTGAGGGTATCAACCTCCTATGTCCTGTAGCACAAGGACGTGGAAAATGGAAAAATGAACATGTGACGTACAGGCTAAGCCAATTTTTTAAATGTGTCCATACCACTGCAGCCAGCCACCTGGGCTGGAGCCCGCTATCATTTGGTCTAATGCTAAGAGGGTTTACAAAACATGACTTTCACAAAACTGAACTTCATCTTATGACAGCTCTCATCTGTGCGATACATGCCACTGTGCTAGGACTGCTAATGCAAACTTCTCTGATACACTTCATCTCATCAAGGCTAATGAGAAAAGCCATTACATGTGTTCAGAAGCGTCCTTGACTTACGGCAATGCCCACATCTCATATGGTTGCAATCTTCCCTGCATGTGGATATTTTCAGCAGATTTTCTGAAGTTGTTTTTTTCAACTTTTCATTTATGTTTCTTATGGAAATACAGAAGAAATTATTAATTTGCCCTGTGTATGGGCTTTTCTCTTAATTAACAATTTTCTGTATTCATGTTAACCCTACCTTTTTTTTCCCTTCACTTCCATTTACAGTTATTTAATCATCTGCAAATATGGATTATAATCTCTTTTGAGAAGAAGCTACATGCCCTTTACTGCTCTGAAAAGCATAGGGCACTCTGAAGTGTCATAAAATAATGGTACTCATCTTAAATCACATCTTTTTCATATGTCCTTAACCTTGCACCTCAGCAGTAGTCTGAATTCATTCACTATTTAGTACTATCCTCAGAGATGGGCTAGGGGGTGGAATGAGCAGGTCTTTTAGCCTGAAAAGTTGCTTGTTATTTGGTTCATTTGTGATGCTTCAACATGAGACATACAGATTTCCATTTTAAGTGCCTTTGCAGGCACTGTTGGTAAATTCTGACAGTAATAAATATGATTCTTCTGCTTGAGTCTTAAACTTTCCATAGGCTTTTTTGATTTTGTGCTGCTTACAGTGCTTGGACCCTCAATATAACAGAGAACAATGCTTTATTAAAACAAGCTGCTGTATAAAATGTGTGCTTACTCAGCTGGAAGCTACTTGGCCATTTCTGCGGCTGCTCTCAAGTTCCAGAGCTGCAGATGGGGTTGGGTTAACGTAACATAACTTTCCCAAGAGCCTGCAATAGGACTTGATGTGTTTTCTGTTACATATCCTCATCTTCCAAATTAACCTGAAGACAAATGGGATCTGTTAATTTGCTACTTCTCTGAGACAATGTATTTGGCTATCATAGTAGTGTCTGCTTTATATTTTGAATAAACCTGAGTCACTAGGGAGCTGGTTAACTAAGACCAGACAATACCCTATGTGCAAAAAAAAGTCAATGGCACACCTCAGCATGCAACATGACAGAGAAAAAATCAACTGAAAAAATTGAAAAAATTTGTGAGAGATGGCATGTGTGCCTGACCTCTGTTTCAATGTCTTCCCATCCTTCTCTGGGCATGTGACATTCAGTTGTGAGTATACAGAATCACAGAAAACCTGAACAACAATAGCAGCAGTGTGGAAATCAACCCATGTACCCGCACTTACTGAGTGGTTCCAGAAGATGTGGGAAATTCTATTGATGGAAAAGCTGATTCATACAATTATCCCTATCCCAAAAGTACAACAAACAAAACCACTCCCGTACACAAGTATATTTGGAATCTGTCCACTGAATATGCCAGGTGCTAACAAACAATACTCTTGAGCATATTTTTATCAGGAAAACAAAATGCAGTATTTGAGAATCACGAAATCATGAAAAACAAAGCCGATAACACAGTGTGCTGCGAATAAATCAGTCTTTAACAGAGAGGACTGACAGTTGTTACCTTTCCTCTTCATTACTCCTTGAAGACAGACTGAAACAGTAATGGGTGTGCAGCTTGTTGAACTGCTAGATCTGTAGATCCCTTCCCAAAGACAATGTTAACTTCTCATTTCTGCCTTTCCCTCTCATGTTAATCTTATATGAGTTTGAAAGGGAGTAAGAGAAAGCCTTGACTGATAGGTAGCAGTACCATTTAGGACAAGCTGAAGCCATTTGAAAAACATACAAGACTTACAGATGAAAATACACACATAGTGTAGAGACTTCAGCTCAATATAGCTTCATTCAACACTCCAAACTAAATTTTTACATTACAGCTAAAACTACCAATGAGTGAGTCCCTAATTCCCTGTGGTTGGCTGTATATCTGCCTAGTGTCTTTTATGGTAGCTGCTGTAAGGCCGATCAACCAGTTATTCCTCAGGAAGACCATAGCCTCCTCCCACCTGCTGTTTACATCCCCACCCATTCAGCTACAGGGCTAGGCAAGGGAAGGAAATGGTCTTGCACTACATATGCTTACGTGACAGTACGGTGTGTTAGAAATAAATGAACTGGTTTGCTGAGGGCTGAAGTTAACTAGGGGTCTTTGGTTAACGCTGGCAGAAGCCACGCTGGGTCTTCCGTTGCATGTTCTCCGTCGGTGAAGGGAGCAGGTGACAGGACCATCTCAAAATAGCAATCTCTCTCCCAACCCAAAATTGGATTAAAGCAAATGAATTTGAGAGAAATAATTTCAAAAGCAGAAACTGTAGGAAAAGACTCCAGGTGATGTTGTGTCCAGGGAAATATTAGGACAAGTTTGCTCTTCTCTGTGCATGAACATTGATCAACAAGCTGCTTTCTTTAATCAGCAATGGCGATGGTCATGAGGTGATTGTCTTTTTTTTTTGACTGCACTTCTTTAATGAGATAAACCCTTAGCACTGTTACAAGTGTTGAAAGGTGTCAGTAACAGTCAAGAGTGATGGAAACCAGCATCATTGTACGTTTTCACTAACGTGGGGAGCAGATGTAACTTTCAACTTTTTAGAAATTATTTTAGACACCATATTAATAATAAATAAAAAAACCCAGTGAAAACCTTAGTATTTAATGGAGATAAAAACATAGCTATGGGTGACACAGTTTGGTCTGGATTACAGAAGGAAGTTGAAGAATGCAGCTTCAACTCCAGCGTCTAATAGGCTGTGAAAGAACAAGATGTGAAAAATATGCGCAAACAACACATGTGACAAATTCCTTTGAGAAAGTTACTACTCCTCCTCTTTTCCATTTCATTTGAAATGAAAAGACAATCAAACAGCCTATTCTGTTGTGTTCACATTTGCTAACTGTTTACACTTCCTGGTTAATTACTTTCTATAGTTTAATGGAAAGAAAACCTCAAATACTTTGTTTTAAAAGCTTACATTTGCCATACCAAAGAACTCACAAACTTCACGCTCAATTGTACCTTTCAGTCCAAAATAGGATCTTTCAGAGATTTGAAGAAAAAAGAGCAAACACCGAAATAGACTCTAAAATGCTGTTCATGCTGAGAGAACATCAGATAGGAAATGAAAGTTTAACAGTTCAAATAGGGAATATTTCTTCAGCTTCTGGGGCAAGACAGAGTTGCTCAGGAAGTATGGCATTTTGCCAGAGCAGGGAGCCTCCAGGAACTGAAACAGAACAGTACTGGTGACCCTTCACTGCCTTAGACCAGCTGTTGGAGAGAAGGCAAGCACTGGTGTGTGCACTGCTACGTGAAAGAGAAGAAACAAGAGTACATGGAAATTGTCACATCAGCATTAGGCTGGGAATGTGTATCTTTGCTGGTGGGAATGTAATGTTTTCAGGGTTTTTTTCATAATGTTCTTTCAATGATACTTTTTTTCCCCTAGAATTCTACCTATATTTGTGCATTTTCCTGCAAAATACTGTGTCATTCTTACATGGTCACAGAGAGTAAATATTGCAGTTGATGGGCTCTGTCCTTTAAAATTACTTAAGAAGTTTAAAGGCATGCTCTGGGGAGTTGGTTTCTCCCCGTCCACCCTAACTAAGGGAGAACTTAGACTAAGGAAGAGTCACAAATGGTAGTTGCAGCATTTTGGGGACCCTAATGCTATTCACCCAGACAGGGTAACTTCTCATTCCCAACTGGATCTGCTCTGTAAAGAGATCTGAACTGAGTGATAGGGACCAAGTGTGTAGTGATTCAGCTGACTAATTGTTGGATACCTGCTCTCTGTACTGGCTGAGTTGGAAGGAGGGCATTTGGGCTATCCCTGCCTGTGCTACACACAGTCTGTGGGCTGCAGGAAGCCTGCGAAGCAGTGTGTTGGCTTGCTGGGCAGCCCACAATCATCCTGGGATGTTTGATGCCTTCCTGAACACCACTCAATGTACTTTTGGCTCTGGATTGCTGGGCCAGCCAAAAAAAAACCCCAACAAAATTCAAATGTAGCTAAGAGGAAGCTTATACGCTGTGATATCGCAGATAGGTTCACAGGGCATGTGAGGATGGGGGTACTTCAGCTGGAGTAAAAAAGGAAGAGCCAGATGTTCAGTGGAGGAAACACTTGTTTAACTTGCGCTGTGCTGACACACCGTGGAGGGCTCCACAGTACCCTTTTTTGAAAGTCACTCTAGGCCCCAATAGGAAAAGAAAGCAGCATTTGAGTACAGAGGAGGCACTCAGCAACCCTAGAAGGAACAGCAGCTGTTGAGTCAGCTACAGAGAGGGCTAATCAGAAAACTCTGAAAGCTGAGATCAAACTTATGAGAACGGAGCAAAGAAGCAGCAGGAGACAAACAAGGATGCAGCCCAATGGGCTGTCTTGAATGCAGTTCTCTCTTAATCCAGAGTGACCTGGGTTTGGTGCTAGAATGGGAAGTTTTCCTAAAACATTATTAGCTCTGAATGGGTATCTGATTCCATTTTCTTAATTTTCACTGAGGTACACTCATTTATACCACTGAGGGATCCTGTTTTCAACATAGTTTTACATCCAGAAAGTTATAACTATCCATACTGCTATATAATTATCTTTTAAGAGGAGAAGGGGCAAATCCACTACAAGTAATCGTTAAGCACTTCTTATCCGTATTGCCTGGATAAGAATTACAGAGCATGGCCTTTTTTGAAACTCTTTTCACCTGTATGGGCATGATGCTGCTAGCTTAAATGGATTTCCTTCTGTTTTGAAATAAGTCACGTGAGAGGATATTCCTAATGTTCTTGTCCAAATTGATAGTGCTACGTCCTACCCGGGGAGTCACGAGCATTTGCTGTATTCTTCAGAGATATGTATTTGCAATTAGTCATCCATACGAGGGGACTGTTTAAGACAAGCCTTTCCCCCAAAGCAGTTAATTCTTCAAAATGAAAATAATCAGATAATGAGTTCATTTCCGATTTCACATTTAATGCCAAACGTTTTTGGGTAAACAAGATATGCTGGCAGAGCTCTGCTCTCATTGTATGTTTTTTATTAACTGGGAAACAGACAGTTGATTCTTATCCTCTCTATCAGCTCTAATAAATTACACATATTTTAGAATGAGAGACTTGTGCAAACTGGCTGACTGGTTTCAGTGTGGGAGCCCATCAGCCGGTCTGTGTAAACTGCACCCAGGCCCTGTTAGCAAGAAGTGAAAACCTCCGAAGACCCAGCTTGGGAATCTCCCACTCGATGGAAACTTTTACCACAGTAACTCATATTTCTGCAGCATGAAAATAAATAAGGCAGCAGAGAGTCTGTCTCTGGCAACTTTACCAAGTCAGACAGGCCCAGTATCTGAGCTGCTGTGCCATTTCTGTTGACAGCCCTTTGGTAGCACGAGGGAGCCCCTGATCAGCATGGGTGGTCCCGCATGGCTCCATGCTGCTCATGAGCCGATGTAGGCGTCAGCTGTTCACAATGCACAGGATAGCAGATACTGCTAGGTATTTTGGGGTTGTGTTTTAAAGAGGTTGTGGAGGGAGGTGAGAATATAACAAAGCATAGGACCAATAAAAGTGTTAAATACTGTTTTCCCTCCCTGGAGCTCAGCTTTGGTCAGTGGACTTGCTGTGGTGTTACAGACCTGCTAAGGAGAACAGAATCTGGCCCTGAGTCTGGGGCCCCTGAAGCTTTCAAAATCAATACTTCTTTCCAGGCAGAAGAAGTCGAGAAGAGAGAAATCAAAAAGATTTATTTGGAAGTGGTATTTATGACATACATTATGTCAAAAGCATTTAAAGAAGATTATTCTTAAGATGTCCCAAATTTTAGCAAGAGGTCGAAGTATTCACAATAATTTCTGATTTTGAACATTGTAGATTAAAATTCAGATTGATGTCTAATGTCTCTTGTATAAATATATTCTTCCTATCTGTGCACAATGAACTCCAGCATGTCATGAAGAGACCAGTCGTTCATAAACAAAGCAAAGCTGTCTTCCCTGTTGATCCTTATATTAGCTTAGTGCTTAGGTTGATGGTGCTAGTTCCTGTCCAAACTGAGAACTTAAAAACAATCTCTGCACTAAAGAGCTAAAGAGCTCACAGTCTAAACATACAACAGTCAGGAGATGGAGACAGACAAGAGGAGGGAGTACAAACGCAGTGATATTGATCAGCACAGCCTAAGTGCAGCAGTAATCGCACTGCAGTTAAGGTTTTAAATGGGTATTGCAGAAAGGGAGCATTTCAAGGTAAGATTTGAAAGAGAGCAATGTGGTTCTATTTATAGATGTTTATCTATTTTTTAAAAATAGTGAGAAGCAGTGTCAGAGAAAACAGTTTGTCTGAATCCAGGCTGCGTATTTAGGAAGTCATAATTGACCCCAGAAGTCTCAGATTCAGATGTTGAACAAAAAAAAAAGATCAGTAGAGTTTATTGAGATGATAATTTTTTCTGATGTACAAAATAACATCCATGACAATGGAGGGTGTAACAGAGCTATATAGGTGCAGCTGGAGGAAGACTTTGGCTCTGCAAACTCTGGACAAATCCCAGCTCTGACAACTTCACTTTTTAGCTTCTGAGGACCCGTTGAACAGAAGATGCCTGCGCTTTTGTAGGGGTACGGAACAGAGGGAGTCTGGTGTCCACAAAATAAAGCCAATGAACATTGTGATTTCTGGGAAGAACAGTATTTGCAGTATGGGCTCCAGACAGGAGAAGCTGGGGTATTAGTAACGTGTGACTGGAGACAGTCTCAGCAGTCCAGCTCTTGCTGTCAAGAGAATAAAAGAGTGTCTTGAGAGAACTGCTCCTTTCCAATCCTCTCCTTAGAGGGGAAAAAGTGCAAATATTTTTCTTTCTGCTGTCATTCTAAGGATGAAGCCACCATTTGGATTTTCCTAACCCAGTGTTTAACTTTCAGATGACAGAAATACAACAGTTCACAAGAACCTGGTCTCAGGCCTCACATATATGCTAGTTAACACTTTCATGGCTGAGTTAAACACTAAGAAAATCTAAGCTGCTTAAATAAGAATTTGACAAATTACAACCAGCCACTCAAAAAAAAAAAACAAACCAACAACAAATAAATATATGTATCACTGCTCTTTCCTTTTTAAAGACCTTCTCAGATTGTTTTCTTTTCTTTTTCAGTAAAAGCCTGATTTGGAAAGTTATTGTCTGGAGGCTGTATTTGCATAACGGCAAGAAGGGTCAACCTGCATTGTCCAGCGTTGAGGAAAAAATAACCTTCGGAGAAAAGGAAGGCAATTTGCCCTGTTGTGAGTCATTAGGAGCTGTTGTGCTGAAGGAAGGAGACATTCTTCAGGAAAAAGTTGCTGGCATAGGTCTACTGCAGGGGAGAAGCAGTGTTGTACTGTGGGTATGGATTCACTAGGAGAACAGTTAACAAATTGGGTATGTGCTCTGCTTTTCTGTTCCCAGGAGGCGATGGTCCCTGGCAGATTGATAGTGACAGTTGTTTGTTGCAATGCTTCAAGGTTGCTTCAGCCACTTCAAGCCATATACCTAGTGTTTGGGTTTAAAGAAGTTTGAGTTTGGTTAGATGTCTACCAGTTTTCCATACAAGCAATGATAGGCTCTGGGCCTGATATATCCTTAATCAAAAGATGCCTTCTGTCTCCTCCTCTGAAATTTCTGGTTCACACTTGTTGTTTCAGAACTTGTTTTGTATTCTGTTTGTCTCCATTTACAGCAACTTTCGTACTATGTGGTTTTTCAGGGAAAAAAGCCTGTGATGAGGGAACATTCAGAAAAGCACCCAGCTTCTCTGCAGGGTTCTTTGAGGAATTCCACTGCAAGAAAACAAAAATGTTATACCTGAGTGAGATGATATTTTTCTAATGGGTCTTAATGCTTTACTACCTGGTTTGCAGTCCGTTTCAGCTGTGAAAGGTACCTTTGGTACGAGCACCCCATTTCATCACATAGGAAGGTCACCGCATGGTATAACCTTTCGTTGACTTCTACGCCCCAGTCACTCTAGAATATATATGTATGAATTTTTAGTAGGAATACCTGGTTTAGAGTAGTCCCCTGCCCACTCCGAGGTCTGCCACAGAGTGAACCTCTCCCTGCCTGGACTCAACCGAGGGGGCCCCTGCCTCTGGGAGAAATGGCTCAGGACCAGCGCTACGACCTCCGACTGAAATGTGTAGCACTGGTTTGTCCTTCAAGTGTGAAGCCAATAAGGACTCTCTACCACAGTTTTTGAACGTATTTCCAAGTATGGCAGGGCACAGTGGCAGGCACATAATAGGACTTTTGGCATGTATTATCCCGTGCTCAATAACTCCACTCTCTGATCCAAACATGCCCACCAAAAATAACTTCAGTGAACAGCTTTTATTTTAATTATTCCAGTGTGGGACTCATGAAGTTTTGCCAACAATCTGGTTTGTAAAGCTTTTTGTATCTAAGCACAGAAACCCGTAGTGTGTAGTTAATCCCGCACTGGGATTTTCCTGATCCAGTCACAGGTCTGTTCTGCAACCTCATCTTTCTTTACCTATCACTTGCTCTTAATGCTGTTCACCCCATCGACTCCTTGAAATCTTGCCCTTTCTTGACTCCTGTGACTGTTCTTTCCCAGCTTTCCCCCCTAATTTTCTGTTTTCTCTTTCAGCTCCACATTTAGTGGTTGTTGGTGGCTACTTGGTGGTTCCACAGTAGTTCTGATCTCTGCAGGGCTCTTAGTGAGATCTGTATGTGGGCTCTCCCCTTTACACTCTCTGTCCAACCTACCACAGGGTATAATAACTGGACAACTGCATTTTTGCCAATGACTTGCAAATCTGCCTTTCCCTATCTGATCTGCTTCCTTTTGTCACTGAGTCTTTCAGTTTTCTTCCCCACCTTTCCCCGTCTTCCTATCTCCTTCCCTTCCTCACTGCGTCGTAAACATAAAGCAAACATAAGAAAAAGGATGTCCCTGTGGTTTGGTGGGATGAGCTGCTGGATTCTGCAGAACACTTCCAGGCCCTGAGTGGGTTGACTATGGTCGTTCCTCTCTATTCTCTATGTTGGACTATTTATTTAACCCTTCCTTCATCAAATTCTAATCTGCTTTGTGGGGAAGCACATGCAATTTGGGACATGGCAATGGTGCAGTATTTAAGGAAGTACTTACCGTTAGTTTGTAAATAGCCTCAGATAGTGAATAAATTGTCCCTTTAAGAAGATGAAACGTGAAAGACAAAAATAAAAAAAGAGTTGATAAGATGTTCAGTTAGGTTCATTTCCTTAGGTTCATTTCCTAAGCATGCCAAAACAAACAGCTTTAGAAGGAAGAGGAGGAGCTTTCCAGAGCAGGATAACCTATAGCCTGATAATTTTTAGCACAGGTTGGATAATACAGGTTCAGATCCCTTCATGCCTAGAGGGAACTGAGCCCAAATCTCTGGCAGTCTGAGGGAGTGCTCAGGTTGTAGGGTGATTGCGTAAAACAGGCCTGGCAGCGACAGCACCCACTTCTCTTACTGTTTTGGTGGAGGAGGTTTGGATAGCAGTGGAGGAGGGTGGAGATCCTTGCCCTGAGATAGGCGACTAAATTCCAGAGAGGAATTTATTTTGGAATTTAAGGTAATTCCAGTGTCCTCCGCATTTCCTAATGGCTAATTTGTGCAGCTCCTGCTCAGCCCTCTGTTTGGGGTGTCTGTGTTCTCTGCTTCCCAAAACTCTGGATGCCAGCACGCAAGCACACTCCTAGCAGTCAGGAGCTGCAGTCTTCAGCGCTGTGGGGCCTAAACATTGCTTGTGTCCAGAACAAAATATTTATCTGTATTTATGTAAATGCTTAGCTCTACAGGGTCTTGTGCTTGGTTACCTTGATAAGTGCTACTAATAATAACAATATGGACAATATGACGATTATATGCAACATTCATATAACTTTCACATGCCATCTGTTACAACATCTATAACACAGTGCTTAAATTTATGAAGCAAAACCAGGGGAATGTCTTTGCACCAGCTAAGGACAGACAAGACATAGTTTTGTGAGAATGCCTTTGTATTCAAGAGACTTTCAAGCTACTGCTTACTAGCATGCTACTCTGTGTCTGACTAAACCTGAAATGCAATATCTAATACTTTCATTTTGTCTCACGTTTGGACTGTACTCTGGTTCTGCTACCTTAAGTTTCTGTGCGTATGCGATGGGGAGTATAAAATGGGGGATTTTCAAAGGTCTGGAGGTCCCTCAGTGTCAAATTACTTTTGAAATTCTACTTTAGCATTTCCATAAGGCCCTCAAATATTCTTGGCAATTTACAATAGTCCTTGTCCCAAAGCATTAAAATACATTTCAGATGTGCCGAGAATAATAAAGCTAAAAACAGGGAGAAAAAAGAAATGAAATAATCCAGGATATAGTTAGAGGATCAGTGATTATTCAGGTATTTAGTATATTATTTTTAAGGCTTGGATGGAAGGACACTTCACTTTTAATTATTTTTTATTGACTCGCTGATTGTGACAGTGTAAGAAAATGTTTCTAGAAGTCGGATTTGAATTAGAGGAGGGTTTCACATGAAATCTGAATGCTTTTGAGAGAACGAGTTGCAAACACTAGACTTCATTATCTACTACAAATACTGGAAACAAAATGATTCATTGATCTCCTTCTCATCAGTTTCTTTTTTCCAGATATACCAGTGCGTTTGCCCATCTGTGATTAAAAATGTAGATAACCAAGAAACTTTTGCCTTATGTTAAGTGTAAAGAAAACAGAACAATGCTTTATAGTAAGCGAGGGATGCTGCAATATTTGAGCAAGTATCAGCCAGCAGCTGTTTTTAAAAAAAAACAACCTGAAATAATGAAAGAACTTCTACTTTAAAAATTTTAAACTTTTAAAAAACAACCACCTCGGATCATGCAGATTTGGTGCCTACCCACTGGAAAGTCACCAAATCTCACTTGTTTTGCTTGGGCCTCACTCAAACATAACTGGCCTCAAGCTAGTAAGCAAGCCAGCAAATGTCCTGGCTTGTAAAGAAACCTGATCCAACTCTGTAAACCGAACCCAGACTAAGAGCGGTGGTGAGGGGAACATATGGAAAATTAATGACAGATAATAGAATGGTGGGAGAGCCTTAAATTAGAAAAAGATTGTTATTAAGTTTATGCAACAATTCCAGCTAATAGTCTTTTGAGTTAAGAAAGTTACAGAGTAGCTGAGCATTGCTTTTGACTTTGCCAGCACCTAAGCTCTAGAAACGGCTGCTGTGTTGCTTTTGCCCCTCTGCAGCCTGAAATTCCCAATTGCATGTTCTTAATTGATACCTGTAGCAGCATTGCTTTATAAGCTGGTTCAGCTGCAACAGCACTTTGGGAAGTACAGCAATTCTGGCCCCACCTGTTTAAATAAATGGGAGCCTCAGGAAGAGGAGTGGATTGGAATTTGCTTGGGCTCAAACTGGGTATAACAGCAAAAGCCAGGCTGAGAACTACAAGCCTGGCCAAGCACGAGGAGGAGGAGGAGGAGGTAAGGGCGGTGTGTATGTTTTCTTTTTTTCCTCTGCGGACCTCCAGGCATTTTGCGAAGATAAGCTGCTTGTGGTATGATGTCACAGATGGGGAAACAGTCCCTGGGAGCTCATAGTTGCACAGCCCCTCTCTGGTGGAGGGAGTGGGTTTCACAATGGAAAGGAAAGAATAATTTTGAGGAAAGTGTATGCATTTCTGGAATACTCAAATTGCATATTTGTTTGGCTGATGGCCTGGGATGCTCACCTAGGGTAGACTTTGAAACGTGGCACCATACAGTAGTTATTTTGTACCAAGAGAAAAGTGATCTTTTTCCTCTTATTCTTCCACTTTTGTTTTATTGAAGACTAGCTCAAATACTAATATTCTTCCTGCCTGGACCCTAGAACGTCTCTCGCTCCTCCCCTGTTGTTTCCGAAGAATCACCTGTTCACAGTGGAACATCAAGCTGCCTTTATTGCTGAATAACTCAGGTGTGTCCTCATTCCTTATCACCGTGTCCAGCCCCCTGCATCTTTAACAGACCATGTAGTGCAAGGGTGGCCCAGGTGATTCTAGGTGATAAGCCGATCCTCTTGTGCTGAAGAACGTCTCTCGCTCCTCCCCTGTTGTTTCCGAAGAATCACCTGTTCACAGTGGAACATCAAGCTGCCTTTATTGCTGAATAACTCAGGTGTGTCCTCATTCCTTATCACCGTGTCCAGCCCCCTGCATCTTTAACAGACCATGTAGTGCAAGGGTGGCCCAGGTGATTCTAGGTGATAAGCTGATCCTCTTGTGCTGAAGGTTTCCTGTACATTTGAGGAAAACAAGCAAGGATTGTACAGAGGGAGAACGGCAGGTGGTGGTCTCCATCTCTCTATTGCTAAATAACATACTATGGCTGCTGCCTTTGTCTCCTGGTGAGTAACCTAGCAGGAAGAGCACAGCTTATGCTCTTGTGATTGTAGTCTTTCTGCAGGAGAAAACTCTTCTCTCTTTTATAATCTGAAATGAGGACTGTATGTTGTGATCCTTGCAAAACCATTTCCAGAGAATATATGATAAGAGTAGCTCAGCATTTAGATTATTCCCCATTCCTTGCTCACACTTGCAGTATGGATTATTCCATACCCTGTTATCGAGTAAAAAGTAAGGTGTCAACTGAAATGGAGTGGCAGCAAAAAGTGTTTCATGCATGGCTGTGATAGAAGAGCAGACCCTAACCCTGCTGAAGAGCAGCAGTATTACCAAACACATTTCAGGCTGTACCCATCCTGCTGCACATGGGCAAATGTTGAGGTTGATTTTCTCACTCAGAGACCCTTTAGGGCCAAAAGTTGGGCAACTTGCCTGGTAGTTTGGGTGTTTTTAAAAAAAAAAAAAAAAAAAAGTCTTGTTGTGCCATTCAACAAACTTTTCTTTTTTTCTTGAACCTGTTGCCTCTGTGCCACCACAGTGGCTTAGGGTCCTTTCCAGAAGAGCCTTGGGGAGGCTCTGGAGAGGATCAGGCTCACCCCAGACTCCTGAAGAGCAGGTGCTGGGGGTTTCTGATGTCAGCTCTAAGTTTCCCTCCCTGGCTGCTCAACTGAGAGAAGAAATGGACTTTCCAGTAAAAGCTTTTCAGGTGCCTGTCTGCATCTTTATTGCAGTTTAAAGAAATATACTGGGATCAGGGTGTCAACAAACTGGTGAATTCTGTAGCTTACATTAATTAGATCATCATAAGGATTCATACTAACCATAAAAATTGATGTCTCTAAAACTAAAAAAAATGCTGAGTTGTATAGGGAAAAATGCATAAACATATAAATACACATTATGTATACACATACATAGTGGTAGTAGTAATACTAGTAGTGCAGCAGAAAGCCTTTAACTATGTGTGAGGGGTGGGGGTGATTTAGCAGGCAGACTTTTTTTCCTGAGAAGTAACTTTTAACCCGCTTCACATGGCTCAAAGACTGGGAATCAGTATCAGTGGGGAAGGAAAGAAATAAGAAATGTTTAGAAATACCAATGTTTCCAAACATAAATATTTCCATTTCTGGTTTGATAAATCTGTTTAAATCCTTTCAGGTTCCTGTGGAGGAGTAAAACAGCCTAAAGGTAAGACTTCTGATGTAAAAGAGTGTTTTCTGTGACCTTGGCAAACCTATGGACTGACCAAAAGAGATGATGGCTCCAGAGTGCACGGTGCATGTTTTGCTTTTCTAATGTCTAGAAGATTCAATGCATCTGAAATATAACAAAAAATTTCATGCAGGGCAGTGGAGATGTCCTACTGACAAGAGGGAGCTGTATTCTTTTTTCATCACCTCATAAACAGTGGGGTTCTGACTGAGGATGTTAGGTAATGCTTGCCATATACAGAACTCAAAGGGGGTATTACTTTCATTGTACAACCCTTTGAGATCTGAGGCAGTATTGTTTAACAAAGCATATTGTTTTTCCCTCTTGCTTTTACCGAGCTTTGATGCTGATTTTAGAACTTGACAGCTGTGTTTAGACTTGTCTTACATCTCTCATACAGAGGGGGGGAAAATATAGATGTTTGGGGCAGCAGGCAACCAAACTGTGTGGAGAGGAGGAAGAGAGGCAACATTTGCTTTGGGAAATTGTGGAATAGGTCCACAATGATTAACTTCTAGTCATCCTCCTTTTGGGAGACTCCTTAGAGCTGAATGGGGTGCTGGTCCCTTATGCCCTACCCAGGAGAACTGTGTGCCTTGGAAAGGGACTCATTGCCACCTAACACCGTTGTAGAAAGGTTTGAAGTCTGGCTAGGCACCATGCTTCAGAAGGATTCCTATCTTTGCTTGGGATTGTGATCCAGAAGACCTTAAGAGACCCACAGGCCTGCTTGACCTTCCCTATAGTGCTCTTCATTGTGACAGTATTTAGGTATGAGTATTTCATGTGGCAAAATAATTAAGGTGAAAAAATATCTATTATGAATACACTGAAAAAAAAAGTCAGAACTTGTTACAGCTACTGTAATAAATGAAATGAAAATAAACTTTTTATCATTACTTTCAAATCCCTAACATCAAACTAAAGTGAATTCTTGTAGAATATTAACCTGCTAACCTGTTTAAGTTCATCTTTTATGGCATAAAGAGAGGTGTGAAGAGTTCATATTTGTTCAACAGCTGAGTTTTTCAGATGGCCCATCTTTGAATAATTGTTAATACCTTATTCAATACCTGAAAACTGTAATGTTCCACCATCTCTACAGACACCTGAGGAGAATGTCTTGAATAAGTCACTGGGACTGCACACATGGAACCAGGGATTTGGGCCAAAATAGGAAAAGGGGAGGAATCGAGGGATATTCAAAACTCTAATAAAATAGAAGTCAGTCACAATCCTGTTCAAGGTCTGAATAGCTCTCTTCTCTTCGCTGTTCTATCTCATGATAGAAGACCCAGGAATATTCATTCTTCTCAACTTTTGTAAGACACCATGCAAACAAGGGGTCTTAGTGAATCATGTGTCACAATATTTTTTGTTTGTGTTTGTTTTTCCTTTGGAAGAATGACATTTCCATGGTGTTTGGTTAAGCCATAGCCCTCTCAGGAGAGGTGTCCTGAGTTTCAGCAAGATTATATCTAAAGGAAGGTGCAAAACCCCAGGTCCTTTACCTGTTTCTCTCTGTGTTGTTAATGTACGTTCTTGTTTCCAAGCTGGAGTGAATCTTATGAGCACAGAGCCTTTGTAGCAACTTCTCTGTAGGAATGCCACCTCCCCAGACCATGAGCATTTCTGTTCTGTAAATACACTTCCCCCACTCTGATATGGGATGTCTTCACCTTTGTTTTCTCACCTTCTTTTCAGGATTTGTTTGCCTTTGGCAGCTGAGGGATGGGGCCTGATGAGCAATCCTTGCCACCCGTTGCACACACTTTGAATTCATTTTTAACTGGGTATCAGAAGCAAGGATAACTTAATGGCTACCACTATTAACCATTTCACAATTGATCAGTTTAGCAGGAATGTAAAATCAGTATACTTCTAAGCCAATATAATATTGTCTGTCACTTGGTATCATTTGTGTCCTCTATAAATGGAAATTAACAGTTCATAGGCCTTATTTGGGCACTGAGCACAGAACCTCTATTTATTCTCATAGAACAGAACGTACTACGGGATTATCACTTCTAACCTAAGATGTCAAAGAAATATCCCCATAGCTTAGCCCCCAAGTTTGGGTCATCTTAGAGAGGAAAAATCTAAAATTTCTTCAAGTATTTTGCAGTAGTTTAGAGCCAGACCCAAATTTCATCGCTTGCAGTGTTCTTCAGTTCCAAACCACTGTGTCTGGTAGAAATGTCTGGAATGTGGAGTATTGTATTTAAAAACAAAGCAAAACAATCCGTAATAGCCACTCTATCATTTAGCTAAACAAAATCCCTACCCACACCATTCTGGAATGGGGGAGTGGTGAGGATGGGAGAAATAGTGGGGAAAAAAAATTGAAGTAAAACTGTGTATACAGTGATCAGAATTAATCACTTTGAGGTTTGGAACAAAGATGAAAATATAAATTAAACAAAACTGTCTTTATCCCATAAAACGCTTAAAATGCTAGTTACAGAATTCAGAGGGCCCAGTGTTTAGTTCCGAAGAAAACCATATGAAAAGCCAGGAAGCCACTTCTGCTTGGTTACCCTTACACTAAGGATCAAAGCAGAAAGGTATCTCATTTCCATGTATAACTTTGAAGTATTTTATAAAGAAAGTCAGAAAATGGATCTTAAAAGTAGTTCTTGTTAGGCTGCCTTGCATCAGAGGAATGAGTAAGAAAACTGTAATGTCTCTTTTCTGGAAGATGTACCGGTACTGTATTGTACAGCAAACTACTTCATCTGTCTTGTAATTTTTGGTTTGTAAAGATCAAGAAAGAGTGGGACAGGTTTTTTATGGCCTTGGGAGAATTTCTTTTTTTTTCCTCTGCTCTCATAAACCTTCCATATGCTTCTACATCCATGTCTTGTTTTCAATTTTAGTGTAATGTCTCTTTTCTGGAAGATGTACCGGTACTGTATTGTACAGCAAACTACTTCATCTGTCTTGTAATTTTTGGTTTGTAAAGATCAAGAAAGAGTGGGACAGGTTTTTTATGGCCTTGGGAGAATTTCTTTTTTTTTCCTCTGCTCTCATAAACCTTCCATATGCTTCTACATCCATGTCTTGTTTTCAATTTTAGTGAAGGTTTTTATTTGTAGTCTCATAAAATTCTAATTTATTGCAGCTTCTTTTTATAAAATGGAGAGGGGAGGAGGGAAGTATTGAGATAGCATGTGCAAGGCAGTCCCGAGGAATGCATTTGTGAATTTAAAGCATCAGTCAGTTTATCAGCCCCTACTTCAGTTATTGGCAAATACTTTTCCTTGTTCTCTAACCTATGATTGTGTATTTTCACTGTGTGTGTATAGAAAGGCTATCTGAGTGTACTAATATATGCTTATTTTGGGGGGTATGGAATTCAAGTGCTGAACTTCTAAAACTGTGCATCAGTATGGCCTATTTAACAATGTGTATACTGAGAGGTGGTAAGGAGAACCTGCCCTCCCAATGTGCCACATCTGGCACTACTTGGTAATAACTTCTCATGCATTGTTGTGCATTATGGTCCTTGAATTCTACTTAAATCAGGAACAGGAACGTCAGCTTACTGAGTAGCTGCTGGTTTCACCAGCATAAAGGAGTGCATCTCTAGTACAGAGAAAGGCATAGTCTTTCCTCTTGTAGGGCAGAATCCAGAGCAGAAAGTCCTAAGATGCCAAGTGAGCGTACCAAAATCAACCTTAAGAGAGGTCTGAGGAACATTCAAGAGCACAGTGAACTCCCAGATCTACCCGCTTCTTGTGCACATGGACTCCTGCATGCAAAAGGACATCAAGGGACAG
Organism: Aptenodytes forsteri; assembly: GCF_000699145.1. NCBI lineage: Eukaryota > Metazoa > Chordata > Aves > Sphenisciformes > Spheniscidae > Aptenodytes > Aptenodytes forsteri. The sequence goes on along the minus strand of NW_008795317.1, from coordinate 4,912,716 downwards.
CCCAGTTGGCTATGCCTGGTGGGGAACAGAGCACAGAATGTGCTTGAATGTACACGGGTGCTCATGCATCACTTGTTTTGCATTTTTACATTTGCTCTTTACTTAGATAGCAAAACTGGTCTACAAACTCACATCCCTCTGCTTAAATAACAAAGACTCTTTTACAGTCAGTAAACTGTCTGCAGCCACAACATAGTGAGGAGGAATCAGGTGGAAGAATCTCCCCTCTATATGATGTGCACCTATAGCAGTCAGTTCTCACTGGTCTGTTGTGGACTGACTTCTGTCAGCGCACACCATTTGTTGAATACTCATAACAAATACCCTCCAAGATAGCAGTGGTACATCCCTCTGGAAGTCACTGATGACAGCTGGCCCTTTCCTAGGTCAGGAGCAGAGGGTTTGCCTCTGAGGGAACAGGAATATTTCCAGGCTTACCTGTGATACCTCCTCCCGCTCTGTTCAGAATTGGATCAGACCAGTTCTGATCCAGAAAATTAGAACAAGACCAGAAATCTTGTTCTAGAGCAAGATTTCTACACAAGGGAATAAAGTCTATTTCCTGCGCGCTGCCAGCATAGTTACTTTTCTTTGCCCTTCTCCAGTGTTAAGTTGACCAACTTAAATCAAAACCTCGTACTTCAAATAGTGAAGAATCTGGGCACTAATGTGTTACTGTGGTTCGAAGTTTTGAGTAGCTGAAGTTTGAAAATTCAGGTAGTCACTGACTTCAGGAGAATGAGTACATCTTGTTCAGCAAAGAACCATGTCGCTTCTACGTAATGACATGATGCACTGGAATCACCTGTAAAAACAAATGTCCAGAGGTAATGGTCTATTGCACCAGCACAACCTATATAGAAGGTATCATCAGGCAAAATGACAAGTTTAAGAATTTTGTGCAAACAACATGTATGCTTTTGCGTATGTTGTATGTTTGATAGACATGTAAACATATCGTACACACACATGCAGGTATTCTCTGAATATAGTCGTCTTTGTGAACGACTTCCCACTCTATATATGTTATTGTACATGTTAAGGTATGTCAGTAATACAACACTCGTGTTGTTTAAATGTTTGGAGGGAAGACCCTCCTGGGAAATGTTCCTAGGGGTGGGTCAACCTGAGCACTGAAAGAGAAATCCATGTCCCGTAGCACATTTGAAATCTGTTCCTGCAGAGGCTGTAAGGAAATTTGAGAGAAGCTCTGATGGAGAGCCTGGGTTTTTTTTTTTTTTTTTTCCCCCTCCAAATAAAACATAGAATAGGCTTTTAACTGCATTTTCTCCATAATAGCTACTTAACCCTGTTCACTAACATTAAGGAAAAAAAAGAAAATTCCAAGCAAAAATTCCTATTCAGAGTAAAAATATAAATTAAAACGAAGTGCGCAACGCACACCCTTTTCTTTCCTTCCTGTTTTGTTTGGTGTTTTCTAGCTCTGCTTTTCAGACAGCTGAATGGGGGCTGGGAAAGTGTTTACAATATTTTCACATGATTGAGATGGCAGAGTTCTTGCGCTCCGTGAAAGGCCTTCTGTTTTCAGATGGCATTGAAAGTTTACCGTCTTTCCAGACAAAAGGAAGAGAGCCCGTTGCCAGCGGATGAGTAATGGGCATGGCCTCCGCACAATACCTCCTATCCAGTCCTAAATCTACATGGTGTTCTTAGGCTTCCCGGCTTCTCCAAAGCAACCTTTGTCTCTGCTCTGGGAGACCAAAACTGCTCGTTGGGCGAGTGGGGATGCAGCCAAGAGGGGAAGGCTCAGTGACAACAGTTGCTCAGTGCTCACTGCCCAGTATCTGCCTTCTTACTATGCTACTATAATAGTTGGAAACCCATCAACAATTGGGCATCTTCTATACAAATATGTTGCAGACCATCTGTATAGTTTTCAGTTCCAGAAGATTCCAGTAACTCACTAAGTTTTAATACTTTTTTCTTGTTAATCTGATGGGCTGCCCTGAGATAAGTGATTAAAGCAAAAGCCTGCCATAATCACTTCGGAGCTAAAACTGCACAGAAGTTGCTAATTCCTGCATTTGTTTTCTTACAAGCAACTCGAAGCAGGCATTTTCCACTGTTAATAATTTTTAGGTTCTATTAAGTCATTCTTTTTTTTGGTCAGAAATAATATTTTGGTGAAAATGATTGCTAACATACTCTTTCAGAATATTAGAATAGACAATTCTAAAGTTTTTCCAGAGAATTTGTGCACTTGTTGGCGTTACAGAGACCAGTAGGTAATTTTCTTCTTGTTTCTCTTATAAAGTTTCCTAGAGCTTGTCTGTTTGGAATTTATCTATATGCATATCTGTAAATGTAGACTACATATGCGTGGGGCTTGTGTGTGTGAGCACGTCTTTCTGTCTACCTGTCTAAAAGAACTTGCATTTCACTTTCGCATACTTTAAAGCGCACTAAGAAGAGCTTTCTAAGAATTAACTGAGTGCTCATTAACTACACTTAATTTTGATTGTGTGCTCAGCTAAGAATTGTCAGTATTAAGTTCTTATTCTTTCATACTAATTTGATATTGCACAGACACTGATTTATTGTTGTCAGGAAAACAGAAGCAAAGACGTAAGAGACGCTGGATTCCATAAGGGTTGGTTGTAGCTGGTATCAGCAATTTACTGATTAACGTGTAGTAACCTGTAGTGCTGACAGTCCTGGGTATACAAGCAATGCATTAAGGTTATTAGAAAACTATTTTCTAAATTACCTGAGTACAGCTTTCAAGGTAACTAATTCTATTTTTTTCTTTTTTTGAGGAGTTAGCTGTTTAAAACAGCATTAAAATAATCTGGCTTAATTTCCTCTGCTGAAAGAGCAAGTCAGCTGAAACTTGGACTTTTTGCTGAAAGGGGGGAAAAAAAAAGAAGTAGTTTTTCTCTTAAAGAGCATGACCATACACATTCCGCTCTGGTGCCTTTAAAGGGGACTTCCCTGTTTTAAATGCCCTCGAGCACAGAAATACCAACACCTCTTAATTGTTTAATACATTACAGCCTAAAACATTTACAGACGTGCTTTCCAAGTATTTCACTGTTCCAGGTGCTTGGTCCTGCACCTCCTAAAATAATAGGCTATTTCCCCTCAGTTTTCATGTGCTTGGTGCCACAATGAGACATATGCTCTGTATCAAGGGAAGGGGAAGTGAGGGAAGTAAGTGGGACTGCCTGACATTGGTGCTTGCACTTGCGACATACACAGACTTCTCTGTCTTGCGTCACACAGCTTGTAAAGCATGGGAAAATAACGTGGCTTGTACTTGGGCTGTAAGATCCAAGGAGAAAAATATCATATTGTTAAGCATTTGAATGTCACTCTGCACAAAGACCCCCTATCACTGCTTCCTCTGAGCAGCATCACAAAAAGAATAATACTTCTAGTAATCAGCAGTGCTGAATATACACCAGTCCACGATGCAGCCGTCTTAAAGCCACGCTCCAAATCGTTTTCGTTGTTGCGTGGAGGTGACGTGAAACTGAAGTCTGATGTCTGTAACATGCAACCACGCTTCAGACTGAGGAAAAAAAATTATTCTGAAAAAAACCATGACACCTTATTTTGATTCAGTGGGGGCAAAGTAAGATACAACAATTTGCTTGGCCTACGCTTAACTAATTTAGTTTTCAACTTATTTAGCCAAAATGAACTGAGGCTTTTCCCCGCTTGAGAAATAAATCCCTTAATATAGAGCACTTAGGGCTCCCTAGGCTTCCATGAGACTCTACCCTGGCATAACAGGATCCAAACTACTGTCAATCTTATTGTTACGTCATACCTCTGATAAGAGTCTCAGATGCCGCCTGCTCGCAAGCTGTGCAGTTCAGACATCCATGTGCCACAAGCACGGGTAACCTGGACACGCTATGATTCAGCGCACGGGCACTGAGAGAAACTGGGCAGTCAAAGGGACTTTGTCTGGAAATACCTGTTCAAAAAGTCCCCCTTCTCTTTCTTGAAAATCCTCCCTACTGTGCAAATGCAAGCGAATGTAGGTTGTTTAAAGAGTTGGGGTTTCAAGACCACCTCCTAATAAGTCCCTGCAAGGGAGCAGCAGCTGGACACAGTTTCCAGTAAGGAGCTGGAAGGAGGGTGGCTCTGGCTGGCCCGAGGGAGGAGATAATGCAGAGTTAAACAATTCTGTGAGAGTGGAGGACTGAGTCTTTCCGTGGCTGCAGTTTCAATCATGCACTTCCCCGCTAAGTTGCCTGCCGTCCCTTTGAACCCACGTCTCCCATGTGACAGAGCAGTGATCTGGCTGCTGAGCCACTAGACTAATATTGTTCTTTTAATCTCACAAAAATGTGTTATAAAAGAGTTTGATTCACATGAGAAATTAAGTATAAGATCTGTCCTCATAAAGACATTATACCATGAATGCTCTCTTTCTGCTGGCTGCAAGAATAGGTGGCTCAAGGGTGAAAGGGTAGCATTTACATTTAAATACACCTATTGGAATCACACAAACAGCAGGCTAAAACTACTGCTCCCTCTCTGAATGCTTTTAGAGTTTGCTGCTTTTCTAACACAGCAGCATCTTTTTTTTTTTTTTTTTACATAATCAAAAATGGGAAACGAGATCCTTAAGATCCCATAAAATAAAACAAAGAAGGTCTTTGTGCCAGTGGGATAAATGGATGAACCTTTTCAAACTAATTATTTTACTTTTTATCTGTATGTGCCACTCAGAAGGCGAAATCCAGATATGAACTGGAGCTTTCTCTGCTGTTACACTAACTGGTAGTGCTGGCTGGGTGCGATGCTGTTTACATTTCCCAGAGAAAGTGAAATGCACTTTCTTTTTTTTTTTGTCTGCCAAACCCAGATTTACCCCGTGATAAAACAGAAAGCTCCTTACCACCTGGAGAAAACAGAAACTGAAACAGGGTGGAAAGAGCACTTGGTGCCAGGGTGGCCTGGCAGCCAGGGTGCAAGATCAGTGAAACCCTTGAAATGCACCCGCTTGACCCAGGCCAGGGCTTCTTCCCTTTCCTCTCTGCCATCTTCCTCCCCTTCACACAGCGACAGAGGCTTACGAGCTGGAGCTGCAAAAACTCTGGGGTTGCCTTTGCTCTTTGGGACCTCTGGTTGAAAAAAAAAAAACAACCAAAACCCCCCCAAAACTGTGTATTTTCCTGGAATTTTTCCTTACATTTTTTGATGGCTCTTTTATCATGATTTTCCACCACTCAAACAAGGGCCAAAACCAAACAGCATGAATAAATGCCTTAAAATTACAATGTAGCTGAAAATCAGAAATCAGGATCTGCATTCTGAACAATTTTTGCACACGCTCCCCAATTTGTATTAAATTAGCACATAACATACAGCTAATAACACTAATCGTTAAATATGTTCCAGATGCTTCTGAACAGTGAAGAACTTCAAGTCCAGATCTGGATGTGGCAGTTTCTTGACATCTAGTTAATATTTTTTCCTTTGAATATATACGTAAAACTGCTATCTTAGAAGAGATTCTAAAGTCCGTATCATTTCATTAAGTTTGTAAAAAATGCCTTAGGATTCACGACTATCCAACGTTATATACTAAGTGGAATGAAATGATCAGATCTTCAAAATGCAGGTAAAGAAAGCGAAGCGAAGGAGTCCATATCTCCATGTCCAGTAGCCATCTGTGGGTCTTTTTTTAAGAGTATATCTAATTGTATTTTGTTTGGGTTTTTAATAGTTTTGACCTTTACAACGTTGTGTGGCTGTATAAAATAAAACAGTGTGTCCCTTAGTTTTCCTAGTCTAGCATGTCTTAGTCTTCCTAGTATGTCTTCCTAGCTTTTATGTTATGAGAAATGCTGAATAATTGTTTCCTGTATACTTTCTTCATTTTTTTTTCATAATTTTATGTCAACTACTCATCAGTCATCTTTTTTCCAAAATGAGGAATCCCATGTGACCTAAACTGTCCATGTAGAGAAGCTTTTCTAGACATCAGGTAATCCTTGTTGCACCCTGTTGTGGCTCTCCTCCTTCAGCTGTGCCCTCGTGGAGGTGAGGGGATCAGAGGTGTTCTCAGTATGCACCGTGAACTTATGAAATGGCAGAATGATATCCTCTGCGTTGTTCTCCCTTCCCTTCCAAAGGACTCCTGGCACCCTGTGTGCTGTCTGACTGCTACTGAGCATTAGGATGACGTTTTCATGGAGTTTAAAGGTCCATTGTAAGGAGGAGTTATTCTCCTGACCCATGGATACATAGGGCCACATTACCCGAATTCAGAGGATTTTGTCCTCTGCAGAGCAGTTTAGACAACCTAAATTGCATACCTGTGTTTTGATCCTACAGTGCAATGAAGGTGCCTCAGTGCTCCTGCGGGAGAAGTCCCTTCCAGCCAGGCAACAGTCAATATATGCACCTCAGCCCACTGAGAATTTAGGTAAAAAAATTATCTTCTGAGGAATAAAACATCAAGTAAAGCCCATTTTTTAAAAGTGGAAGGGATGGTAGATGTTCTGAGACTCTGGTTCCTGGCCTCAGTTTCCTGTTTTCAATAATAGTGTAACATAAAATATCAAGAAAGAACCAGAATCTATCTGCTACCACTATCTGATAGGTAAGTTGTCTCTCTTGTTTCCCTGGTGGATACTTAAGTGTTTCTGGGGAAATGTTGTGGGAACTTCTAGGTGAAAGGATGCCTGTAGTTGCTTTTGGGTTCTCATATCATTAGACTGTGTGGGCAGAAGATGGTCCAAGTTGCTGTTTGAGGTTAGAATCCGACACCTCCATTCCAATTCAGGCAATGTTATTGGATATGGGCCAAGAAGTTTATGCTAAAAGTTTAGTATCATTAAGTTATATCAAGCATAGCTCAACTACAATCAAATACTCATTTCCTAGCTTGAGGCTCTCATTTCACACTCTGAATGAATAAAATATAGCCTGGCCAAACAGAGGTTGTGAGACAAGTGCAAGCTCTACTTAGAGGTTAACAACCTGATTTCTCTCTCATACCAGTTTTACGGTCATTTAGCTCCATTGACTTTGGTGGAATGAGTCCTGATTTACAGCATTGCTTCAGAGCGGGTTTAAAGCTGTGTTATACAATAGCAATGCTGGTGCCAGGTCTTTGGGAGCAAAGCATGTTTGCACTGTGCATGCCAGAGTACTATCAGCTCTGAGGCCCTAAAGAAAATGTTTATTAATTTTTGATCCATAGAGAACAGATTTTCAAGAAATTATTTAGGTTTCTCATCTGTTGCCTTACTTTTATGATTTTTTTTTTCAGTGACTTGTCATTTACCAAGGTAATCCTGGGGTTTCAAATCAAATATAGGTTACAGGTTTACAGAGTCCATATTTGTGTGTATTTTTAGTTGGAGCAGACACCCTCAACTTGAAATTAAATCTCAAAAATGCTGTCAAATTTAAAACCAAAAACCCAACAACAAACCAGATAGATTTAGTTATTTCAGAAACTACTTGGAAATTAGTCTACCTCCTGTCACCTCTCCAAAGTGTGATTTTAAGTTCGCACACAATAGACTACCATTTCTTCAGAGTTTGACGTGTTTCACCATAGGAGGTCTCCTGTGCTACTTCCTATCTCATATTGACTTCCTAGCGTAGAGCAGATAGGAGAAAATATCTGAGTGAATGCATCTGAGCAAGGAATGAGGATCTGTGTTCTTAGCTTGACTCATGTTGACACAAAATATTTTTACTGTGGGAAAGCTAAGCAAGCCAAACATGATAAACTTGCAATCCACTTCACTGCTAGGTAGATACAGCTATGCCGGCCGGAGCTCTGCTTTAGGAACTTTAGCTCATGTGCACTGAGGATATGGAAAAACACATGTGCTTTTGATGTCTCTCTGGTGTATCTCTTAAGTTGCCAGAGCTCTCCTTTCACAGTCCTTAGCAGCTGGTCTGTCACTGGGAAGCTGTAGAAGGATCTTATCTTCTTTGTGAGCCAGGCCTTACCTTCTTATCCAGTACAATGGCCATGTTCTTTGGAGAAGAGATCAGCTAGCCTTCTCCCTTTTCTTTCCCCATAAAATAATCTGAAGTGGGGCAGAAGCATCAGGAGTGCAGTGCAGAGGTGAAAAGAAAGATTTTTTTTTTTTTTTTTTCCTGAGAGAGGTCATTGTTTCTCAGTTCCCAGCAGCAGAAACTTTAAACTAATGATCTTTCCAGAACATGTAGGCCAGCTGAGCCACACTCACGTTCATGTTGTGATGATTTAATATGCTGTTACGAGTATTTCTAGCAGGGACAATGTTTTGCAACATCATATTAAGGATAATAATAAATAAACCCATACTCCCTTGTCTCCCCAGAAAACAACCTCCACCATGGTTATTTATCCGATGGATCTTGGGGGCTTCAAGGCCTTTACAGATGTCAGGGTTAGTGCAAGACAGACTTTGCTGAAGGAACCAAGTGGCTGTGGTGCCACCTCTCTACCTCTCTGCCTTTCCCCCCCAAAAATCGTGACTTTAGCGAGGGGATAGAAATTTTTTCTTATGTGCCTGGCTTGCTGGGAGCCACATAGTTGTGGTCTATTTGCTCAACATTAGCCGTGCTGCCCGAGTGTGAAAGCAAGTGTGGAGGGTAGATTCTCCCTGATTTCTGTGGGATCTGGAGCAGATCCATGAGGAATGCTACTGTTTTCAGCACTTTCCTTGCTCTGCCTAGGACCAGGCACATTGAGATATGAATGTTGTTGCAGCTGCCACATACTACATATAAGCCACATGTTGATGATTATTGCCTTAAAGGAGGTCTTTGTTTAAAATGCTTGTTTTCTTCCATCTAGAACCCACCTTTTTTTCTACAATACTTAAAGTAAGAGTTTCCAATTTAAATGTTTTTAACAATGTACCTTATCACAGTTTGTATTTATGAAAAGACTATCCAGATATTTATTTATTGTGTAGACAGCTTTATAGTAACAGAGAACTAGCCCCTAATGAATTGAAACAAATTGACCTATTCATTCTTCAATTGTTTGTATCATTTTATGTTGTGGTTTGTTTATTGCTTCTAGGTCTGCTTCAGTCCACTCCCCAAATAACAGTGTTTTCTTTAAAATATAATGAACTGTGTTGCATTTATGAGAGCTGCATGGTCAAATCATGTTACTCCTGTCACCCTACTGAATGCCATGTCACACTGCCAATGTTTGGACTGAGAACTGACTGCTGGCTTCGGCAAGACTGGAAAGGAAAGGAAGACCTGGACACACTAACTACATCTAAACTATTAAATAAAATCAGTCAGAGACTTTTCCTGGAGGCCAACTGGCATGAAAGAGCTTGCATTCACACAACTAAACTCTTACCCTCCAAATCACAGTGGCCACATCCAAAATACCTATTGGAGAGGGTCCCTGACCCAGGTTAATACCCAAGCTGTGCTTTGGCATTGTCTGGAAGAGCACAAGCAGGTTTGGGCCAAGACTATGCCAGGGACCAATTTAGTAGCATGGATGGTTTCAGGCCTATGCCTTGTTGGTCCTGTTTATTTTATTTAGTATCAGAATGAAACCTCAGTAACACTGCCAGAAGTCAACAGAAAACCCCTATTGGCCTCAGTGACCAGAAGCCACTGAGAAGTGCAATCATTAGTTTGTTCACCTCCTTAACATTTGGATTCTTTTTTCTCTCGTTCTGTTTTTTACCAAATGAGTACTCAAATAAACATTTTTTAAATCTCAGAGAGTAATAAAATTGGGTTGTCGCCTGCTCAAAACTTGTTAGTTTTGAACTACCGAGAGGTTTATCACACAAGCGGAGGTTCTGGAAAAGCCAGCTTCAGCTGTCTTCCATGATGGAAGAACTCCTATGGCTTTGAGCAAGTAACTACGATCTTCTATGACTCAGCACCCTGTTTGGATAAAAGGGTAAAAAGCTGCGAGGTGTTGAGACACAAACACACCAGGTGCTCGAGGTCACATAAGCACGCTAAGCTGATATGAACATAAAACTCCCTTTGATTTCTGTGGCAACATTTTTCACATGTCTGGGAAGGGAATTTATTTTAAACCCTGCAAAATGGACACGAGTGCGTGTACCCCTATATCAAGATGTTTTCACAGTCAGAACAGTGGGGTGGGTTTGGACATGACTGAAGTGTCCTATAGGGTGTGATTGTTTGGGGAGCTGGTGCTCTGTTTCTAGGGCTAACTCTGTGCACCTGGTACCACCGTTAACCCATGTAACACTGTCCTTCACAGTACTATGTTATACTTCTGCCTGCAGCAATATAAATAAGAATCAGGCGATTCATGCTATAATCTTTTTTCTCTATTCTAAAGATAAACGGCAGCGAAGGCCAAGTTGGTTTAAAAAGCTCATCATACAAAATGATTATATTAGGCCATGCTGTGTTACTGAGATTACAGAAAATGACTTAGATGTATTGAATTAAACCATGATTTTCCAATGATCTCAGCAGCAGCAGCAGAATTGGGACATTTTAATCATTGCGTTATCAGTTTGGTAGGTAACTATTATAGTGAGTTGCTGCTCGAAATGAAAAACTATATTGTTTTATCCAGAAGGTTTCTGGTTTCTAGCACTAGCCTTTACTTTTCTTAGAGCTCAGACATATGATTGAATTACTGAAGCTGACAAGTACCGATTTCAACGACATTTAAGCTAACATATTTTTTGCCTCAGGTTTGCTACAGGCTAAGAGTGTGCTGTTAATTAATGCAGTCATTTGATGTGCAGCACCTCGCTGGACTATGAGAACTTGATTGTGTGCTTTCACCCAATGTTCCTTTTAGCTTAAAAAGACTCTTTGTGTCTTAATTGACCTATTCATGGATCAGTCTCATAAAAGAGGCTGTGGAGCCCAACATGTACATAGTCATACCTGGCCTGGGCTGTGTGAATCTTATTTAATGAAAATGTTATGAAGAAAAGAATAGAATTGTTGCCCAGAATGATTTACATCGAAATTGATCATTTTTTTCTGAGCTGGACTTGGAAAAGCAGGACGCATGCCGAAGCAGAGGAGGAACATTTGACTTAATCTACGTTTGGCTCACTTTCCCTTCCCTTTCCGTGTCGCCCCTCAAGTCTGAAGCACTCTGCCATGGATGCTTGCATATGGCAGTGGCTTTACTCAGACCAATTGAGACCGTTGCATCAGATAAGGTTTGCAAGGCCATAATGTGTTTATTTTTGCAGTCTGATCTTGAGAGAAGCTGAGGAGGTCTTGCATCTCCCTCCTGCTGAGAACAGCAGTGTTGAAAGTGCTCAGTGCGTTGTAGGGCAAAGCCTTGAAGGCTGCGGGTTAGAGAGCTGCTAACGCTCCTCTGGAAGTACATGCAGATGCCTTTGTCTTCACTGGGGAAAAGCCTAGCTGCCCATTAAAAAACCCAACCAAATCAAAACAACACAAAAAACCCCAACACACAAAACGCCAACACAATAGTTGTAGTGGCCCAAATAAAACATAAAAAAACCAATCTCAGACCAAGCACTCAGTTTGGGAGTGGAATTAGACAGAGGCTTGAAGCTTGACCCAGGGAAGAGTATTTCCATGGTCTTTTCATGGGCAGAAGGGTGCAGGCTCTGCCCATGTGTGAGCGGCCTGTGGTGTGCGAGGACGTAGCCCAGTGGCCCAGGCTGGTATTCCCTGCCTGCTGGCAGAGGGTAACACCACAGGCTTGATGCTTATTCACACTGCATAGGCTCTGAGCTGTGCTATGCAGCCATCACCCCCGGCTTCATCTCAGGCTCTTTTTGACCCTCTTTAACTTTTTTAAAGCTGGATCCTTTCAGCTTATATTGTCTCTCTAACAATTCTCTTTTTTTTTTCCTCTCTACTTCCACAACTGGACGTACTTTGCTCCCCACTCCACCATCTATCCACCCCATATGTTTATATTTTCCTATTGCCGAGGCATGTTGTGCTGACCTGCCTGGACAGAGCTCCTTTATCACAGAGATAAACATGATGTCCCCCTCACATAGAGTTTCTATCATGTGTGACCTTTCATCTTGAACTGCCATGACCTTTTTTTTATTAATGCTGTACTGTGCTGCTTGCAGAAGCCAGGAAAGAAAATCTTTTGTTTCTAGATAGAATACTGCTAAAGGACATGATACGGTCTTGTTTTTAATCCAGCTAATTAAAATCTGCATGTGCAGTGTAACTGAGAACGCAGCCTTCGCCCACCACTTTCCCACAGGCAGGGAATAAAGGCCTTTAGTGCAGCAGCAGCTAGCCACCCTTGGATAACAGAGAACAGAGCTCACAATTCATCCCAGCTTTCCTTATCATATCCGTGGAGGGCTTTCCCTTCCCTCCCCCTCTCTCTCCATGGAATCACTTACTGTAGCTATGCGCCTCTATACATCACTTCAGAATGTAATCAAGTTAAAAATATGTTAGTTCTCATTTATCTATGCTCCAGCGTGCTCTGAATATAATTCGTTTCCAGTAAGAAAAAGAAGAAAGAGAAAGAAAAAAAGAAAAAGAGAAAGGAAAAGAGAAAGAGAAAAAGAGAAAGAAAAAAGAGAAAGAAAGAGAGGAAGAGAAAGAAAAAGAGACAAGAGAAAGAAAAAGAAAGAAAAAGTGTCTCTTTTAATCAAATGTCAAACCTATTTATGTTAAAACTGTTCTGCCAAGAACTAACTGAATAACACAGTTTAGCAGTTCACACTTTCATATGTTCATTATGTAGGCTTTTTTGGATTTGCTGGATGGTTGTGGTTATTACTAAGGCTGCCTTTTGTGTGTCTGTGTGTCGGGGAGAGGGTGCCATGGAATTTTTTTTGCGAAACATTTCCTTGGTTAGTTTTTCACTTGTTGCTTTTTGTTGGGTAACTGAAGTGGGGGAGGGAGGAGGAGAGGGAGGGCAGCCAGGTGGGAAGAAGCAATGAGGGCAGAACGGGAAGCACTAAAATTGAGCCTCCACCTGTTTTCTCTTTCTTCAAGTCATGTTTTATATGATGATGATGAGGTCAACAGGGAGCATAAAAATGTGCCAGGAGATTCAAAACTTGGAAGGAGATTGTACAACGTGAGTAGAAAATACATTTCGGCGCATGTAGAGAAGCCCTCCCCCCCAGTTCCCCCAGTAAAGCACACAAACAGGCTTTCTGTGGGCATTCCCTGGTAACCCGCACAAAGAGCTGTTCAAACAGCTGTGCCTTCAGCTAAACACCATCCACGGGCTGCTGCGGAAAATGCCGATTTTTGTGCATTAACTTCCCTAGCTCAAATTCAGTGAAATATACTTACAGTTGTTAAAGGAAGGGATTTTGAGTCCTGAATAAATATGCAACATCTCAGGGAATGATTTAGTTTATTTGTCTGTAATGAATTATTCATATGTTGTACTCAGGGAATGATTAAAGAGAGATGAAAAAGCAGTGTTTTGAAATCTAATAAAGCTTATTAGGTGACACCAGTCTAACTAAAGCACCTAACATCACATTTTTTTAATACCTAAGTATTTTAAAAACAGAGAACAGAACGATTAAAAGACATCAGAAGTACTGTGCTGCTTATATATTAAAAGATGTTATGTTGATCAAGTACAATAGTGCTTTTCATCACAACTTGGTTATCTTATGCGGACCTCTGTAAGCACAAATAAAGATATCTGTACATTTTTCTGCCTTTATGCCTTTTTTTAGCCTATGGAATGATAACATTAAATAAGAAATAGCTATTGGTATACTTATATCACTGATATATTACATTTATATAACATGTCATGAAATTACAGCAACCATAAATTTTCATGTACTCTGGCATTAGTGTCTGATCAGTAGAACAGTGATAGCCAAGAAGACGTTTGCCTGTATTTTACCAATTTAAGATTTTCTTTTTTTTCATATTTTGAGGAATATATTCAATAATTGCTCTTCAATAGAGACATCTGCTTTGACACAGTAAAAAGGTTGTTAATATCAAGTCACATATTTTTTATTAAATGAGTGTTTGCATATTGCATAAGCAATATAAGATTTATGAAGCATTGTGTATTCCTTTTAAGTGTGTTAATCCTAATAAATATGGCATTTTTTTATTGTTACTTAGCAGCCTTCCTTAAGCATTAAAATTAATTTGTATTTTGGGGGGACACTTATAATTTTTATGGGCAGGTGTGATGTTAAATAATGTCCTGTAATTCCACGTAACTAATAACATAAATCAGGGTGGTGATTACAATTTTTGTCGCTAATAACTGTTGTTGTAGAGCCCTTCTTATGCAGAGGGCACATAACAAGAGCTGAAAATCGACCACATTGCTATGTTAGTCACACATGACAAGCAGCATGGCATAAATTCCCTCTCAAAGTTACTGAAGGATGCTGAACATCAGGGCATGCTAAAGGTCAGGCTTAATAGTGGGGCATAAGTCTCAGATCCCCACAGTGAACATTTAATGTATTGGAAATCAGGATGCCTTTACTAAGTCCCTAAACTACTTTATGCACTCAAAACTGCATTCAAAAAGTTTAGCTTATGGTAGGACTGAAAAGTGTTTAGGAGGTTGTTCCCAATACACTTAATGAAAAGGGGATTGGAATGACATTTTTAGTCTTGCACATGGGACCTGAACCTGCACTTCAGATGTTTTGGTTCATCTGCGTCATCAGCAACTGTTTATAGGGAGTCCTCATTGGTGACACCATGGAAAATAAGAGTGTGACAAGAGGGCAAACCTGAATTTTTGTATCAAATAATTTTCAAAGTTTTCAATTTCCATTTCAAAAGGTCATTTCAAAGCTTTCAAATTTCCATAGTTTGTATCTCTACTTTTTATGTCACTATTAATCTTCTGCGCAGCAGATATATACTGATCTGCCAGAATTAAGAGCAAATTCTACATTAAGTGAAAGTTAAGAAAACTTGAGAGGCTGACATGTCAGAGATGGCAGTTATTGAGAATGTTCAGCTATGGCTGCAGAAAGATCCCTTTAAAATGACCATTCTTCTTTCCTATACTAACCTCATATCAAAGCAAGTTCTTAAATCAACGCCAAAAGAGGTGAAAAGAATAATTGTGATTAAATTTCTTTTGACACTGGAAATTCCTCTCACAATCCAATTCTCAGATTTCACTGCATCCCTTCCAAACAAAAGCTGTCTAGCCCAATTGTGCAAGAATGTTTTATAAGGCTATGAAACGAAGGGTCGGTTAATTACGCCCTTTCTACAAACGATGAAGACCATGGCAGTAATGCTTCATCTGAACTGATGATTCAGGGGGACAGCAGGAGGCAGCTGCTGAATTGCAAACAGAAACATGAGTCACCCTCTCTCTGACTCTTAAATAAAAAAACCAAACCAAAACCAAACAATAATATGATTAGAAATTACTTTCCCTACCCTCAGAGTGGAGGAAGAGAGTGGCAGCTCATCTGTTCTTGCAAAATAACTAGGTAAGTTTATTACTAGTGGTAAATGGTAAATGGTGTAGCCACATAGCTCTGGAAACAGAAGAGAAACACTGACCAAATAATCATGCCAAAGTTGGGTTTTACCTGCTGAGAATAATTCTGTGTGAATAAAAACCGAGTTGGGAGCTTGGGATTTAGCCTACTGCTAGCATAGTAGTAACAACAATAATCCTAATAAGTTGTTATTAGTAATGGGAACACAGTGACCGCACTTGTTAGTTATAAATAATTAGTTATCAGCAATGGGAAGCCCGTGGTAGCAGCGGGAGCCCAGGACTGGTTGCCCTGCAGGTACCTGGCAAACGGGGCGCAGTGGGACCACCACCGTGTCTCCTCCCCTCGGCAGGCTGAGCGCGAGGTGTAAACTACTGAAACGGAACAGGGGTCACTGCTTATTCATGGCACTGTAAAGCCTTCTTTCCACTTATTTATCCTCGATCTGTCAGTAAGGTCCCAATTTCTCTCTGGGACACAGTTAAGTCCAGAAGGAGCAGGGCAAGCTCCCATTCAGTTCAGCGTAAAACTGAAAATGCAGTGCTTCCAAGCACTTCTTCTCCACCTGTATTAAGAAGCTTTAAATCCCTTTTAAAAAGAACCCTGAAATCTGTTTTTCCAAAATCGAGCCTGATGCTGTTGCCACTCATGTTGGTTGGATCAGCATGCCTACCTGCACCAACACCCAGGTTTTCAGCTTTCCCTGCAAGAAGTGAAGTCCTGGCCTGTACCTCCTACTAACGTCAGGAAGACAGTTTTGGACAGGTACACTATCCAAAGTTTAGTTTTCCGGAATTGTGCCCACTAGCAACTAGCCAGAGTTTGGCCGTCTCAATCTGTTCAATGCCTATGAGGATGGCAGTATTATTACATTTAACATCAATGCAATAATCCAAAGAAAAGCAAAATAACATGTTTTGTGCATTTTCTGGTACCAAGGGATTACCATTTACTGCTGTTGTTATTTAGAAATACATGCATACGTATATGTAGCCTTTTTAACTCTCTCAAAAGAAATGGGAGCTGGATTACATCTGAGCAAGCTAGCTAAACAATTATTAATGTAACTAAAATAATTCACGATTCATCCCACTTTTACGACCTTTTTGTATACTAAAGTTTGGTTCATTTCTCGTAGACAGACAAGTACTATCCGTATGAATGGCCCAACTCTTCTACCTTGCTCCCTGTCACTGCAGGAGGATTGGGATAATCTTCACGTTTGTACCAGGTCAGGTAGGACATTGGTAGCAGCAGCCCTTTTGCTGCCATTGCAACACTTTTTGGGTTCCAAACAGCTGAAATGTGGTAGATGCATCCCTGACAGCTTTAACATATTGGGAAAAATGGATCATCTCTGAAAGTTTCAGTTCAAAATTTAGCCAGTGTCAGATCTGGCATCATTTGTTTTTCAGAAATAAACATGTGAGTGCTTAGGAGGAAATACTCCTGAACACATGTAGTTGAAGTTTACCTCTGACGACATCTTTGGGAAACACACCGAAACAACCCACAGGTACAAGGCATGCGTAAAGCCTACAAGCTCTTTACCGGGTGTAAAAGTCATTCTGTGACAGCTAAGGATGAGATGAAATAAAAAAGACTGAATTCAACAAAGCACACACATGCACTTTCTGAATGAAGTCAACTAAAAGGCCAAGAGAATAATCTGAGCGATAAGCAATGTAGTGAGGCACACGCTAAAAGTCATTTTCAGATGTGCTGCCAATCAGCTTCTTGTTTTGAGAAAACGTCATTTCAACCTTATTTTTTGCACCTGCAAGCTAGTTACCTGGATTAGCCTAATACTTAACATGTGCCCTGCTGCTTCACTCTCCTTCCTGCCAGGGCTGCCTGTGCTGACACCTGGCCTTGGTGCTTAGAGCTTGGGCTCAGGGTGCTGTGTGCTTTGCTTATGCATTACACCACCTACATTCCTATTTCCTTGGCTTTGCTTCCGGAAATCCGTCAACAAACCTCTTAATCTTTTTTTTTTTTCATCATCTGCCATTTTTTCTTCTGTAAAAGGATACCTGTCATGTCTTGAAGCTCAGTAACTGTCCTTTATTAAACCTGCAAATTCTGCTCAAAACTCTTCGAGCTCTGTTTAATCCCTTTCTCTGAATTAGCTACTTTCTTTTAATTTCTAGTTACAATATTTTCCTCATCTTCTATCTCAAGTGCTTTGCTTCAGATAGTAGGACTTTTAATTTCTAACTTTGTTCTCTCTTGTATTTCAAAGTGCTTGAAACTCTCTGACCCTGCTTATCTCAGCCCTTGCCTTAGACATGCTTTTTCAGAGACTCAGCTTCTCACACTGTGTATTTTCTAAGAGATTTTTTTATTTCAGTGATTACTATCCCAACGGAAGGAGTTTCTGTCTCTTCTATTTGAATCTGGTAAGTAATCTAACGAAAGTTAGGGGGCATCTGTGTCACTTGTGAGTTTAGGATTTCATTTCTTTCTTCTTTTACCAACAGCCAAGATCATAATTGGTTTCTATAGTGAAGATGAAAAGTATGAGCCATTCAAGCTAAACTGAGGGACCATAGTCTTAAAAGCAGTGAATTTAGGAGGCAAATGTAAACTTTCTTAGTGAGATGAAACATAATACACTCCTGTGAAGTGTGTTTTAAAAAATGAGAAGTGCTAATTAATCATGCTTTGAACTTAGTATATGAGTTGACTTTTCAACTCTGACCTTGACTTAATTAGCTGGTAAAATACTATTAATTAAAATACTCTTTTAAAAAAAAAAATTAAAAAATTCTTTATAAGTTGCCTTGATGAAGATCATAACATAAATTTAAGCAGTTGTAAAACTCTTCCTTCCATTTCTAAGCATTTACTCCTGGAACAAATCCTGCTGAAGTCCCTGGGAGTAAGGGAGTAAACCACCTGGCCCTCGAGCTGGGAGAGTTGCTACTCTCATTCTTACCATAGCTCTGTCCTGCCTGGTATCCTGCTTTGTCTCTGTCAGGTTCATTATGAAAATAAATTATCCTTTGTCAGCATGTTGTTGGTAGATTTAAATAATTCTTAGCAGATTAGCAAGACACAGGTTTTCTCTGCAGAAATCCTGCTGATTAGACTCTGTGGCATACTGAACGTCCAGCTGTTTTATTATTTTGCTTTTAATGACCATTTCAAAGTAATGCCCTGAATAACCAGTAGAGACTTTTCTAAATAAAGGTACAGCGCTTGCTACCTCCAGTCTTCTGGAACAGTCGTTGTTTTCATGCAGTCTAAAATTTTAGTTTCTTCACAACTTGCATGCCTTGTGGGTCTGGTAATTTTTTTTTTTTGTTTCATATATTGGCAATTCAAAATCTTGGATAGCTGTTCTTCTTTATTACAAAACCAAACAGACAAAAAAAAAACCAAACCAACAAGAAGGTTTGAGATTAGTAATCCCCTGATGTTCTGAGCAAAGAAAACTGATGCAGGAAAATAATTTAGCTCTCCAATAAAATGCCTCAGCTTTTCTAATTGCTTTCTTCAGGCCTTTCTGATCTAACGCAACCACAAGGGTTGTGTGAGCCTTTTACTTCTGATGGACTTGCTGATATTTTTTTTTCACTATCTCTCAGCTTCTGATAAACCCTCCAATTTATGCCCCAGCTTCCTGTTTTTGATATGCAGAACACATGTCAGAACAACTGGCCTAACTAGAGATGAAAAATAGTGAGAGAAACTATAAGATGTAAGAAAGAAGTACAAACACCAATTCAGTATGAGCTTAGGATGTTAAAATTGAGATTCTAGAGATTCAGTTGTCATGTAAATGAATCTGAGATTTTTTTTTTTGTTGTTGTTAATATAAAATTCTCTGGGTTGTAAAAGAGTCAATGAACGCATGGCTGTTTCTCATTAGTGGTGGCTGTCACTAAAATGAATATGTTGCTGAGTGTTCAGTTTCTGGGAAACGTGGTTGAAACATGAGCAGCCCTCTCGATGCAGAGCTCCGAGTCAGATGTTTTCAGAGGGGATGTTCCCCATTAAGTAATGACAGAGAACCATACGGAACACATTACAAATTGAAATACTGATTGATGAAGTGCCTGTGGTCAGCTTTCTACAGAAATGAGAATTTTGAACGTATTATCACATCAGCATGGAACTGATCTCACGTACAATCACATTCTGTTTTCATTTCTTTTTTGCTTCACAATCTCACACGTGCTGTTCCAGATCACGTTTATAGCGAGCAGAACCTCAGACCAAAGGAAATAAAGCATCAAGTTTGAGCTCTGATGTTTCATTGATTTAGCCCAGTTCACAGAAGCCCAATAAGTCTGAGTCTGTTCACGCAGCTGGTAAGCTGTAAACTCTTTCTCCCCGTAGCAAACTTCTCCCCTCCTTCCCAAGAGCTGGGAGAGGGGACTCGGAGACTGCTGGAGCATGCCGGTGTTGGGGGGGGAGAAGTGGGGGTCACCTGGTAAGGCAGGGTGGGTCCTGTGCAGGTTTGAATGTGTCAGACTAAAAACTCCACTTTGGCTTCCCAAAAGTAGATGCTTTCTTTTTCCCACTTAG
The DNA here is from genome assembly GCF_000699145.1 of Aptenodytes forsteri. Classification (NCBI taxonomy): domain Eukaryota; kingdom Metazoa; phylum Chordata; class Aves; order Sphenisciformes; family Spheniscidae; genus Aptenodytes; species Aptenodytes forsteri. The sequence goes on along the minus strand of NW_008795317.1, from coordinate 4,892,791 downwards.
CTCATTTGCAGGGGTTCAGTGAGGAAAATCAACTGGTTCACGCCGACTTCAGGGCGAGATTGCTTGATTTGTTTGCATTCAAGTTACTTATTACTCTAGCTTCAAGTCCAGGTTTGTTTCAGATACAGTGACCTCTTCTGTTTTACACAGAAAGCAAACAGGGTTGGTCATACGAAATGTGTATAGCTATTCACTGTGTACACAGATTGCAAGTGAATGCATGTCTGAGTCACAGCACACTTAAAGAAAAATATAGTCAAATGGTAAATTTAGAAACTTAGGTCAAAGTATCTAGCTCTTTTTTTGCCAAACAATTCTTAAATGGTGCTTCAGTAAAAGCCTGAGCAGGAATAGGCTTAGACACATATTTAGCACAGTGTTATGAACACTTGAGTATTTCTGAGATCCCAGCATGAGATTATTACAGTGCTAAGGCACATCAGGTGTGAGAGCCAAGTCTTGCTTACGCTTTCGCTAATGGAAACTCACTCAAGTGAATAGAGTTGCTTGGTTTACAGTAACACAGCTGAGGCCACAGGTTGGCCCAGGACCTAAAAATCTGAACATAAGGGGAGGTAAAATCAAATGTCTACTAATGCCTAGAAATGTGAACAGTGGACTGGGTATAAAATTAAAAACAAGGAGAGTGAAATATCAGGCGTTCATGTAAAGCTCATGGATAAATTTTAGGGTCTAATTTTTCATAATCATTGATTTCAGACATCAGGACCTGATTATTTAGAATTGTTAAGAATGCACAATCCTTAGCTGAATTCTCTTAAAACTAAATCTTTGAGGCTTACAGCAAAACTTTTAACAGTCTCCTAGCCTTCTTAAATACATTTGAGTTTTTTTTTCTTTTTCAGAGAACTAGCCATGGCAAACTGTTTTCCAGGGATCTGATTTCTGCCCTTCAGACTTCTACAGATATTCTTGAAAATGCAGAAGAAATGTATCTTGCTGATAAGGAATTTGTTAGTTTTCGCTTTGTGTTTATTCACGGCAGAAATCTGCATTGGTATATATATTCTTGAAAATGCAGAAGAAATGTATCTTTCTGAAAAGGAATTTGTTAGTTTTCGCTTTGTGTTTATTCACGGCAGAAATCTGCATTGGTATATATGCAAAGAATAGTGTTTAAGTGCTTCATTAATTCAAAGGATAAATAAATGTAGAATAAAATGAGGAAATATGTACAAGCAGCTGTTCAAGGATATCAGATTTTAAGCTATCTGTAACCTTCCTATTATTTCAATGTTCTTCCTCTATTATTAAAAAATATAATGCAGACATAATTATAGTAATGATCAGTAATTAGCTGAGATGTTACTACCTTTCAGATATTTAAGTAACGAAATACTCGAAGTCTTTTTGATAGTGATGGTTAGTCAGTGGCAACAGATGCAGACTTTTAATGGGGCCAAAGGGCTTCATGGCAGGAAGAATGCTGAGAGCTGCAACCATCATTCAGATCATCTTCGTCACGTACAGTCTTCTTGCCCTACAAGAAGACCCTACCAGCCTTCATGGCTCTTCATAGCAGAGCCATGAACTCTGCTCTCAGAAAAGACTGTTGCAATTGTACTTCTGGTACCGTTTAGAAATGCAAGTTTGGGCTTAGATGGGGCACAGATCGGGAAAGACTCACTGAGCCGGTATCTGGCACGAGCTTCAGATCTCATCTAATCCTGCTAGTCTTGGAGGATCAAATACTCCAGAGTCCTTACTGAAACTGCTCCCCCAGCCTAAGATGAGCAATAAGAGTGATCTTTATCTGGACAGCAGAGCAGCTCAGAGAAGGAGAGGGAAATGCTGATGGCATTTTCTCAAATCTGTGTGAATCTCCAGGAGAAATGTCAGTGTGGGACATTCCCATAGTACACTGTTTGGCCTGGGATAGATGACTGAGGCTTTGGTGCCAGAAGGATTAGTACTGGGTGCCTGTAAGCGTGGATACACAACCACATTTCTGACAGCGTAGCCAGAAGATAGGTTTTGTGACTTCTAGATGACTTCTGCTATGGCATGAAGCAAGGGTGTGGTTCCCTGGCTCTTAAAGCCGCTCCAAATCAGGGCTGAGCAGGCTTGCTGTCCTGCAAACCCCTGGCCATGCATTTGAGCTGCTCTTCTGAGCTGGAGCTAGCACTGATGTGAATGTGTGGTGAACAAATTTAGAGTTGCAGAGAGAGATCAGTCAAATCACTTATCTGCAGGCTGAGGCCGCCTCTTTTCTTTCCGGCACTAGGCACCCTAAAACTGGTAGACTATATCAATGAACCTGAGGTTTTCCCATGGATCAGATAAAATAAGGAAATTCCTCTTTCTCCCTCCACTGCAAGTTTCTAAGCTTCTAGTGGGACCTAAATCAGGGAATTAAGAATCTAGATATTATTGAATTTACCTTCTCCAGGACTCAGTTTGTTCTTCTATACGAAAAGATCACAGCATAGTTTTGTCTCAGATAAAAATGTTCGGACAGCATTATATGTATTGCTATAGCTGTTGTTACCATTTTCCACAAGTATGGGTTATGGAGAGAGAAGACTTGCCAATATAATCAGCATTATTACAGATTTCTATTTCCTTTTGTTATTGTATCTTCAGAATGGCTTTGTTCAATTCTGTTCCTTTGAGGACTGCTTTATTTTTTTAACTTGCCAATTCTTATACATTTCATCAGCCTTAAAAATAATATTTTCAAAACGCTCAAATAACTTAAGACCTTCTCTCTTTCTCAGATGTGATCTGGTGCTTACATGTGGGCCTGGAAATACTATTACCTGCCAAAATTGTAGTGAAACTGGTGTGATATAGACATCTAAGACTTCTGAGACTCTTGGTCTCCTATAGAAGATCTGGCACTAGTACAACCATTTAAGTTACTGGTATTTATTTTTATTGAAAAACATCCCAGTACAACCACATTTATAGATATAAAGACATCCTATGTTGTTGCTTCCCTATACTGCTATTTCCTTTCTGGACTGAAATAGGTGATATTGCTAAGAGTAACAGTATAACTGCATCAATATCAAATGCTGTCTTAACTATACCTGACATCTTGCTGAAAGTTGTGACATAGGCTGCTAAGTTCTAGTCTGTTTTGAAACCAAGACTTAAGGTCTAATTCCACAAAACTTCTTCGCTTTCTTTTTAAATTGGAGCTTTTTGTCTGTTTGGCTCTCTTGAAAGTTTTTACAGTTAGGTTTATGCTACCAAGTCAGATCAGGAATCAGACTTGGGGTAGGACTTTGGGTATTATTATTTCTGTCTCATAATAATGATATGACAAGGATTAGGAACAGTGTGAATGAAAGGTGAAGCTTCAAGCTTTTGGAGCAGAACTAGCTCTCACCAGAGGTGAGTCCACGCTAATGTTGCACTTCTTTTATGGGGCTTATTTTGAACTTTCTTAGAATTTTTGAGGCAGTCGTCTGAGAACTAAAAAGCATAGCTGCCTAAAAAGTAAACAAATGCTTTTAGATGTGGTGGGCAGATCAGATAGGATATGAGTTCTAAGAATGTACAAAATTAAGTCAGCTTTATTTAGCAACAGAACGGTTACTGCACAGTGGTAGCACCACACATGACTCGTCCCCAATGTTGCAACACCATTAACCAGAGAGATTGGACACAGAGATGACTGTTCTTGGCCTTGCCGAGAATGCCAGTAAGATGTCTAATCACTGCCAGTCATGCTGTTTCTCAGCTCACATGTTAGTCATATACAGCAAGAAAAAAAATCAAAATTCTGTTGTTCCCTACTAAGTCACACCGAGTAGCACCTAAGTATTACAGCTGCTCCTGATGGGACTCCTCCCATCAGACCACCACAGCTGGGTGATCACATCTGGCCACCAGGGAGCAACTTTGGGTCTACTGATTCAACAGGAAAACTGGTTTGGACCCGAGCTTCCCTATGACTCTCACGGTCGCCAGTCTGTATCATGTATCGATCTGCAGTCTCTGTCCATTAGAGCGGTCATTATGTAACATTACTTACTACTTTTTTTCAGAGTGCCATGAAGCTTCCACCACCTTTTGCTTTTCTGGAATGATGTGGGACACCCACCCCCCAAAAAAATCCCCAAACCCCTTCTTCTGCCCATCTCATCTGTACGGTGCAAAACCACCTTCGCTAGAAGGGCCAGGAGTTGTTGCAAACCCCATCATGCATTGTACAGTTTTGCTTCTTTTTATCCCTCTGATTCTTTTCGCTGAATTGTCTGATTACTGAAAAGCATCAAAGACAAAAGGACAGCATAAAGCAAAGGTAGGACTTCTTTCTTTTTCTCAGGGCCACTCAGCTTCCAAGAGATCTGAAACAAGAGGGCCCTTCTAACTCCCACAGCAAGAGCATGTTTTTCTGTAAATGCTCTCTCATTCTCTCTTGCTCTCGCTTGCTTTAAAGCATACATCTGACACAAATTAATCTGCAGGGTTTTTAGTCATTTCCCATCCGCTGCTGGGGCAAATTAGACTTGCTGATGTTGTTTTGGCCTAACCCTGAAGCAGCATGAAAGGAATGGCCCAGAGAGAGAGAGCGCATGTTCTCCTTGGCTCTTCTTCCATGTACTCTCTGGCTTGTTCAACAAAAAAATGAGTTCAATTGGCCTGAAAGGCACTGGGAGATTGAAAACCCCTCTGTAGTACCTTAAAGAACCAAAATTACTTAATTAATGTGGAGGCCATTATGTGGGGTTACCATATGAATGAGTAAGTGGACTGCCTGAGTTACAGAGCAGGAAAGAGGAGAGGATATCTGAGGTCAGCCTTGTCAGGGTAAAGGAATCCCAAACAATGAGGGCACTGGTTTAAGATTTGGGGAAGAATTTGAAAAAGAACCCTGAGAGTGAAATTAAATGAAGCATGGGAGAGTATTAGTGGAGATTAGCAGCGCTGTGAAGGAACCCAGAGCAGACTGCCAATCGTCCCTAAGCGCAGGCAGCTTTAACTGGGCTGCTGCAGGCAGGAATTAGGCAGTACGCTGCTGGAGTTTGACTGAAAAGTATTTTCTTGAGCAACGTTAAAGAGTTTCTCTTCCACACCCCCTCTCTTTCATTGACTTCTAAAAGTGAACATGCCTCTTTCAGCTGCATTTTTTTTTTGTGCCAGGCAGACTTATGACAGAAGTAGAAAAAACAGAGTCAAGATTTTAAAAGCACTCTGGCACTCTCACTGTAAATGTGAGATTCGCTTAGTAGCACAGGGTTGTCATCGCAAATGTACTGCTTCAGACAAGCAGAGGACAAAGCCTAGTGAAACTAATGAAATTAATGGCTGTGTTTATAGTTGAATTTGGTGAAGAAACTGATGAGATGCATTTGCTTACATATAGAATGAAAGGGATGGATATTGGTTTAGTGAAAACGAGATTATTTTTCCAAAATCTGAATACTTCCAGTGATCTAAATTTTTCGGAGTTCTTTGAGGCCATTTCAAGATTTTTCTTTCTGGAGTTTTATCTTATCAGCCATAATTTCCAGAAAGCATACCTGTGATAGAACAAGCATGCATAGGACAAGAATGAGCTGAAGGCGGTAATATTTTGGAAGATGTTGGCTACAGCATTTATTTTCTTGGCTTTGGTTTCATTTGCTGTCTCTTTGAAACTGTATCCACTTACATGTTCTGGAGTAACAATCCTGACTGCTGGATATCGGTTCCTGGCGCTTACTTTTCCTACCAGCTGTAAACAGAATTGTTGCTAAAAGCAAGGGGAGAGAAAGTGAATCATCTCTCTGAAAATACTTTTATTGTGTGTAAGTTTTCCAGAAGATAATGGACTAGATCTTGAATAACATTTGCAAGACTATCCACAGAATCCCAAGGTGAGACCTGCCAGAGCCTGTAGGAAGTCAGGGAACATATTTAGACCACGTCCTTCAGTTGTAACTAATGATCCTGATTGACTGTATGGATTGGTAGCACCTAACGGCCTTGGAGAATCATCACTCGGTGCTTTGGTGTTAAATGCACCAAATGTACTGTGATACCCAATAGCTGGTTGCATGGACCTAATCTTAAGTATCCATCTTTGGAAAGCTGCATTGTATCCTTCTCTACATCTTTATTCCTAAAGACTGTAGGTAATCTCGTATTTTACACCTCTAAGCTCAGTCAGAGGGGCTTAGCCTTCCCAGGCAGCTACTGCATGCTCCTGAGACGCCAAGGGACCCATGTGCCTAAACTGCCTCTGAGGTATTGACCTAAATGCTTAAGTTGCCTGGTGAATAAGCACACTTAAACCCTCGCTGTTTTATGTCCCTAAAACATTTAGGTGCTTCTGGGAAGGGCGGGGGGTGGCGGGGAGGACACAACGCCAACTAGCCCTGACTGTTAATAATCCTAATAGTATTCAAGTAACACCAAAACTGGAATCTAGCTGGCGTTTTAAATTGGAGTAAATTAGTGGAATACACATAAATGGTGCTTCATTGCATAAACTGCATTTCAGAAGCAGATTGGATGACATTTTCCAATGTTCCCTCTGCAGCAATTGTTTCATTCCTCTGCAAAAGAACAATTTAAGTAATTGAATTTTCCCTCAGGATAGGAAAAAAATTACCCCCCTCCCAGCCCTTTCTTTTTTATTTTCCCTTCTATTAATTTAATTGAAACCAAAATTGTTTGAAATATTAAATAGCATTGGAGACCTCCCATTACTAAGGCTAGAGCTGTGTGGGAAATACTTTTCTAACATGCAAAATGTTTGTGTTTTCCTAAACATTCCTATTCTGCTCTGAGATAAAACCAACCCCCTTTAAAGGCAGGAGTATGTGTGCTTGTGTTTATGTATGGGTGTTAGCATTATGAGTGGTACGTAACCCCCCAGAACTTTCAACTTCAAAATACCTCCTTTTTTTTCCTGACCAAAGAAAAGAAAAAGTTGCCAAAAAAAAGTGAATGGTTCCATGATTTCATTCTCTACCCAGAGCTTGAGCAGGCTTGCTAGCAGGGCACTGCCTTTTGACTGAGTGCTCTGCAGGTTAATACGAAGGCCATCAGAAGTCCGACATGAGTAGGAACCAACACAGAGCATGGCTCCACAAGTGCTTAGCGTGACTGTCTTCAAAACATACCTTGCAGCCTGGCTGAGCAAGAATTCAATTCCCTTTGGAAAGCAATGTTGCTTTGAGACTTGTGACTCACTAGTCACCAGTCATATAGCTGTCATACAGGACTTCATGGGTAGTTTTCCAAGCTAGGCCTGACTAACATGTTCCACCTGGTCTAATGGAGTATATACAAGCGGCTTAAGCTGGACTTTGCAGTGAAGCAGAGGAGGTGTGTTCAGGCGGTCGGCTGCGGGCCCAGCTGGGGGAGCGGGGGGGGCAGAACTACCTGTTGTGCCACAGATGAGGCTGGTCCCTGAGGGCATGTGAATTTGGACACAGCAGAAACAGGTCAGGAAGCCCTCCGGACAAAACCCCTGACCAATCCCGTTGTGTGTTTCTGCATTTTTTTTTCACATAAAAAAAGAAAATCACACCATATAAATGAGAAACAAAGGTTAAGCTAGTGGTTTGGTTTTTTTTTTTTTTGCTTAACTCTAGAGCTAAAAGAGCTGACAGAGGAATTGCACACCCTCTAAACAGTCTGCTCTGCTTCTGGTAACAATAACATATGTGATGCTCCTGCTAATTCTGAATTGACCATGGAGTTACTCAACATATCCTCCTGCACTGCAGCGCTGATTGCTCAACATACGGCCTAAATAGAGTTCGCAGCTGAGTGTGACTTTCAGTTAGTGTAATGTATAATGACCAAATTTTGCCAAGTATTAATCTAATCAGCACTGGAGGACATGTTTAGTTAAGAATGCTTTTTCTACTAAACATGTTGCAGGCAATATATTCCTGAACCATAAACATATCCTCCTGCACTGCAGCGCTGATTGCTCAACATACGGCCTAAATAGAGTTCGCAGCTGAGTGTGACTTTCAGTTAGTGTAATGTATAATGACCAAATTTTGCCAAGTATTAATCTAATCAGCACTGGAGGACATGTTTAGTTAAGAATGCTTTTTCTACTAAACATGTTGCAGGCAATATATTCCTGAACCATAAACTATCCCCATTTCTCCACTTCCATCTCAATAAAACAGAGTAACTTTTTATTGAAAGATTTTTGTGTTACTTCAAACAGACTTTAACCCTGACACTGCTTCTTAATGAAATCTAATTACAGATATGTGAATTCATTTTAAGAGGTTTTTCTCTGTCCTTGCCAGTTCATAGCAATTAGAAATCCTTTGCCTCAGAGCTCACATAGAAGAGAGACTCATATTACTTAAACTTTCAAGTCTTCTTTTTCATGTGTGAACCACAAATATAATAACTTTCAATGATTCACAAATTAAGCTAATAAAAATAAAGGCAAGGAGGCGGGTAGCTTCATACTTTCTAAGAGTTTGGGAAGGGTTTTTTTATTTTAACAAAGAGAAAGACAGCTGAAGTCTCAAGAAAAAATGAGCGATACATGAGACCAAAAACTACGTAGTTCTTTTAAAGGATTCTGAATAACTAATCCATTATTAAGATTCCTTTTAATGGCTGGTGCTCCTTCTAATTGGTTAAACTACTTAAGGAAGTATTTCAGTGCAATCATTAGCATAGAAAGCCTGATTGTTTATGCCTTTTGATCACTGATGCTATCGGGGAAGAAGTTGGATTTTAATATTCTTGAGAAGGATGAGTAGAATTCTGACTGCCATCCAGGCTTCTTGGTTGTAACATTATATGTCTAAGATCCTTAAGTTGCATATAGATATCATCTTATTTCCTCTCATCAAATGTTATCATAATAAATGCCCTTTTTGTACTATTTATTATACGCTATCTAGTGAGCTCCTTGGGAATCAAATAACTTAGAAGTAAGGGGAGAGAACACATTCTCCTTCTTGTAGGCTGTATGGACTATGTTGTGCCCTGGAGGTAAATACTAGCTTTGGGATTTTTAGTGAAGTATCTGACTTTCTATGATTCAGTGTGAGTAGTTGTAGAGGCTAAATCATCTGCCATCTGCATTTCATCTGTTCATATGTGACCTAGGTGAACAAGGTCCGCTAGAGTAGGGATAAAGAGGTATTTATTCAAAGAAATGTATCACCTAGATTTAGTTTAGCAAGTTTACCAGCATGTTCTTTTGCTCTGAAAATTGAGAAGGAATCCTCTCAGGTGAAGCTTTCCTACAACATTTCTAGTGCTTCCAGCCTTGAGATACAGTTGCCTTACTGGGTTTGCTTTTGGTTCTTTCAAATCAGCCCGGAGGTGAGATACATGCCATGAAGAATGTCAAATTAAAAGCTGGCTGGTCTGAGGATATATTGAAAGTACCCAGAATAGTCCATGGCATTTGTCATGGGCTAAATTCATTCTTAGCGTCAGCAAGTACCCTAACAGTGCTTGGTCCTTAGTGATACCTGGTAGTAGAAATCAAAGGATTAGCATCTTTAGCCTAAGTTGCTTAGAAACTGTAATTATACTGTCAGGGATATGTAGTTGTACCTTTTCTGGACTGAAACCAGTGAGAACTTTGTACTAAAGAAATCCATTATGGGTGCACACATGAAGCTGAAATTTTGATCTGGAGAGAAACCGTACCAGTTTTACAGTCCTGCTGCCTTGGATGTGGCCAACAGTAAAGCTGATTTTAGAAAGTCTTTCAAAGCTGGCATTAAAACATTCTTTGTTAGGTAGGTAGATGGGGCCATTTTATACTAATCTGCTTCAGAGTGAGGCTAGGAAGCAGTTTTTAAAAACACACTTGTTACTGAATTCAAAACTGTGTTTTGTGAATCATTAGCCCACATTGTGTTCATAGGTAGGCTCCATTATTTGGGCTGACTTTCAAAATGCTGATGGGAGCACACCCACACGAGTAGAGCTGAGTGAATAATGAAACAGCGAATAATTCATCTGATACATTTTGCTTAGGTTCAGGATGTTTGCAAGCAAATTGATTTGGGGGGTAATATTTTACACTGATGAGCAACTACCAAGTTCTGGAACTAAAAGCTGTGCTGTCTAGCTGCTCTCTGTCTACGTGTGCGCACACGCAGCTCTGGCATGCAGGCTGACGGATGCAAACGAAACCTTCAGTTCTGGAAAGCCACGTCTGCCACTCTCCCCCTCCCCCAAACCCTGCTTTCTGCTGATATGTTTGCCAGTAAAACCCAGCCCTGTGAACATTTGCAGACACCAGTCATAAAAACAGGCCAGGCACAGCAACAGTTAAAGATTAATAAAAAAATTATTCCCCCCCCCAGCTGTCTCCTTGGGAGCATTTCACCAGGAAGGAAAATAATTTAGTTATCACAACTGTTGTTATAGGTCGCTGAGTGTTTGATTTAGGCAAAACTTACAAATTTGATTCCTTATTTCTGCTTACACAGACCTTATAATGTCTTTCGGAGAATCCTTTTTAAAAGGTCTGAAAGATTGAATAGTTGTAACTTAATTGCATTGAAAAGTTCAGGCACGGTCATTCAGTTTTCAGTCATGGCCATTGCACTTTAGACCGTAAAGAAAAAGAAACCTGAGGAGGGTGGCTGTTTCAGAATGAAAGGCGTGATGGCTGCCCGCTCTCAGCTATTTATTCAGAAGTTAACACTGTCCTGAGTTACAGGAATTCTGCATTTAGCAGCCTGTTCTCCCCCCCCCATGTATGCGGAAAGCCTCCGTCAGCAATCATGGGGAGAAGAGACAATTTCATGAGGGGTGAGTCAGAGGTTATCCCTAATTATAAATGTATTATACTAGCATTTTATTTCAAATCCTTCTGCTCACATGCATGAATCATTCAATATGCTACATGACTCTCTACCTGACTTGTGAACTTACGTGGCGAGGAGGAAATTCCTAGCTTGGGGAAGCGTCTATGGTATGAATTCGTATAAAGTTCCTATGTTCATCAGAACAAAGGATAATGCTTAACTAGCTGACTGCTCAGGCCCTCGATTCTGTAATGTACAGAAAAATAGATACACACACTGCACACTTAGCAGAGAGGGAATAAAGTTGAGTATCTAAAGCATTTGGGCAATTCTCTCTGAACTCAGATGTGTCAGTTACCATCAGTATAGGAATAAATAGGTTTTTTTAATATAGATGAGAAAATGCTAGAAATCTCTACTACACCTTGAAAACGCATTTGTGGGCCTGAAAGTTTTCTTCTGACTATACCAGCTGACCTAAAAAGTTTCTCTCTCACTGTGCAAACCCTGCCTCAGAAATATCACAGGTTATCACTTACTTCCAAATTCTCCTTTCAGAGCAGAGTATATGTCATAGAATCATATCACAGCAAACATGTCTCCATGTGTTTCAGCACTGGAAAGCCTCAGTTTTGAGTGGGATTCGTAATTAACACTACTACAGCTGAATCTCAACAGCTTTCTGTGCGAGGGAACCCAAATGCTGTCTTTAGTTCGCTCTCGATCCCTGTGCCTAAATTAAGGGCTAACATTAATTTAGATCCAGACTGAACGTGGTCATCTTACCCTCATCAACAAATCCCAAGCAGTAACAGCTCTCCATTCCTTTCCTAGGTAGCCTTATATATAACTTTCCTGTTTATTTATCATTCCTCCCAAAAGTATTAGAGGAAAAAGTTAAACAGAGTTCTTCAGAATAAACTCTGGACTAGTCTGAAGAATTACAGCTTCAAATGATAAAAATCATTTGCCCTTTTTGTGGCCTGAGCTTAAAGAGCATATACCTGTCCAGTTTACTTATAAAAAAGCAGGCTAGACTGCAGATGTGTTACTTGGAAGAAACGTAACGGTCTGAAGACGTGCAAAGTGTGTCCTGCCAATAAAGCGCTTGTCCTAAAGTAGCAGATCTGGCCTCTTAAAAGGCAGCATGCGAATTTTGTGAATTTGATAGGTTTCTTTGTTTAATTAAAAGAAATTATTTAGCTAAATTGCAACTTTTCTGTCTGACAGAGCTGCAGCTATCACACAAGAATTTCTGCCTAATGGCTATTTTAAGTAGGTATTGAATTATATTGTGTTCTTATTTCAATGTAGATTTCTATTTTTAAGGAACGATTAGACAGTGGTTACATTCTGTACCATTATATTTATTACCACTTTAAAACTTTGACTTAATCGAATTTTTGTAGTCTCTCAGGAATTATCATGGTGATTTACGTGGCTTTATATTCTGTAACTAGTAACAGACGCTGGTCCCTGTCTCCCTTTTGTGCTCTGAGCACTTGGTATGTGATGCTTTTTTAGCTGGCTTGGTTTTGTGCTGTCCCGAACAAATATTTCCACAAAGTTTTCTATCACTGGATTTAACACCATCAGTGTAGCACCTGACACTGTCTTGACTTGCAAGGATCACTTTCAAGGCTTGGAGTCCCTGGCTATTTTGCTCTCACAGATTATTAGGCCCTTTTCGTAATATGGGTCTTGGAAACTAGTTTGAAACCACCAGCTGCTTCTCAGACACTTTTGAGTGGTCCCAGAGATGAGCTGGCACAAGCAATCACACAAGCAATTTTTGTGATAGAAAATCAGTTCAGAAGGTGCATTTGACAAACTGATATTTTAAAAAATTCTCCTTTTCCCCTGTCCAGCTGCCTGGTCGCATCTGTTTGGCTACATCCTTGTAATCTAATGAAACTGATAGATTGCGTGTTTGCAATGAATAATTCATACCCCTCTGAATACCTCAGCTCTTTACGTTCCCCACAAATTTCCAAGTGATTTGAAGAAATAGATTTACCCCATGGTACAGTTTAACAATCCAGATTCATCCATCCCAAGCTGAAATGGTTATGTTTTAGGAGGAATGTAACTGGTGAAAGTACAGGATTAACCTTTTAAGTGAGCATCCTTATTTCATTCAGGATGAAGAGATTAAATTTGGGACTATATTTTGAGTTATGTACGAGGCTTAAAAATTAACAGGGAAAGTTGGGAGTCTGGTTAATATCACTGTTTCTAAAGGGTCTGTATCAGGATCTTTTCAAATAGGTCACAGCTAAAATTATTATCACATTCATTGCTCTTCTGTTATAGCTTTTCCATGTCTCTGAGTGTAATAAGAATAGGTTGACAGTTGCACTTCATTTTGCATTGCATTTCCACATCTCCTAAAAGAAGCCATTGCCTGCTTCCCCTAAAAGATATGCAGAAGCATCCCATGTCTCTTTTCCGGCCTGTTTACATATTTAATAGATAGGCTTCATCACCAGAAACTCTTTTCTGTTTACAGATTCAAGGTTTAAAACACAATGGACAAATTGCTACCCATAGAATAAATTTGGGCACGTACGTTGTGTAATTAACTCCAAGAGTTCCAAATTACATATTGTACTAATTACATATAAAGAAGCTAATTACATGGCTAGAGTTGCTTGTTGCTGCTTGTGCAAGTTCACAAAGCACAGAACCTCCTTTATCTATACCGTGATTCTACAGCTATCAACCTACTGACGTTTGATGATTCAGAAGCAACTTTTCCTAGGGTCAGAACAGGTCACTGGAGTCTCCTCAGAGATTTAAGTTGTGGCTTTTTTATATCCTGACTCAGCTAGGTTTCTGATTCTAGGTTCAGACTCGCGACCTCCCTTTTCCTGATTAGACCACGGAAGTTGCAAAACACTGGTGGAAAGTATACATGGGAGAACCACATTTTCTGTATAATTTTATTGCAGTCACTGAGATTGTCTTGGTACTACTGCATTTCATTAGAAGTTTGGATACTTTCTGTTACTAAAATAATGGAGTGATATGAGGGTAACAAAGATGAAAGTATTTTCAACAGGATATCTTGATGAAGCTGAAAAAAAATTTACACAACACTTCAAGTGATAATTGTTCCTTTTATTTTCTGACCAGCACTGAGCCAGGTTACTGTCTGGAATCTGAGTATCACAACACTTAAAGTGAGACAACAAACAACTGCAGGAATGACCAGATCGAAGCGCAAAAGCGAATATATACCTTTGTGCATACCTCCTTCATCTCAACACCACAAAATCTAAACATCTTAATATTATCTAAAAACACCATGCCTTTCCAAATTTCACCCCAAAGTTGGAAACATTGCGAAATGAATGAATTGCAGAAAATCGTCGCCTTGTACTGTCATTGCAGTCCTGTACCTTGCAAAATTTGAGCATCTCTCATCTACACTTTGCTTCACGAGGAATGAAACTCTGATATAATGCTTACTTCTATAGAGTAGAGGGCAGATCTAAAGCAAGAATAATTGCAGTGAGCAATAGATATATTCTTCAAAAGAACAGTGGCACTTTTGGTGGAAACTAAGCAGGATGGAAAGAGGTAACAGGTTGGAGAGACACACATAAAGGAGATCTCTTGTATGTGTTCAGTCTGTGTTCCAGTTAATCTCCCTAAGCAATGAAATGCATGTATGTAACATTTGTTTGAGTATGGACTCACTGTACAGCATGTCTAGTACGCTTAAGCGGTCATCCCTGTGTTCTGGTAACTGGTTATCAGAGACTCCTTTAAAAACTGAGGATCTGGGCCCTCAACCCTATCACCCCACAGGAGAAGACAGGATTAACTAAATGAAGTTTGAATAAATAGCAAGTAAGTGAGCAAGACTAGGGGCCATCAATGATTCAGCTCCTTTCTCCTAAAAAAAGCCAGCATCATTGTGTTAGCATTAGAACATCCCCCTGTGATTGGAAACACTTGTAAGGCGGTGCCAGCATGTTGCTGTTTGCATCCAAACAATAATCAAGATCTCACACAGTGATGATTTGTTGTCAGCTATTTTTCCTGCACTAAACAAGTCTGACACTAGCAGCCCACAAGCTAATTAACTCAAGTATCTGGCATGGGGATCTACATTATAGCTATCAGCAAAATATCCACAGAACTGAAATAACCAGCCAATTGGACTGATGCTCCGGGGAGATGAAGAGTGTCTCCTTGAGGTAGCAAAGAAGAAAGATGAATGTTGATAAACAAGATTTCTACTCCTCCCCCTCCCCTGAAGAAATTTATCTTTTTTTTTTAAAATGAAACCTTGAATGAAGATTTTCCATATTCACTGAGCTGAGTGCTTCAGACTGAGTATTGGTCACTTGGCCTTTTAATTCCTCGATACTTTCTATCTCTCTTTTCAACCTTTCTGGTTTACCTTTACCTTTCGAACTGGATTCTGCTATCAGTTTGCTTTTAGTATCTGCCCAGGTTACTTGATGAGACAAGACTGTGGGATGCCTTGCTGTTCAAACACTTTTTGTTGCTCCCTCGGGGTACTGTTGGCATCACATGCTCATGGGCCAATCAGAATTCAGAAATAGCAAAAGTTTTAGGAATTCAGCACTGTTGCTAAAGCGTTGCAGTAGGCTGGACGAGTTGAGCTGTCCAAGATGAAAAGGTAACAAGAACAAACTGAATGAACAGGACATTAATATTTTGACACCTTGTCAAGGGGCCTATATTTCTTTTTTTTTTTCCTAAATGTCTTACAGAATTAGAACAACACTCCTCTGGTTTTCTATCATTCCCACTGAATTCAAGCAGAGCTATGGAGTCTCAGTCTCTTTAAGAGTGGGGCCTGAGTTGTCTCCTAAGTGGGGAAAAATGCTGCAATAGTATCCTCTTGCCACTGTAACACTGAAAGTGAACTTCTCTTTTTTTTTTAAAAAAAAAGACATGATCATGTGGCTCATAATGAGCAAGGAATATATATAGATAGGTCTATAGAGAAAGCCTAGTTTAGTAAGCATAGGCAGGTCCCAGGAGAGCTAATGGAGACATATTTTTTAATTAAAGCAAATTAGATCCCTTCTGAGGAGACAGGCAAGAGCTGTTGGGTCCATATCCATTAAGGAATTTAAGCATTTGGCTCACAGGGTCATATTTACACACCAAAATTAAATACTTATGAGCACTACTTGGTAGAGAGTCACTTTACTCAGTAAGAGGCTCTTGAGAATCATAGGTCAGCCAGAAAATATGCAGAAGAAAGGGCTGCTTCTGAAAACTTGCCACTTTGCTAAGTGTGTCTCCGCGAAGTCCGGTGTTTCTCACCGAAGTTGTGGTACAGTGATATGTTCCCATCTGTCTTTTGTATAGCAGATATTGGCACAGAGTGAGAGTTCAAAAAGATATTTCTTACCTTCACAGCCAGAAGAGTTAGAGGTGAATCGTTCTGTTAAAATTGAATTTATTGTGTAGAAAGGGAATACAAGATTCATTAATTCCCAAGAGAGTATAAGCAAAGGGATAATGACTCCTCAGACCTGCAAAGAACATACTCCCTTGGAGCAAGGGAAGCCTGAATAGCTGTTTAAATCAGTAACAAGCATATCCACAATTATAATACCATTGGCTAGATTAAGAATTCTGTTTTGGGGCTTGGACCACTCCTCAGTTATTAAGGAGGGAGTCTACATAGTCGTTCGAAAGCACCGTTACAGCAAACATGTCAACTTGCTGTCAGTTGAACTAACTACTAACAATAATGTAACTGCAGCAGCACTAAGCTCATCTCAAGATCTGAGCATATTTTGCTGAAATCAGTGCTGCGGTGGGCTAGAAGGGAAGGGAGTTATTCACCCCTTTGGCTACTCTTGAGATCTTAAACCACTCTGAGTGGTCTGGTATCGATAGCACCCAGAAATCTGGTGCTAAAATCTGTGGGTTTTGGGTCTGATCCATTATGGCCAGTCCAGTTCTTCAAGGGAAGCTGGATGTAAATAGTTATGTTAAGTTGCACCTTTGGCAAGTCAGAAGTAGACGTGAGGCTGGCTTTACCCATTCGCCCTCTCCAAATTCGAAATTATCTCAGCTTCTTGGCCAATTTCAAACAATGACTAAACAAAGAAGGGGAAAAAAAAACCAAACCCAAAACCAAAACAAACTACCATAAACTTGAACTCTTGTTGTCTTGCCACTGTTTAATTGGGGCTTGACATGCAAATTTAGTTGTACATCTGTGGCAGTATTAAATTACTTTTATTAGGAAATAACTTTTGCAGCAATGTGTACGCTTTCTCTTGCTCACTTTCACGCTGAGCTATAAGGTTTCACTACAGCATTCTTTTCCAGGTTGCTGCTGTGCAATCTGAGCGCTAATCATCAAGTGAATTTCTGCTTCTGCTGGGCCCTTCACAGTATTTTCATTTTTTTGTTTTTATTTCCCAAGCATTGCTTTCATCCTGCCTTGGGTCATTTACTATTATTCAGTTAATCCACTCTAGCGGAGTGGCAAATGAGACTGGCACCGAAGGTATGCCTGCTGATGATTCCCAGCATTTTTTTATGTCAGAATAGCACCAGAGGACATTGTGAAAATGAAGTTCCTCCTTGCAACATAGTGTGTCTGTGAGCTATATGGAAAGTGATTATGAGTAAGTCCACATCAGGTACAGGTCATTAAATTAAAGGATTAAATTAAGGGAAGTTAGTTTATGTGGAGTCTGTCAGTTGCATGTGTCAAACCTGAAATGATCATGTTCAACAAAGCCTGGCACACTGTTATATTTTTATAGATATTTTTCATTAGAGGATAACTTCTGAAAACAACAAGAAAAAGAAATGTTGCATGCAACAGTGATTTTGGAAGGTCCCGTTGTTCCCATTTGCCCTTGCTTGCTCTCTCCCTTGTACATGTCATAGCCTACACATTTGAGAGTTCCTAACTAGATTCTGCAAATCCATGTATAGGACAGGCAAAAGCCTCTCCTATAGGTGCAAGTGTCCTAAAACTCAGAGGCACAAACTCCTCTGAAAGAGGTACCGCCCAGTTTCAGACTAGCCACATTTGGTAACTATTTGGGCTAGATCTATTAAAGCCTCCAAAGAAATGTCTTTAGGAATTGCACATCCTGATTGCAGTGTGGACATAATGTGAGTCAGTCATGAGACATCCTGCATGTATTATGAAACTACACAAGGATTCAGATCGGTATGCACATCAGGGTAGTAAGTGCAATCATGCCTTAATGCATGTCTGCACCTGGAGACGTGTTGTGAAGTGTCTTCAATAAGAAGACCCCACCAATATTTTTACAGCTTACATTAGGTTCTCTAACAGGCTGCTGAATGATCTAGTAAAGTTTTTTTAAGATGACATAACCGTTCTGCAAACAAAGTGCCACGTACTTAATAGTTTAACACTAAGGAAGGCAAGCTGAGGGCAAGTCAGTAAAGAAGAGCTTCCCATTTTGTTTTGATTTAAAGTTGATTCCTGTCACAAAGTGTATTCTGGCTCTTTGCTGAAAGCATAGTTTTGTCAGATTCCCCTCAATTTCCAGGAAAAGATACTCTAGGATATGCTGTTAACTTCATCCAGCTAGAGAGAAAGAAAATCAGTTAGAGCAAGGATGAAGCAGCGCAACTCTCCTGTAAACCTATGATTGTCATTGCGTTTATTGTGTGTCATTGTACATGCATGGGTACTGCATTATAGTAATTCCCAGAGTTAAGAGATCAGGATCCAACATGTGTTGACATCTTTTATATCTCTACACTCAGGTTTCTGCAAATACAGGACTCCAGACAGATGAGCTGAATCAATTAGTTTATTCATGAGAAAACAAAGCAAATGCTAATTCAAGAGTTGCTATACTCTGCAGTTACAGCACAGGGACAAATGGAAACGCCCCGTCTTGCTAAGTTGTGTGTAGTGCTTATAAATGTTTTAACCACAGTTCCTCAAAAGGAGCAGAATGCATAGTTCTCCATGTTAACTCCTCCTCGGGGGAAAATGACTGGGCTGAGCAAAAGTAGTGTCAGTATGGCCCAAGGAGTGAGAGGTGTTGCAGTCTCAGCACCAGCTTTGCACACAGGGAAGTCAGTGGGAGTGCAAGCAGTTTAAATATAGGAAAAATCTAATTGCCGGTAATCATGTGATTACCTAAAATGACTTAATATAGCTCTGAAATTAAAAATTAAAAATATATCACGTTCAGCCACTGATATGTAACCTTGGCATAAGGATGTACTTTTGGCAGAAGTATACTGTAAACACATAGTAAATGGAAAGCCACTGCCTTAAGGAGCTATCGGTCTTGGGTTTATTACAAGATGCAATCAGAGAAGGAAACAAACAAATGGATAGGAGCTGAAACAGAGAAGGATGTGGGAAGAATAGTGCAAGCACACTTTTTCATAGACATGCTGTGTGCATAATATCACAGTGAGCAAGGGGGCCCTGGGAGTCTCCTGCTTCATGTTGTGGCTTATGTAGGCACAACTCCCATAGACCTCACAAAGAGTTTTGTCTTAAATAGAACCGAGGAGGGGAAATTGGGACTCGTCACAAAATGATGATCAGGTATGTACAAATGAATGGATGTGCTTCCCACTATGCTGGCTTAGTGTTGCAAAGAGAAACAAAGCTTGGGAGGAACAAAAAAGCAGCTTTTTATAATTATGGATCTTTTTGAGTTAGTCTGAGCCCTCCCCTTTCCTTCCTTTACCTTCTGTTTCTCCTCCCAAAATAATAACACATTTTGCCAATAATTTTGAGGAAGTCTCAGTGGGCCAGACGGAATTTGGAGAGAGGGATCTGATGGAGTTTCATTTCATTCTTTCTCCTGCTTTTCCCCCCCCCCCGATTTTCTACTTGTGATTTCTTTCTTTGGCTTATTGCATGACATGGAGGTGGTGAGGCAAAAATAGAAGTTAATGGTACTACCACTGTTTGTTTCTATTAGCGTTTACATGTGAAATGAAGGCATTTTGGAAGAGAACCAGACTAGCCAGTAAAACCTTTCACCCTCATAAACTGTACGTTTGGTTTGACTTTGGCTTAGAGCCCAGAACTTGTCACAAGCTTTATTATAAAACTAGAGTTCAGCTAGAGTTTTGTTAGCCTTATTACAACAGCTCCCCTCCTCAAAAAAAAAAAAAAAGAAAGAAAAGCAAAAGCAAAAGCAAGCAAGCAAGTAAGCAAGAAAAGCTTTTGTTCATTCAACACTTTTTTCAAATTCTGGAGAAAATATACTAGAAAATGCAATTAGCCAGATAGATAACTGGTCAGCATCAATCAACAGAAAATAAATGAAGTTTATATAAAACTCCCCCCCCCAAAAAAAAAAAAAAAAAGAAAGAAAAGCAAAAGCAAAAGCAAGCAAGCAAGTAAGCAAGAAAAGCTTTTGTTCATTTTCAACACTTTTCAAATTCTGGAGAAAATATACTAGAAAATGCAATTAGCCAGATAGATAACTGGTCAGCATCAATCAACAGAAAATAAATGAAGTTTATATAAAATTTACAAAAATTATACATCGCCTCCTTAAAATAGTCCAAGAGTGACTAATCATATAAACAATAAGGCAGCCACCAACACTCAAGCATGCTACAACTTCTGAGAAAGCACAGGCCTAACACTGCCAAAGAAGAGTCTACAGATCAACTGGAGAATGATATGGACATCTGGAGGGAAGATGCGTGCTACACTTCAAGAGGAGATTTTTCTTTTTTAATACTCTTTCCCAAAGGGTAATTTAGCTCTGCATGAATTCACTCAGGGAATATATAAGGAAAAAAAGAGGAGGAAAGGGAATGTGTTACACAATACACAATTATAAAACTATTGGTCTCATCCTGCTTTCATGCATCCTGTGTCTCTCATGCACAGAACCCCCTTGGTTCAGGACCAAGTACACGTGAGAGCAGTATAGGATTTACACAGTGGTAATGGGATTTAAGGGGACTGCTTTATGCAATAACGATTCATGAATTTTTAAAACCTATTACTGCAGATTGAACAGTTATCAAGAGGATAAGTGGAACTGCACTGAGAGATCAGTTAGTTCATAGCACTCAGCTGGAATTTGAAACATGGTCTTGTAGCTAAGGGACTAATTTGAGACACAGAAGATCTAAGTTTGACTTTTGCTCCTGTCAGTCAATTCCCATGTGATCTTTGAGTAAGTGACTTACACTACCTATATTTCAATTCCCTATTGAGGAAATGGTGACCCGAAATTCTTATTTGAGTCTAGTTTAGAGTAGTCTAAAAAGTCTAGATTGGTCTTCTGGCGTAGACATTTTTACTCTTTTAAAACTTCTTGGGTCAGGAACTCTTAATTTAGTATGAGGCCTTGATTTTGATTGGAATTCATAGAAACCAGATTCTTAAAAACTATTTGATTCCCCAAAAATGCAAACGGGCACATCAACTCAATTTTTTCACAATATTTTGGTGTCTAATTGCAACAGAAATAATTATAACCCTGCACTTTTCAGTGTAGCACCGCACTGATGGTGATTCCTTATTCTCCCATTGGAAGATACAAATTCACAAAATCTTAAAGTTCCCTGAGAACCTATTGAATTGAGTCCCATGTCTCCTTCAGTAGTTGCTGCCCAGGGCTGTCTGGAACCAGGGTACCCAGGGAGCAGGACTACTTGAAAATCTCTCTTCTCATGCAAAATGTTTAGTGTGTGGATGTGAGCAGTATTTTTTGTGGGGGAAGGAAATGCATTTTCTTATTACTACTCTCGGAAAGCAAGCAGATTTGGCTCACCAGCAGTTAAGCCTGGCTCCCGTGCCAAGGGCATGGTTGGTAGTGGCTGCAGGCTGCCTTGTACTGTCCGAGCCTTCCCTGTGGAGCTGGGCTGAAAGTTTCTCCTTGCTGGGACCAAAGATGAGCCTGGTAGAATCATTGTCATCCCTGGTGAGCAAATCACTGCCGGAACTTGTCCTCCACTCCTTCCTGGAGAACAACGTTGTCTGGTGGTGCTTTGCTATAGGTCATCTAACAGAAAGTTAGCCACTCCACTATACTAGGGCATTAATGATGTCCATCAGCAACCTATTGAAGTGAGAATTTGTGTAGCAGATGAAGGTTGTATGCAAATGATCATTAGCTTTAGTCAAGTAGGAAAATCAGTTATGTAAGAAGTGCCATGTAATACATTGCTACTGAATTTCAGTTCACAAGCAATGCATGCAACTCCCAAGAAGTCTTTGGCAAACATTGATTCGCAAATTTTAATCTGATAACTGGGTATTTTCAAACTATACTTGAAAGTTTGCTTGAATTACAAGTAAAGAATGTAAAAATAAAATTATGAAAGACTTGCATCTACCATTAAGAGGAAATCAAAATGCAGGGTGAAACTAAGGGCCCACCGCTGTATGGCATAGCACGTATTCTGTGAAGTGTTGAGGATGAGATTGTTTTAACAGTCAGCAGGAGCCAGAGCCTCCATACCTCTAAAAAATCTGTCTCTCTCTGTGCTTTACATTCTTATTGCTTTCTTTGAGGGGGAGGGAGGTTTGAAGGTCACAGGATCGGGCCATTTGTGTAACCAGAACCAGATGATTAATTACTCTTTTAGGGGTTTTGTTCCTCTGAAAATTTTATCCCAGAAAAGCACGAGGACACACAAAGTCTGTGGTTGAAAGAAAATTCTATTAAGATTACAGAAATATTGTACGTCACAGTTCTATGGGAAGTGGCTTTTCATTGTTTAGCATAAGAAAAAGAAATACTAACAAGTCAGGCTACACAGCTGGGGTTTGTGCTGTGTAATAAGCTCCAAATAAAGGAGTTTTATAACAAACCTTTAAATATTGCACCCAAGCTGAAACTACATATATTGGAAAGTCTCAGACTGAAAAGAAATCAGTTAGCACAATTAACATTCAAACTAGATTAACTGTCATTTTAGCTTAAAAAAACCCCACTCCATTCTTTCGTGCTCCCCCCTCCAAAAAATTTGGAACTCATCACTGGAAATATCACCTCAAAAATCTTTTTCTGCTTTCTATTATTTAAACCAGAGACGTATGTACTTGTTTGAGCAAAATAAGAATGAATCTAATTTTTTTCTTAAATCAGAAACAGATCCAGATGAGGATTTCAAAATTATGAGAACACTTTTTCATTTAGATTTCTGTGCATTTAAGTGTTATGTTCTAGGGAAAATGCTGATTATTGTCAAATGTTGAAGACCAGGTCGCAAAGCCCATTGAAACCGCTGGGAAAACTGCAAACAATTTTGATGTGCTTTGAATCAGGCCTTTTCTGGAACAGTCCCTGAACATAATACATGGGATGGGCTGAAATATATCTCATTATGCTGCTCCAAAGGCTCTGTTTATCATGGCAAACCGTCAGGTTTGAGCACCGTCACACAGTCTGTTTCCTTCTTTGCACTTTATTTGGCCCAGTTTTGGCCTGGGCTGACCAGCTTCTCCCAGTTAATGAACAAACATTGTTTGGGTGACTATTGCGAACCTAAGGCTCTTCCCAAGAGTTAGCACGGATGTGGTAACTGGATTTAGGTACAAAGTGGAGGCCTGGTTGTGTGAGTCCAGAGCATGCTAATGCCACTCCTACTCAGAGCTGGAGAGTAGTTCTGGACACATTAACAGGCCAAAGGTTTAGCAGAAAGGAGGCCTCTGTCAACTCTTATCCAAAAATCACTTTTTTCAATGAAGTCTCTCTGTTTTCAGCTGGGTTTACTCCGGAACACTATTTTTGTAGTTTCTCATTTCCCCTCTCATTTCCCCTAACCTTGTGAGTTGATCACAGCAGCAAATGGATATGGAGAGACCTAAGCAATACTGCAACAGACAGAATTATAAAGA
Source organism: Aptenodytes forsteri (assembly GCF_000699145.1). NCBI lineage: Eukaryota > Metazoa > Chordata > Aves > Sphenisciformes > Spheniscidae > Aptenodytes > Aptenodytes forsteri. The sequence goes on along the minus strand of NW_008795317.1, from coordinate 4,869,241 downwards.
GTTCATGCTGTCTTCTGCAGGTCCTCTTCCGTGTGTATAAAATCCCATACATGAGTATGTTTCCAGGAGCCAGCCACGCTGAGCCTGTATGAGGAAATACAAAGGGGCTGGTGCCATACCAGATGTTTGCCTCTCCAGAGCTTGGCTGACCTTGGCTGAGTGCTGCTTTGCAGCCTACCGTCCGGGCTGGGAGAGAGGGAGCGAGCAGCAGTGCCGCGTCCTCCAGGCTGAGCTGCTCCACAACTCCCTTAGAAGAAAGCAAATCCTCAGCTACTTTTCTTCTGGACTGCTTTCTGGTGGTTTTGTCTTGCTCTTCCTCAGCACCAGGAGCTGGTTGAGCCCAGCACTTCTAAAAGCCCCATTCTTCATGAATGCCACTGAATGGGCTTTTTACAAGGTAAAGTTTGACCTAAGGCTTTTGATATCCTGAAAGGAATCCCTTTTACAATGAGCGGCATTACATTAAAAGGACAATTCTGTCCTCTCACTGGAGTTAGATCAGAATTGAGGTTTCTGCAATTTTTCTGTCCACTGTAGCTTTGATATAACACAATCCCCCTGATGTTTTTGGTGCTGATAAATAAATGTATTTATATGTTGTGCTCTTACATTCCTGGTACTAACTGAGGAAGCAGAACAATAACATACTCTTGTCAATACAAGCACTGCCCTGGGAATTGACTAATTAACATAAAACTCAGCCCTGCAGGGACATTTCCAGGTTCATTTTTTGCTGCCTCAGCAAACTATAGGGTTTGGGCTGTTAACTACTTTCAGATGCTCTTTGTCTTTCAAGAAAGAAATAAAGAACATCCACATTGCTTTAGGCAAGTTAATGATTCTACAGAACACTTACCTTTTTTACCATATGCTTCATGGCAGATTAAAATCCTGAAGGAGCTAAGGATTATATACCGTGTATAGTCCTTTGGCAGAAAAACATGTATTCTGAACTAGAAGTGAATGGCTGAATGTGACATTTATATTCATTGTTTTCCCAGAACTGCACACTGAGGATGTTTGATTTTACTCAGTCCCAAAGCAGAGGTTTTGTAGGTGCCTTGATTTCTCAGGATCTCTTAAGGTTATAACAAGCAGTTCACAGTGGCTACTGAGAAAACTAGAGAGACTTGTGTAATCACTTCTGTAAAATTAGAAGGAAATCTGGCCTAACTTGGCAAAGAGGAGATGTGCCTAAAGTTTTGAGAAACTCAGAATTCTTGGGTTTTGTGTGTGAGCATATGTGTTTGTGTGAATTACTTACTTTTCATTCACATTCTTTTCTTTGGACCACAAACCAAAAGTTTCTTGTCTACAGGAAAAATATTAGAGAAAAGAGAAAGAAATTCAAATGAAATGAAATTTGAATCTCCCAGGTAAAGAAAACCTCATTGTTTTTATTCATTTTCTCTAGATCTGGATGTTACAGCAAATTGCTCTCCTCCTTGTACTGTTTGTCTCATTATTAATTATTACTATTAATCTATTATTAATGGACATGTCTGCCCATTGCTGCTATTTATGAATGAACAAATCACATTCTGTAATTCATAGAAATCATCTGTAGAAAGTAACAATAGAATAATTTTCTATCAGAGTTTTGAAAACTGTTCAATAGGTCCTCAAGTGCTACAGCTAAAAAGACTCAGAAGTTACATTTGAATGAGCACAAATACTTTCAAAGTGTTTTGTGAGAGCAGAATAATAAGCATATGTGCAAAGTGCAAGTTTGAGACAGCCGACGCCACGGCACATGCAGATACATGCAATATTCATAGTTCTGTTTTGTACACACATTTGCTTGTTGGTGCATGAATATGCTTATTTTGTGAGTGCACTTCAGGCATGATTATCAGAAGACCATGTGTGTATATATAACTGTGCATGCCTATCGGCACAAGTTATTAAGGTTGCCCAAACCTATTTGATTCTGGTGTATAAGCTTCACAAACTTTACCCATTTGGAATAAAATTTTACATGATGTATGTCTGCCTGCACTTTTTTTGCTGCAAATTTCAAATATAATAGTTCAACGTTTGCTAAAAAAGGAAGAAAAAAAACCTAAGAAAACACATACTGTTTCACTCTTAATCAGACATCCTGGAAAGGTTTAATTTTTGTCACTGTGCCTTTTAGGTTCCAGAATAGCAAATTGGATTGAGGGGGACCTTGAACTGAACTAGGAGAACTTAAAGAAATCAAGAAGGTGATTGGGAAGGGGGAAAGTGAAATCTGATGTGGAACCAGCAGGTAGCCAGGACTATTTGGGCAAGGTGACGTCTAAGAAAAGAAGAAACTTATTGTGAGAGATGAGTGACCACAGGATGAGGAGTCAGAGGCAGGGAAAAGGAAAGATTGCTACAGCAGTATTTTGAAGAGGATGAGGCAGCAAGTGTCAGTCTTGGGGTGATCAGAAAAAAACCAGCCTTTGTGCCCTCCTAGCACTTGGAATGGCACCAAGTCCTTGTGAAAGTCACTGACAAGATCTTAATTTCCTCTTATCCCCATCCACACAAGCACTGGCAATTTACTACTGCCATCATCTACTACGACAACTGTCATGCCAGTCGCAGAGATCTGTGCAATGGTTTCAGTGTTTCCAGCACTGCTGATTCTGGGAATCAGCAAATGCAAAGATACCAAAAATATGCTGATGAAATCTTAGTATTCTTCTTTATTTCCATTAGATACCGCTCTCATGATCAATATAATAACTTTTAATTAGTTTAGTCTGCCTTTACTCTCCTGAAAAGCTTAAGGAAAATTAGGCATTGGTTTTATTTAACTTTTCCCTGGAGATTCTTCCCTGCACGCAGCACAGTGGCTGTCTGTCATATATCTACAGTATGCTAAAACAGAGGGAACACTGCATTTTGCCTTTATTGTCAGGAAGTGTCAAAAGTATTAATAGCATAAATTTTGCTAGCTAGCTAAAATTCTCACACTGCAATCTTGCGCATCAGCATTTTTTTTTACCACAGATGGTCATTTATGTAACACTGTTGGAAATTGTGGCTGTGTTCCACAGCAACAGGAAAATGGGATACATCTGCACTGTGTGGGGAAAAATACAAATGAACTAGAAGCTATGCAAACATTTAAATTACAGGGAAACGGGACTGCGATAAGCCCTGGACTGCATGAGCAGGAAGAGAGTGTCAGCCTCACCCATGCCCTGAAAAAATGGCCACATTTATGGGCTACTCTATTGTACTGAGTGGAAGTTTGTTTATGCGGGACCTTCCTTCCCTCAGGACTTCCTCTGAGAGGAAATGTCGTCACTATTCAGTAGGGGTCAATTGTTATGCATTCAAAACTCAAACATAAAATGCTATCCCTGAATGCAACAAAGTGGAAAGGAATAAATAAGATTTCTCCATTTACATATTTAGAAACATTTACAACAATTATTCTTGCTCACCAATACTTTCAGAGAGCTGAGAAAAATCGAACAGGTCTTCAGTAGCTAGAATAATACTGTTTTATGGGTAGCCCAGACACTACTCAGTATTTGATGAATCCCACTGCTTTTGTGGGCTCTGCTACGGCTCTGTGGGAGTATGTTTTAAATGGAAGAAGGCTAAAAAGTGTGCAGCTGTAAAACCAGGGTCGTGGTCTTATGGGAAGACTCGGCTAAGTCTAGTCTGTGTTTTGGACCAAAGTGCTCTGGATCTGAAGTGCTCTGGATGAACACTTTTCTGAGGCCGTATTTGCAGCTTAGATGTTCCCTGAGTTTTATTTTCTCTTATGGTAAAAGGAATATTGTTTGAGACAAAAGAGCTAATATTAGTGTTGCTTTCCCTTTGCTATTGTCATTGTGCTGTCAGTCAAATGAAATAACTATGGATGAGACTTGTGGGTGGGGAATACACTGAGCTCTTGGAGTGACAGAATGACAGAATGGCTGAGGTTGGAAGAAGCCTCTGCAGATCACCTCATCCAACCCCTTGCTCAGGCAGGGTCAGCTAGAGCTGCTTGCCCAGGACAGTGTCCAGCTGGGTTTTGAGTGGAGGAGACTCCACAACCTCCCTGGGCAACCTGCTCCAGTGTTTGGTCACCCTCACAGTAAAAAAAGTATTTTCCTTATGTTTAAATGGAATTTTCTGTATTTCAGTTTGTGCCCGTTGTCCGTGTGTCTTTGTCAAGCTCATGGTAACTGTGCTGTTCTGACACCAACCATACTGGAAAGGTGCTGGGCACCAAATGGACAAAGGCACAACTGAAAATTTTTGTTCCCCACTCACAAGAGGCAGTTAGTAAACTTTTCTCCTAGGTGAGTAGACTTTGTCTCCAGGTATGTATTGGCTTACACTTCTATATCCATTTTGCATTAGGCTGTGGGACACCTCAGAACAAAGGAATGTGGGGAACTTGACCAGGGTCCACAGCAGTCTGCAGGGCACATTTGTGTCCAGAAGAGGCACCGCAACCATTACCAATGTTGAACTCTCTTGACAGCCCATCTCTTGAAGTTTCAAGTTTCAACGTCCATGAAGTCTTCTTCCCTATTGCATGGCCTATAGTAAAAGTAAGGTGCCTATCCTCTCTCAGATAAATTTTCCTGAGGGTGAGGAAAAGCAATCAAGGCGGCGAGAAGATGTTACTTAGTCTTTCCAGTGGAGCACTTAAGAATTCTCCACCAAGGTCAATATACAAAATAAAGCACAGCACAACATTACAAAGTGGTGTCAACCTGATTAAATCTCTGTTAGATAAAGCACCGTAGTCTACAAGCTGATTTTATCCCGACTAGAGACCTGGTACAACACGTTTAAGTCAATTCCTCCCTCCTTCCTCCCTTTCTCTGCCTCTTTCTCTCCCTCCTTCCCTCCCGCACACACATGCAGGGATTACCCAGGTTTTCAGCCTCGCAGTGAAGGAATAAGTGGAGGGGCTTTCATGTTGCACACGTACACGTAACCTTTCTGCCAAGCCGTGCAGTCCTTGCAGCCCCAGGCCCGGGCCGTGTCCAGGCCACCAGCCCCTTGCATCACATCTGAAAGAATGTCGCCTGTGAGGCAGAAATTCCCACCATGAGAATCGCTCCTCTGTGTTGCACAACAAAGGCCACCGCATTGTCTCCCTGTTAAGCGGGTGTTAAAATGCGCATATGTTGCCAGGGCTATTGCATATGAGGGTCCATTTAGGAAGCAGTGGTTTTTCCCGACGGCTGACTGCTCTGAATCCCCTCATATTAGCACATTAGCACACATGCGGGCCTTCTTATCAGATTAGCTACAGTTGTCACAGATTAGTTCACCCTGTGAAGGAGCCGCAAAGGTACCTTTGACCATTCATTCAAAAGAGCCAGAAAGGTTTTTTTCTTGTCTTCAACCATCAGAGTGCAAAGCAAATTAAAGGGAAAGTCTCTCTCTCTTGCCCTTTGTCTCTCATTTTGGTAACAGGATAACTGAAGGATGGATATTAGGGTGGACTAAACAGACAGACATTAATGGATACCTAATATTCATCTAGAAAATATTTATTTAACCCCTTAAAAACATGTTTGTGTTTTCTTTCCTCACAGGACAATACTCTTTTGTTGAGATACTCTGAAGCTCAGAGTTGCTTTTTTATATTTTGCTTCTCTCCCCCCCCCCCCTTTTTATTACAGTTAATTTGCAGTGTGGTTCAATGATCACTATTCTGCAGATTGGGGGTTGGGGAGAGGAAAAGACTTGCTAGTAGCTTGCTACATTATTTAACCCATCTTGCTCCTTAAAAGGTTGTGATAGCTGGTAAAATAAACAATGACTCAAAATACCTTCGGCATGACTTGCAGTCTACACAGGCATCAAGACTGAGCCTAGAGAAGACATAACACCTTGGAAGTGTAGTGACAGCAGAGATTTCAACAGTCATCTCTGAATGAACTTGGTGGTAAAGGAGGCCTAGAAAGTTACAAAAACATATAGCTGAAACTGCTGGTTAACATTCACACCTTTGGCACAAAAAAATTATGGAAGGAAACTGTGGTGAGGAAGGAATGCAGCAATTCCTTACACCTCGGTGCTTTCTAGGGGAGGTGTTCCACATCCTTGCTGCCAGGTGTAGCATTACTGTGCTCAGTTTGAGCTTGTCCATGAGCCAGAGAAGAAGAATCAGAGGGCCGTGTTGGTGCCCTTAATGCCCTCTGCAAATTAGCTGTGCTGCCTGCATATGGGAGACAGAGGGGACAACCCTCAGTTCCAAGACTGGCGTTCCCTTTGTCATACAGGTGTGCTTTGAGAGTAGACCTGCAGTCGCTGCTCATTGGTCTGGTGCAGAATATTTTCTCTTGGAAATGAAGAAGAAATCAAAAACTGAACTGTGACTTTTTTCTGATTGCAGGTAACCAAACTGCATTATCATTAGTAGGACTTTAATTGGTAACTCTTCATTCAGCTTCTCCTACAAATGCTGGAGCACAATCTTAGCAACATTGTTTACTAGTCTGTTTCTCCGCACAGGCTTAAACCTGGCTGGTTCAATGTGCTCTGTTTGTAAACAGTAGAAAGTACATTAGATCATTTGTAAGGGCACTAGCACATTAACAGAGGCTGGAGTTTTGGTGCTTCTGAACAAACAGCCCAACTATGTGTACTCAAGTGCATGCAATCATACTCTTCTAAGACTACAACTTTACGCTCAGAACATGAACTTTTTGGTCCTGGAATCATATCTGACAGTAAAACCCTAAAATACTCCCAGCCTAGTTCTGTCTCACTTTGCAGATCCTGTTGAAATGCAACAGTGTTTCTACTACAGTCATTTTTTATTTTATTGTTTTCAAATCATAGTGCCACATCTATAAGAGAGGGCTGTGAAGGTTGTGGCAAAACCATCCCTTAGAGCCCTGTGTCAAGAAAACTTATATCGCTGATGGTGCTTCCCAGCTCTAAGTTATAAACAACTTCAATTTATGATCAAGATAGTGAGGCAACAACAGTAACAGCAAAGAGGGGTGTATGTGGGATAAATCAAGCAGTTGCACCCTGCTTTTGCTTTAAGTGGTTGCATCTTACTAGTTGATGAAAACAGTCTCCATGCTATAAAGTTACCAGAAGAGTTCATTGTGACATCTGTTTCTTCTTTTGTCAGATAGGATGGTAAAACCTTATATTATTAATATCCTGTGTTGTTTTCTGATAAAAAGCATCAGTATTTATATTCTTATATTTCCACATGCACCTAGTTCAGTATGGTCATTTTAAAATTCTATTTCATTATATACATATATATACATGTATGGTGTTAACTGATTTGTTCCAGTTTTTAATTTCTCTTTTGAAAGGGTGTGATATGAAAAGTAGCAGTGGAAGTAGAATTGTAGTTCTCAAATCAATTATTTCTCTATTGGTCTAGAAATTATTTTCTGTGTTTCTGTGAAAAATAGATTTTCAGTCCTCCACTGACACCTTTCACTGTGGGTCTGTGTAGCTTATGCACCGACTTCGGTCATTAATCTGAATTTAGCAAAGCTCTTTTGTTGGTGATTCTTCTGTCTTTATCCCAAAGCAAGAAAATAGCTGCAGAGCTAAAGGCCTAAATTCACAGTAATAACATCTCTTTTTCTTCCTTAAATAAGCACATGGGAGTCTGGGTCAGAGTATGAATCTTCTGTTTCCAGTAGTTATTTTTACTACGTTGTCCCAAGTGTCACCTGTCTTGCCAGTGTGAGTAAAGAGTCCCAGTTCGAGAGACCCTGTTGAATGTGAAAGTGCTGATTTTCACACAGTCCTCTTCACTTAATGAAGTTAAGCGAGCGTGGTCTGCAGCAATGCATTTTGGTGCTGAGGATGTAAATTAGAGTATGTTCCAGAACGCCATTTCAAATCCAAACAGTAATCTTCCATGCCCCCAAAGCAATTTAACCTCAGTCTACTAAATGTTCTAAATGTTTGATTTTTATCTAAATGATAAAACAGTCTGTCTTGCTTGCCTTAGGCAAAAGAGACTAGAATTGAGACCTGTGGCATTTTATGCTTTGATTCATGTAACTGAGTCCCTGGCAGCTAACCCTGCATCTCATTTCTCTTATGACGTTATGGCTTTCTTCCCTTCCACAATCCCAGGCAGTGTGGCAGCCTGATCTGTGAGCTGCCGATACAGTCATGACATATAAGATGTGGGCTCAGAAAATGGTGGGGAGGGAATGCCATTGGGGATGGAGATGGAGAGCTGCTGCCTGCTGTGATCCGTGCATGGAGAAAGAGCAAGGCTGTACAGAGCATGACTGCCTCCCTCCCCGGGCTCTGTCACCTACCCGCTTGCTTTTGTCACCTCAGGCGGTCTGGCACACTGGGACAGAAGCAACTTGACATGTCTGCACAACACACAGCTTTGACCCTTCTTCAGTTCCTTGATGCAGCTCACAGAAGAAACTTCTTGGCTTTGGTCATTTTATGACCTAGTCGAAAGTAACACACAGTTTTATTTGAAATATCCATGAACTTTTAAAAACTTATTTCTACCAAAATGTCAACAACACGTTATTGAATTTTTTGTGTTGCCCTTACTTGTTTCAACAAGCATCTTCTTATTTTAACACACTGGATTAAACTCAGGCTTCATCAAACATGAATGGTAAATCAATTATTTTAAATACAGGAGAGCTGCTTCACTTACAACAAGTCTTTCCTATGCTGATGAACTCCTGCAAGCTCCATGGCTGCTGACCAGGTCTGGGGAGCCTTGTTCCCATTGGTAATGTTGCTTATTGTGAGAATACTGGCTACGCAAATCCTGACGCTTGGTGTGCAGATTTGCATTCCAATACTTGGAGCACTCTGTAAGGGTGTGCAGGGCTGGTATGCTGGCTCTCGAGGCACAATGGGAATTATGGATATGTGTCTCTGGGCCAACAATTGTTTCCATGTGCTTGCTAAATGAGTGCAGGGAGGGAAGACTTTCCTCTTGTTTAGTCTCTATCACTGTCTTCGGTGCTGTATTGCATTTTAATATAAACGTCCCCCACCACCACTACCGCAACCCAGCCCTGTTAGAAATTTGCCTGGCTTTCATTAAAACACTAATGCATGAATAGCTGTAAGTTCACAGGGCTGGAGGGCATCTTTGCTGAAGCTGGAATCTTTGGTAAATAACTTGCTGCACTTTTGGAAGTGTTGAAAGTAACTAAGCACCTAATGAATGAGTACCTGAACAATGGAGTTAGTCAAACTACTCCCACTATTCTTTTTTGCTAGTAGAAGTAAATAAATAGTAAATGTTTTTTCAACCACTATATATTGTTGGCAGCTCAGACTCCCTATCATGCATGTGTAGGTTCACAAGGCTAAAGAATATCATTCTAGTGTATAGTGCCCTATCTAGCTATCAAAAGCAACAGGTCTATAGGCAGACTTGGGCTTTTCCTTCTGTCAGAATAGGCTGGGCTACAAAAATAACAGTATCAGAGCAACAGCTGGCTTAGTCACATCATGCTCTGCTATATAGTCTGGACTTTTGTTTTCATTTCACTTTTCTTTGTTTTAGAGACAAAAAAGGAAGCCCTCGGGGGAAAAGACTTCCAAGTTTACTGCTTGACCAAAGTTAGCTGACTCCGACATCAGCAGCCTTTATTAACTGGAGCTTTAACATTTCTTTCTCTGAATGTAACATTGACACTGGCACCTCTGTTCAGCCACAGAACCAGTACCAAACAGGCCCTGGTGCAGGGCACCAGGCTTTCTCACGCTGCTTTTCCAATTGTTGTAGTGTCATCTGCCATGGACTATCCCTAGGGTTATTAGAGAAATCACTCTGTACAGTCACAAGCATCCTAGACTCTGCCCTTAGACTGCCCAATTAGGTATCACTTTGTGCTGTGTGGCTTCTATTTTAGGAAATGGTTTGAGATCACCAAAATGTTCTTCACATGGAAGCAACAAGCATTTGCCACTGCCAGCTCGACTATAATTTGAAATCTGTGGCCTGTATCAGGGACTGATGGAACTAGCGTATAGGTGGGAAAGGCGGAGAGCTGGACTGTGCAATGGCAGCTCCTCTGGCAAGTGACAAATACTCATCCCACTCCTGCTACACTGGACTGGGCTAGTTGAGGGCAGTCCAGTTACTGAGCCAGCTGCACCAGCCATCTAATTTCAGTGCACTGTTCTTATGGAAAAGAAACAGCGATCTCCTGATGAGCCATATCAATATGTGAAGCGAGACAAAGCTGTAGTGAAGAAAATACTCCCTGCACATAAAAATGCAGGGCAACTTAAAAATTATTGCTGTAAAGGACACTTTTTGGTTAATAGTACTGGCCCCAAACCAGACTGCATTGCTTTTGCTAAAAGGGCCAACTCTATTGCTTCAGTCCTTTGATGGAAGATCATGTAAAAAGATCACATAAAAGAAGAATGAAATGAAGAATAACACTAGAAGTTTTATCCAAGTGCCTGTAATACTGTATATCGGTGATGGATGATTAAATATTTTTGAGTCTTCATAGCATTATGCAGCTCAGCAGAGTGTGATACACTGTCTTCTTTCTTTTGCTTTTTATGCTGAGCTATATGAACAGCCGTCTGGGTTCCTGAAGCAGCAAGTTAAATATTTTGTCTATAAGGTCACTTCTGTTATCACATATGGTGTTGCAAGGAAATTTCCAACTTAGTTTCAAAATAGCTTTGGCAGAACATAATATTCAAGCCAAGAAAGCCTCCTCCTCCTTTTCCCAGCTTCTGTCAACACCCGATCAAGGGTCGGCAACCTAAACCCGGCTCATATGGAGTTGGCTAGCTCATTTTTTTTATTTCTCCAGGGACAAAAGCAGACTTCATCGCTAAGATAATGACCCTCCCTTCCTGCAGTGATTGAGGTCTAGAAACCCTCTTCTTAGGTGCATCGCATAATCTAGATGTTTGCTTTCTGTACTTGGGTTAGGCATGCAGCATACATTTCAGTTAAAACAAACACTGCTCCCAACATGTCTGGCTTGTTCTTTTGACACAGTTTCTTGAACAGGATTTTACTTGCCAGCTAGCTGTCAAAAGGTTGGAGAAAAGATAAATCTTTATTTGGGTAAGCTGTACTGTGTGTTAGATACTTATAGTGGAGCTCACCTTTTGTAATAACCAGCTTATGTTTTTCTCATACTGTATCTAATGTGTTTTGCTATAAATTTGTCCTTATAGATCTTTTGTGTGTTTGAGTCTGTGTCAAAAATAGAAACAGAGATATAAATTGTGTTCTCTGTCCTGTTTCCTGCCTTTGAAGAATCTCTATAGACTGAAGGATCAGTAATATTCAGGAACAGGTATATTCTGGACAGGTACCGATCATTGCCCTCATGGATCTGGTCACCAACAAACTGCAAATAAGTCTTCATGCAAGATCACAGATCAGGCTCCTCTTCCCCACTCAGCAGGCAGCTGAATTTGGATACAAGTACTGGATCCATGAGCCTTGAAGTTTCCCTGTGTCTGGTCAGGCTCAAATGGCCTTTCAAAAACTTCTTGAAGATCTACCTTTTTTTCCTTCCTAGACTTCAGTCATGCTACTGTTTATGGTGTTCTTATTTGGGGAGACAGCTGTTCACTGATTTTCAGGTTTTCTCTTCTCTGATACCAACCAGCTGATTAATTTTACCCTGACACCTTCAATAGTGCAGCAGTTTCATCAGATATATGAGATTCAAACCATTTCATAGAGTATCCACTTTTCATTCACAAATGCCTCATCACTTGGCTAGAGGGTCGTAGAGACAAAGCCTAGTTTTCAGAGAAACTGAGTATCAAAGTGACCAAAAGGAGCCCGGAATTTTCTAGTTTGACATTTTACTGATATTGCAGGATAAGGAGCACCACGTTCTTGTCCTTGCTCAGTTCTGTAAAAAAACAACTCTATATACAAACTGAAGTGCAGAAGCCGAACATTGAATAAAAGTGAACTGAAACTGGCTGGGATAGTTGAGGAAGTTTAGGAAGAGAAAGGATAGAAGGTGTTGGGGAAGATAATAGGTAGTGGCAGAGCTAACTTATAAAGCGCCTTCTTTTTAAAAAAAAAAAACAAAACAAAAAAGGATTGTAGTGGAGAGGGTTGCTATAGTGAGAGTAATCTTACAACCTAATGTGTGAGTGCTCTCAAAAGACTGGATGTTCCAGTTCAGTGAAGCAAGATGGCCCCCTGCAGTATTGTTAGCCCCCTCACAAAGAAATTTTGCTTCTAATCTAGGAACATCATTGTACAATACAGTAACAGATCTGCTGTGGTTTACCATTAGTTTCACTCAAAACACAAGATAAACATTCTTTACTTTAAAACATCAGTCAAAAATAGAAGTCCTCAGTTACCAACTTTGCTCCCTATGCTTCCGAATGCCTCCTGCGCAGTTCTGATGTGAGACTGAAACAAAATTGGTTTTAGAGTAATACCCCTGAACATGCAGGAGACAAAAATACTCTCTCAAACTCATGTGGTAAAAATTGCAATAGGGTAATAGTAAAGACTGAAAAGAAAGTCTTGCTGGAGTTGTGAAGCCAGGAGAGAAGTAAAACTTCATGAATGAGAAGGTAAACCTCAGAAAAAAAGCACTGTGCTCTACATGCATTCGGAATAGGCACTTTGATGTGTATTGTGTGCATGAAAAGCTTTTTATTTCTTCCATCTCATTGTGTTTCCCTGATGGTAGTGAGAATGGGCTAGTACACTTTTTTGAAAAGAAAAACGTTTTTCTACTATATTGGTATTTTGGCAACATTTGGGGCTTTCAGGTTATCAAATTCTTTTCACTGACACAACAAATCACTATAAATTATGTGCTTCGTAACAGCACAACAATTTCATGCTTTAGAACTTGTACATATCGTGGGGTTGTATATGTATAATCAATATACATCTCTAACCTGTGCCTGATAATATGCAGCAAAATGCAGAATTTACTCTTTATTTAGTAGTTATGCAGGAATAGGCAGTTAGTTTCCCTCTGAAGTACATGAGACTTCTCTGACTGGTATCTGCAACTTAAAGCATCCATCCAGGTCACACATTGCAAAAGCCAGGAAAAGGGGAGGAGGACCAGCTAAAAAGGGACTCAAATATTTTCTTAGCAATTAAATACAATGGTTCATAAGGTTCATGAAGTCAAATAAATTCCTTTCCTCGTCCTGGTTCCTCTCCTCCCTCCCCCCGCTTTGTATACCTCTATCATTTCTATCACTATTATTTGCAAGGCAGCAAGACTATGCCCAGTGCTTGACAGAGACATGTGCCAGACGACCAGAAGTAAAAGCATTAGAAAAGAAGCCTGTCTCATAATATTTCTGATTCACACTTTAGCTTGTTCCCATCAGTTTTCCAACCTAATTCAGAAAATCAAAAGTGGACTTGCAAAGTTTGAATGAGTGTAAACTTTAATAAAAATTAATTTCCTCTGAACGTCCCAATGTTGAACTTAACACATCACTCACAGAAACCCACCCAAGTTCTAAAGACTCAGTGTTGTGAGGTCTGTGTGGCCTTCTACAGACTACTTTGGTGTGGGAGCTGGGATTGTTTTTGACCCTGTGACACTGAATGGCCAAGAGCTTCCATGCAAGCACAATGGTGCTGTTAGTGCCCATTAGTAAAAGCCTTCTTGTTTCTTTCAGCCGCTCACAGGCCTCCTAAACAATGAAAGAAATCCATACATCATTAATAAGGAGATTTAATTTAAATTCTGCTCTAAGAGAATTCTCAGATATCCTCCTCATTTATTTTTTTTTAAAGTGAAAATTGCTGAAGTCTGATGTAAGGCAGAATCTTAATGCAGAGAAGTGTTGGGCCTTATTTAGGAATGCCTGGAAACTAGTGGGAATTGTAATCATGGAGCAAACTGGAAAGCAGTACTGTCACACCAGTGAGCAGCTCCCATGGAATGAAAGCTCACTGAGCATGGGGATATGTCAGCTAGTGAAAAAAACATCTGTGAGCCTTCTCATAATGATCTCTTTTGACTCGAGGGATTTTATGACTTTTACATTTCTAATGATGGTAACTTTATTTTTATTGGGTCTACATGTATTCAGAATTTCTAATAGCCATTTCTCACTCAAAATGAACTCAATTTCACTAGAAAAAGGAATTGCTAAATTCCAACAGAAAGTTGATATGAAAGAAAATGGAACAGGATAGCCCATATTCACCTTTGTACTGAAACGTCACTAATATACACATCAATAATTTTACTTCTAATTGTGAGCACTTGACACAGTTAAAAATCAGCCAGTACAAAAGAATCCGGGTTATTTGTCACATGAAAATAATGTGAGTTAACTTTGCCTCAGCTCTATCTCTACTGTCTTCAGTGGAATTAATTACATGAGGAATGAATGCTGATTAGGGATTTCAAAAGGTTTTATTCTGCTGTCACTTTGAATTTGAAACCATTTACTCATTTTGATACTTTTTAGGAAAATAATTAACAACAACAGAAGGTTTCAGAGAAACCTCTAAGTTGGACTATATTGTGTGAGAGGTTGGTTTATATTGCTATCAGTCCATCGGCCAGAGTAAGGCCAGAAACAACTAATGCTGCCTCCATGTAGATATATGTAACATCTTTAAATGTTTAAAACAGATTCTAGTGTAACAGATTCATGTAATCCAGAATGAGCCAGTATACTAATGATTAGGTGGAGAACAACTATTGTATTATGCTCATTCTTCACAGGTTTCAATAACCATGCTGAATTCCCCATTGAGTGTGTTTTGGTAACGTAGCAGATATCTATCTATCTATGTATCTATCTGTCTATGTATCTATCCATGTGTGCACGTGTGCACACACACATACACACACAAATATATATAATATTTAGAGAGAGAGAGAGAGAGAAAACTCGGAAGATAAATTCTTCTTCTCATGCCATTGAATCTAATTGAATGCTGTTGAATTAAATAGATTAATTTTGTAGTTACACTAGACTAACTCAGAGCAGAGTTTGTATTTTGGCAGATAGAAATTTTGTTATATAAACTGAATTGTCACTCTAAATGCACTCCTCGTACAGCTCATGCATACATATATATATAAAAATATATATAATTATAAATAAATATCTATATAAAAATTTTTGAGATACCTATTATAGATATGTCTCCTAATCTGCTCTCTATGTGTATTATGGCTTCCAATGAAGGTAGCCGCAAAAAAATTCCAGACACCTCTCTAATGCACATTCAGTGATTCTTTTACCCGAGGCCCCCTGATCTCTGTAAACCTGATCAGGGTCTTATCAAAGATGTCACATTCAGTTTAAAGATTCTTAAATTCTTCTGCGGCTACTCCTAACATGACTTGAGGAAGGCACAATCTCAGGCCTCTGTGGAAACCTTTCTGCTTTGAGGGGATTCTGGAGCTTGTCTCTGTGTCAGGTTTTCACACTATACTCAGCAAGTACGTTATTGCTTTACAGAGCAGTGAAATATGACTTCTTTGCCATAAATGTTTAGGCAGCAATACCAAACATCAGCTTAAAACAGGAAATTAAGGATACTTTTTTGATTGAATTTGTTTTGGAAATTTAGGATAGGAAAAATTATATATGCTTCTGAGGATGAAGTAATTCTTTGGAATTTGAGTACATCTGCATTAGCATTTCAGCATTAGGGTCAGGAATGTGCTTTTAAAGTGAATCTCTTGTTTGTCCCCAGCTACCATGGGTTGGTTCACATCAGAGACAGCACAAACTAGATTCTTTTAAGATGTCATTAAGCCAGAAGATGCAAACATAATACACTCCAAACCACCAACTGGCAAATGAATTCACACTCGAATATTCCTTTGAATGTGTAAATAAGTTCATGTTGAGCATGTACAAGTCCTTGCTATGTTTGTTTTCACAAATATTTGAGCAACTGAGCCTCATTAGCTAGAACAGTATCAGAGCCTCGATCACAAAGTCACTTGAATGAATATGCATGAAATCACCATTAGTTTTGCATTTAAGGTAATTATTCTGCACACATGTTTAACCAGGAAATGGACAGCAAAGAAACCACTCAACTCATTCCCTTGAGCTCAAGTGAGAAAGGTATTTCAGGCCCGATTTTCTACTGCTTTGCATCTTGTGTATTTCTGCAAAATGAGTGTGAAACGTTATCCATTCTGTTTTGAAAACATTTCACAACAATGAATAATGTTGTTTCAGTTAGTAGTTATGTTATTCATCTGTCTGTATCTAATTCTTGCTTGTGCTTAGAATGTAAACTTTTGAGAACAGGGACATACCATATTGGTACTATGCCGAGCAGAGTAGGATCTTGTTCAATGCCTGGAACTCGTATGCACTGGTGCAGTATTACAGTGTAGTTTTGCAACGTTCAAGATGCTGGAGACTCAGTCATCTCACATTTAGAATCTTGTAAATTATAGCGGATATATGTAATCAAACTATACGTTAATGTAAGAGTCAGGAGAATACTGATCACTACGTTGTACAAAGGGCAATCACAGATATTAATTCCATGAGCAGAAAGAAAGGCAAAATTTACTGAATAAGACAGGAGTTAGGAATTATTGCCTATGCTCTAGTAAATACATATAAGGGACGACATTATGATCATGTCATACCATGACCAAAAATGGAGATTCTAGTATGGGAAACATTATTTTCTGCTCCCTCCCTTCCTTCTCTCCTTCTCCACCCCCACTCTTTTGTTCTTTGCCATTCAGTGTTTTGGTTCAAGTTAATTAAAGATTCCTGTTGCAGCCTCCTGGAGTGAAATTCTGGCAGCGTGCCCAGTGCCGCCATAGTCATGTGTAAGCAGCCCCTCCAGTGAGCTCCATAATGTCTCTAAGAAACTATACAAAGAGGAAGAAAGAAACTGAATCCAGATGGAATGGGAAACCAGATATTTCTTCCATTTGTGCTGAAATTTGTGAAGGCTGCCCCATAGGTTGAAAGAGAAGGCAATTCACATACTCCGCAGTCTCAGGGAAAAGCATGTTTTCTCCCCCACCCCTCCACCCTTCATTGAAGACGAATCTGTGAGAAAGCTTACAGTGAGACTGCAAACTCGCTAATGCAAAACATGTTTTCCCAACTCAGCTTTACTCTGCTAGCTATAGAAAGGTGTAGGATAGACCTGTCAGGGGAACACAAAAAACAAAACAAAAGACTCAAGAGAGTGACTCAGGCAGACAAAGACTCTTCCTAATGACAGGGTAACACGAGAATTTGATATCCAAACCAACATTTTGACACACAATTCATAGTGAAAGGAGGACTTAAGGCATTTTAAATGCCCAACAGGAGAGTAAACATGTCTAACACACTAAGCAATAACCACATCCTGAACTGCTTGTTGTTAAAAGGCACATTAAAAAGATTACAAAAATGTATAGTACATAGTCATTTCTTGGATCTCACAAGCATAACAAAAATCGGGAAGATCCCTGCAGAAGCACAGATGTAGTGTATTTTGTGCTTGTGAGTCTTTGTCAGCTTCAGTGCTTGGTTCTTAAAACATAGCACTACATTTGGTTGGTAATTACTGAAGAATTCTCCTGTGGATTAACGACAGTATCATTAGAAATTAAAACTGTGGATATTTGCTGGTGTATTTTATATATAAATTACAGTTTGCTTTGTGGCAGATTCTGTGCTCACTAGGGATATTCTGGAATTTGGTGGGGGAAAGGAATAAATTGTGAAACTATCTGCAGTCTTGCTTGGTTTCTCTATGCATTTCATTTTACTGTCGGCACCATGTGAATTTGTTGCTCTCCGATGGCCTGTTTAGTTTTTCAGGATTTTGGTTGTTTTGGGGGTGGGAGGTGTTATATGAGGATTAAACTTTAGCCAGGGCATTTATGGAAAAGAAGTTTTAAACTTAACAGCTGATGTCTATGTCCAAGGACTAACTTTTAATTCTAAAATATCAGGGCAGAGTGATTTCTTGGCAGAGAGAACAACCTGTTGTAACACAGGAGATGCCCATTTGAGGTGCAGACTTGGGGCAGAGGTTATGATTCAAGGAAGCAGAGTTTCAGCTGACGGTTTAGAGCAATACTTCAGGTGAAATGAACCCGATAATTGCGGTGCAGATTTCCCTAAATAGCAGGTTGACTGGAATAGCTCTGGTTCCCTGTGACTAATTGGATGTTTTGTTTCCACTTTTTTTTTTAAAGCAACAAAAATAGTCCAAAAAGCTGTCCAGGTGAAAGGGGTAATAGATGTATGCTGATATGGGTACGTGTGTTTCTTGCCCTTTCAAACCTTTGAAGCTAGGCTCGGGTCAAATTACTCAAGCAGAACAGCTCTGTTGACAAACATGTGGTCTTCAAAAAACAACCCCAGTATGAGAGGTGCTGCTAATTTAAAATAACAGAGGGGGAGGGAAAAAAAAGAAAAAGAAAAAAAAAGAGAGGGAAAACCAGCACCAGACTACATGAAATCCAACCCAACTGCCACCTTCCCTGCTAGCTTCCTTTTGTGAGCCTGCCTTCCCTGCCGCGTGAATCAGCCATGGTTGGGGTTAAATGGGTAGCTTTTGTCTCCTCACAATGGCCGAGAGTGACAGGTTGAGCTAAATGATTTACTGGTGGAGATGATTTGAAGGACAGAGCTGGGCAGCCTTGGGAACACACGCACAAGAAAAGGACAGTAGCGAATCAGCCTCTCCTCCCCCTCCCGCTTTCATGGTTTTGACTGAAAGATCACAGAGCGAGACTCTGACAGACACAAGGACCATTGAGAAGCTATTTTTATTACTTATCCATGGCAGCCTCGCTTTGCTGAGAACAGACCTGAGGTTAATTAACCTTTACTTTTTTCCTTTTTTTCTTTTTTTTAAACATTGTTGTTTTTCTTATTGGGGATGCAAGCCCGTAAGTTGGCAGGGTCACATGCCATGGGCAGAGGGAAAGTCTCTGTGTGAGACTTCAGTACAAGAAAGCTCAACAAACCCGTCCCTAGCCAAAACAAAGCTTTCCACACAGAAAGGCGATGCAGTGGGGCCGCAGCAAAGGCAGCTGCTCGGAGCAGAGCCGTCCCAGCTGTTGTCAATTGGAATGTGCTAGAAACAGTGCCCCCCCCCCACCCCGTTAAACTGCCCTGGCGGTGACGGTACCGAGCGCTAATATGGATCCCAGATTGTTTCCTGAACACTGTTTGATCTGGCTGTGTGGGTGGGAATGAACCGGTTTGTCGGGATGCGGGGCATACTGGAGCGCTGGCGTGCAGCGTTTTGCCCGTCTCCTCATGAGCAGGCCAGGCATGCGGCGACAAGATGGCGGGCTGGCTGCGGGCCCTCAGCACCAACTTAGGGGAAGGTAGCTCCAAGCCTCCTCTCTGCCTGCAAAGGGGGGAGCAAGGCGGTTTGAGAAATCAGCCGGCAGAGGCTGTGTTCTCCCTAACACAGCTGAGGCTGGCAGGGAAAGGGCACGGCAGAAGGTGGCTGGAAAGTGCCCGTTGGCCATCATGCCCGCCTCCACCTTGCTGGGGTGCCTGCCAGGTCCTGCGTGTGGCCAGCCGGTCCTGCAGCCCCAAGCGCCATCCCCAGGGAACTCGCCCTCCGTTGCACGCCCACGATCCTGCTGGCTCGGCGGGACCAGCTGCAGGGCAAGTGCTACTCACCGTCCAAGGCAGCGGGCAGAATGGGGCCTGGCCTATAAAGGGGAGCAGGAGATGGCAGCTCTGTGGCCTCTCAGTAAATGTATTGCGATGCTTTCTTCAGAAGCTACCCCTCCAAACATTTGTGAGGAAAAGTGAAAACTTTTCTTAATAGGAAAAGGACCTTTTCAGACAGTTGCTGTGAATTAGTCTGAAAAAACCCAGAAGGCAAGCCACAGAAGATATTAAGGTTGGGTTTATGGATAAATCAGAAGTCATAAGAGCCGTATTACTTGGAAGAGGCAATGCTCTCTTTCTATTCCATATTTCATTTGGTCTACGATTTGTAAGCTATTCCTCAAGCGCAGTGGAATAATAAGTCCTGTCACAGGTTATAACCTGCAATTGCCATGTCATTATTTGATTCTGAGAAACAGATAGCAACAACAAAAATTCTTCAAGTAATTTTTCTAGTGCCTAACACCTAATGACATCCAAAATCCTGTGAATTTCATCCTGTGCAGCAAAGCTTTATTGAGATATATTTAGCTAACTTCAAAAAAAGTCACTCAGCGAATTTCTCAGACATGTTAACTAGTTAGGGAAGAGGTTTGAACAGCAAACCCACTGTGTGCAATAGCACATAGCTTTTTGCTGGCTAGTTTTCAATCATATTCTCATTTTTATAGTAATTTTAATGAAATCTTGTAGTTATTCAAAAGAAACAATATGAACATGTGAACATGATGGCAAAGCAGCATTTCATATCAGCAAGTTTGAAAGACATGACTTGATTTAATGGAAAAGTGAAAGAGTCTATAAAATGGCAACTTTAGAGAACAGAAGTGTTTACTGTTAATCTGTTGTACTACAGAGTTGCAGTACTGTAGAGTTGCAGTATGCTGTCACATGATACGTTTCTAATGGCCTCTTGAATGCTCAGTGGCGAATAAACACTTCTTTTTTAAAATACAAAGAGCAAACCAAACTAAATCTAAAAATAAAAGAAGGAACTATGGTATTTTTTTCTGTGAAAGAGAGCAGTGTTTGCAAAATATGAAGGAACTCTAAAAAAAGCTTACTCGACATGCTTCCAAATACGGATTTGCTACTGTAAGGATTATGGCAGGTGAAAATAGAAGAAGAAACCTTTCTCTTGCATATTCTTCAGTCATAATCACTGTCACTGTCCCAGTGTGCATGGGGAGTGTTGGGATTCCTTCTTTCTTGAAATCCCAGAGGAATAAGTGTACTGTAGTAGACACTGATTAGTACAAAGAATGGGTTTCATAAGTCTTATTCTTGACTGGCTCTGTATTAATAAAACTGGTCAGAAAGATCATGCAATTATATTTTGCATCTATTTCTGTCCAGGCTGACTTTCTGATGCTTCTCCAAGCACTTCTCTCTCTCAACTTGGGCCTCCACACCTCAAGTCCTAGTAATGCTGCTATAGACATCATCATCTCCAGGACTGGGTACACAGTGCCCTTATAGGACTGGGCTACAATCCATTGCAAGTTGAGCCCTGCTTTAAAAAGTGTCTCCCATAAGTGGTGAAGTTTATAAAGTGCTTTCAAAAATAAAGGAAAACATCTTATATATTGCACAGGATGAAAGATATGATTTGAGGCTCAAGAGTGGCCTTCTAAATCCAGGACTACACAAATAACAGTTACGCTTGCTCAAAGTTACCAGTGTCATTTACATTAGGTTCTCACTTTACCCCTCTACTTTGCATGAAATCAGTGTAAAATTCCTAC
This sequence comes from Aptenodytes forsteri, assembly GCF_000699145.1. Taxonomy (NCBI): domain Eukaryota; kingdom Metazoa; phylum Chordata; class Aves; order Sphenisciformes; family Spheniscidae; genus Aptenodytes; species Aptenodytes forsteri. Next base: position 4,847,957 of record NW_008795317.1, on the reverse strand, counting down.
AGCTTTACTTTACTATGGATGATATGTCCTGTTCCTTCTTTTTCTGTGATTTTTCTCCTTACCTTCACTCTTTTTTGTTTCCTGCACTTTTCCCAGCCCTTGTTCTGTCTTCCTCTTCTATTTCATCTGCTTTTTCTCTGAGTCCTTTACATGTTTCCTTGTCTCATAATCCTCCTGAGCCACTGCAGCTGTAATAGTGTTCAGACGCCAGAGGGTCTGAGCTAGTTGGCTTTGAAAGTAAAGATTGGAAAACTATGTAAGGGTGGGAAAGGAACACCTGTAGGATGCAGGGTCTCCAGTTCATTCCTTATTTTTCATGTTATGCCAGCAGCATCACAATTTTGCTGCCTCTCTCCTGTTTGTCTGTGCCTGATGAATGCCTTGGCTGACCCCAGCTGAGTGGCTGGATATAATCTGTTGGCAAAGAAAAAGCATGGAATAGGGCTCTGTTGAGTCACCCAAAGGAGGAGCAAGATGGAGTCCCCACAGTCAGGGGGACAGAGGACAGTATGGGTTGCATGGGCTCTGTACTGCAGCTTCCCCCATACAGCTGGGATACAGGGTCCCCTCCAGCCACCTGGCACTCTCCAGTGGCATTGGGTGGCCTCTGATGCTGACATGGGACATGTGCGTTGGTCTATTCCTTCCAGCAGGGCACAACCCCAGAGCACTGCTTGGAGCCAGCGCATAGTGCTTGGGTAACACCAGCCACTTAATTTCTGCCCATGCTCAACAATTATTTCCTTCTAGCAGATCTTTCAAACGCTTTTCTTTACATTACAATTCTTTCATTGCTTTATAAGAGGTTACGTCACATCACAAGACCAAAAAGCACAGTGCAGCTTAGTGTAACTTGACCCTGATCTGGCATTTCTTTGTGATGTGTCATGTCAGAAATGTAAAGAAAACAACATTGTGCTTTTCCTATTAGTTTGGACAGCAGTGGCCACTGAAGGTGGCCTTACCTTCTGCCTGGAAGATGTGTGTAGTTTATGAAAGTAATGAGGATTCTGTACTAGAAGTAGGAGACAGCACGTTTATGAAGCCGTACATACTTTCTGGAGAGCTGTGTGTGAGCTTAACAGAAAGTGGGCTCTGAGTCAGTGCTGCTGTGGGGGTTGCAGAGAAGCTGGCAAGAAAGGCAATAAACAGCATTTACAATTGTTGCTACTTGAGAATGAAGAGTGATGAGGGAAAATATGATAACACACAGTTTTGTCATTTCTGTAGATTTTCTTTTTTGGCCTACTGAATTTCAACTGCTTTTAAATATGCACTTTCCAAAAGGGATTTGAGACAGCCAGGAAAGGCTGAAATTACCCTTAAAAATTTGAAGAGTAAAATTCTAGAGCATCCCAGACCCATTAACAAAGTTCCTCCTTGTACTGAGCCTAAGCAAGAGCTGACAAACAGGACCTGTTATAGCCTAGACCCAGGCCTGATCACGTTAAAAGGAATCACATCCGTATTAATTTTTTCATGCGTACACAGGAAATGATAATGCTGACTCCCATTGCACAGTGTGCTGACCTATTGTTGCTTACTGTGAGGCGTCTTTTATATCCTCATAACTACAGCCTATTTGGATTTAAATATCATACTGTCAAGAGCCTTGCTTCTCCCCATGCAAGGATCAAGTACTTCTTGTTTTTAAAAGAAGACTTATCACTTTATCACCTTGGGGATGATGAGCATGAAGCCCTGATTTAAAAGGCTTGTATGACAGTAGGGATTGAGGATGGTTTGCAGATAAAACATGCTAGGGGAGCCTCAAATGCTCAATTTCCAGTCCTGCTACTAACCTGTTGAGTGACCTTAAGCAACTCACGTCACATCGCTGCAGCTCTGTTTTCCCCTTGATTTTTTTTTTTATTTGTTTAACTTGCAATATACTGGAAGCCTTTGTATAGCACCCTGTGAAATGAGTCCTGATCTCATTTTGGTTGTTAGGTGCTGGTACATTAAAACAATAAAAATACTTTAAAGCAGATTATTAACCCTTCACCCAGGTCCCTCCATCTTAGCAGACCACAGTGCCTTACTAAAACATGTGGCCCTTTTTCTTGAAATATTCTAGCAGCGCATCAGTCATTCTGGGTTTCTGCTGACAGGAAAGCCTTAGGTCAGTCACATCCATCACAAAAATACGGTGCAGTGGTATACACATTTTACAGCTTGAATTCATAGGTAGTTGCATCAGTACAACCCAGGTACTGGTAAGGCAGTGGCAGAAAGAAGTAGCTGGCACAGAGGAAAGTAAGAATTTCTGTGGAGGAGCTCGTAGGGAAAATACCTAAGCACATATGTAGCATAGCTATACTGTGTGGATCTTTAGAGGCGAGGAGAGTTGGAACGGGATGAGTTAGGGGAAACAAACACATAGTCCATTAAAATAATATTTTGAAAAGTGTGCAAAAGTGGAAATTGTTCTGAGTTTCCATACTTACTTTCTCTGCAGGGAGGAAATATTCCCATGCTGTAGGTCCAACGTATAGGGTTAGCAGTTCTTCAGCTATCAGGCCTCATGCTTTTGCAGAAGAGATTATGCTCTGTATCATAGTCTTGTCTTATCATCCATACTTTCTCAGGAAGTTCAGGTGAATAAGCGTACCTGAGTCATGTCCCAGCTTACAATAGTATTATTAATTTAAATGTCTTGCTTCCACTGACGTTTTGCCTTTCTCTGTGGAGAAAAGATGAGGCCTTTGTGGTTGCTACATATTACAAAAAACATTTGAATGAATAGGACTGTTGTCATTCTGAGTCTAAAGTCTAACTAACATTGGGTGCTTTATTCAGTGGCTCTCTTTTGCCAGAAGAGGGAAAAAGCCCCCCAAAAACCCAACCACTAAAAAACTCATAAATAATGATAGCAAAAAAAAAAAAAAAAGAAGTTACAAAAAGCACCTGCAAGATTGCTTGTGAGTCCGGGGTACATAAAAAAAGGTGCTTTTAATTTAATTTACAATATTTCAAGTTTATTTCATTCATTTAAGAATCTTTCTTTTCCTCAGAATTTTGATTAAGTTAATGTCACAAAGTGTAAGCCATCTCAAATATTTTAAAAGGTTTCCTGTGTAGCTACCTAGGTCTGGCTTTTGCTCCTGGAGAAAACAGGCACCTTGAGGCTAGACTTATTTAATTGGATGTTCACTGGACTTTTTAGAGCTCCAACTTAACAGGAGATGCATGGTACTCCAGAAATGCTATTTCTCTCCATTCACTATAAAGGCAGAAGAGATGGTTAATCCAGATGTAGAGAGCAACATTGCAGATGGCTGTGTTTGATCAGATCAATTGACCAAAATACTTGTACAGGAACTTCAGAGAACAAATGCCCAAAAGATGTGTGCTAAGTTAAATGGAGGCTTGATTCAAAAGCCTGTTAAAGTCTCTAGTCATCCTTTATTATCTCTGAAAATGTCTATCCTTAAATCAGTCAAAGCAGAAATGGGGATTTGTTAGTGTTTGTTATTTTCTACCTGTTTTCTAATTGTGCTTTTTTGTCTCCCTTGCGTGCAGAGCCCTCTTCCTGTTTAGCTCATTGCTGTGCACATGTGTATCCATGCGTGTGTACTTGTATGTACAGGCAGCACTGGCTCAAAGCCTCCTCAGAGTTGTGGACAGAATTGATTTCTTATGCTCCATGGATGGAGCAGCAAGAAGGGTTAGAGGTCAGGCCAGAACAGAAGGGGAGCTGGTGACAAGTAGCAGGGGAAAAGGCTTCCCTTTCTTTTCTCAGGTGTAAGTAAAGGTGCACCTTTATGCTTTCCTCAGTGGCAGCAACCGCCTGATGATCACTCTTACTGGGACTGGAGCCAGCCTGCTGAATGTGCATGTCCATGGCCTCTGTGACTATGGCCACGCTAGTATTTCTAGCAGTCCTAACATACAGTCCTCTCTGTTACTCTTGGAATAAGTAAGGATATTATACCTTTTTTTAACATTGAATGGTTTTAACATTCATTTTTTTCTAGATCAGAAGATTTAACACTAAAAATCAGACTGTCTACTTAGGTGCCTGTGATGATGGCCATAGGTCGACATGTCTAAATTCTACCAAGGAGAAGTGCACTGGCTGCGTATTACTCAGGGCTACCTGGTCATAGAAACTCCTAAGTTGTCATTTTAGACCACAGAGTTCCCAGGACGTCTAAATATAGATTTGCTCTCATGTTCAGAGATGTCCCATTCTCAGCTGGGTATATCCCCCCACCTCTCCTTCCAGAGCTGCCCTGCTCTCCAGAGAGCAGAGCAGTTCGGGCAGACAGTGCAGAGACTTCAGACAGTCCGCATGGCGTTTGGGATGGATCTCCCAGACTGCCTGAAGCGGAGTCTACTGAAAAGTAGCAAACATTTCCATGATTCTGGCTTTCAGTTTTCAAGCTGTAATGAAATCCTTTTAGTGTGAATGTGCTATAAAGCCCTATGATCTATTTTAGCTGGATTACCAGAGGCAGTTTTTTAAGAACTGCACTGCCAACCGTGAAAACCCATCTCAGGTTACATCAAGGATATCAACAGTGTATGAATGTGAACCTTTAGGTTAGCATCATTAGAAATAATAAGTAAACAAACAAAGTTATGTTATTCTTAGTGGGCTTAGAATATCTTTCAATTATTAAATATATGCCAGTATGTTATTTACAAATATCCAACAGTGATTTTTTAGGAAACCTGCCCTCCAGTTAGAAGTAAAATGCTTTTTCCATATTTTTTTAATGTTAAAAAATAAAGATGACAAGAGAAAACTGGTTGAAGAACTCCAGGCTGTGCCTTTCCCTGCACAGCTTGAACTCTCCCTGTATTTATCTGAAGCAGATGTTCCAGGCAGGATGCATGCTGCAGCCAGAGGTGAGGACGGAGGTGTACAGAACTTGAATACATTTCAGTACAGCTCCCACATCCTGTTTACACATAGCTGCTGGCCTGAGAACAACACAGGGGAAAAAAAAGGAAGGGGGGGGTGTGGGGTGATAGGAAGGAACGGTTGATTGGAGTCGTGATACTAACATCACTGCTAGGCGTGCATATTGAGAGTGCTGTAGATTTGTGGTTCTCTTTGCATCTACCATCGCCAGCCACATTTTCCCTGCTACTTTGGCAGGCATTGACAGGCATGCTGTCTTCTGTGGCAGGGGCGGGAGGAGGAAGAGAGGGAGCAATTCATTTAAAAAAAAAAAAGCCAGCTCACCTGCAGAGAAACTATACTTTCTCTTCTATTCACCAATGCTACCAGACTCAAGAAAAAACACGGCTGGAATTCACTGAACCAACTTTTCTGTCTTATTAAAATCATGGACTGATTTTTAATAGTAGAAAGGCACTTACTGAATCACTGGTGGGCAATGAGAAATACTAATAATGCTAAGCCCCATTTAAACAGTCATTCTGCTGGAGGATAGATTTTTTTCAGGCAAGATACTTACTGGCGATTTGATTTCTGTACACACAGAGCAGTGAAAGGCCCACTTTTCTGTGGACTGGACATGCATTTTCATTTCATGCCTCATTCCCAACTTACTACACCTATACCGCATCATCCACATGTATTCCTGTTTAATGCTAGGGACATAAGGAAGAGGCGTATATATACTTTCTATGGTTTGTTTTTTTTTTACATTTAAACAAGATCACTAAGGGACCAGCTTTTCCTTGTCAAAGATTCATAAGCTGCTAATGGCAAAATTCCTGGGAGGCAGAAATGGAAGAAGCAGTTTTTCAAGGTTGTTTTTCACAAAGTTCACAACAGGCTGGGAACACTATGTATCTGTTAGTTGTCCCTGTAATATTATATTCTGCAGAGACTGTCTACTGGCTTCACATCTACGTGGTCATGCACACACATACAACATGGGGTAGTTTGAAGGACATGTACTTTCTTGTGCTTAAATGGTATGAATTTATCAACACCAGAGATTGACTGATGTCTCATCAGCTCATATTTTAAAATGCTTGAGAGGCAGAATGTATGCAAGACACGTTTAATGCCAGAAATAATTAACTAATTTGTTTTACTAGGACAATACAAAAGAAAGTCAAAACTTATAAAAAACTCTGGAAATCTATATTATTGTAGGTTATTATAATCTATTTATTTTATCTCCTACTAATTAGAATGTAAAAATACTAAAATCACAACATGAAAGTTTCTATTCTCTCAGCCCAGACCATATTGACTTCTTTACCACTGCTTCCCCCCCCCCCCAGCCCCACTCCAAAAGGAAAGGAACCATCTTAGTGCTCAAGACTCCTCTTTTTTATGGATCAAGTTCCAGTAGGAGACAGAAACTTCTAAAGTATGCGCTGAGATAAGCTACATTTCCCTGGATGCCTTGCTTTTCTTTACCCTATTATATTGGGATTATTTTGTTATCCAAGCAACTACCATGGTATTAGGCTTTGATTTTCTTATTTCAAATCATCTAAAAGACCAGAAGTTTGGAATCAAATTGGAAGATAGAAGGCAAACTTAAATTCTGCTTTATTCTCAAGCCTTTCTTCTAAGCTTCAATCTATTTAGTACTTGAAACTCAATCTTCAGATAAGGAACAGAAGTCAATTTCTTCGTTGCTTCCCATTTGTTTTTCTATAAGACAGCCTATCGAGTTCCTTTTTCCCTGAAAAGACTATAAAAAAAAGATGAATTAAGACCTTACTGTATTATTACTAGTAATCCCAGCTCACATTTACATAGCTTTGTAATTACACTGTTTGTTAAAAGCTTTTCAAGCTGCTAAAAAGCATCCATCTTAAGGTCAGGCAGAGGCTGCCTGAAAACTGTTTAATTTTCTGTTACAAAAAGGTTTAGAACAGGGTGAAGCACTGTAACTGGAAATACAGACACTATTTGGGGAAAAAGGCTATTTTATCTTTCCTAATATTTTCTATTTCCATATCTTTTACAGTATTTCATTGAAGAATCTGTTTTTTTGCATCAGTTTTGTGGTGCTGTCTTCTACCTTCTGGCATAAAACTCAGTGTTAGTGTTAACGAAAACTAAGAAGTCCTCAAAGAAAAATGTTACTGGGCTTACTGGTAGACAAACAGCAATATACCATTTTCTGACTTAAGCCTTTGGCCTTCAATCAGAGGGTATGCTTTGCAGCTTCGTGGATTACTATTGCCACCTGGATATATTCTCAGGATGGTCCCTAAGACAAAGACCTTATGAACGACAACATAATATCAAAGATGTGTAGCGAATGAAGAATGACAATCATTTTAGTGGTATAACACTAACATCCTTTCCTAGTCGAAAAGACACTAGGAAATGAAAAAGCACTAGGGAGACAGCATGAATATCAGCTCAGTGTTATAACACAGGTATGAGTTTTAAACCAGACTCCACTTCTATTCATTTTTTACTTGTATTTCCAAAAAGGGTAAGATCATTTAAGATAAGATACTTACTTAAAGATATGAAAGATAGCGTTCTACCTGTTAGTAAGAAAAGAAACTCAGTTAGGCAGCGTGAATATTGCATATGGACATTTTATAATGGTTTCCAGCAACTGAAAATCCAGAGCAATCCTCCTTATTTGGAACAAAACAATGAATCATAGCAAGATCAGTATACAACACGTGTGGTCTGCAATCAGGAAGGATTTCTATATAATTTGCTTATGATAAGTAGAGAAGATATTAATGGCAAGATACCAATTTTTTTTGCTGTTTCCCACTTCTATATTGCATGTCCAGATGTCCTAGTTTACCAAGTAAAGGTGGAAAGAATTTCAGAATTGGCTTCTAACTATTACTGTTACCATTTTTATCCTTATCTATTTGTACTGTAATCACGCACAATGGTCAGGATTGGTACCTGACTGTGCTGACAGTTGTGTGATATATGAGATGACTCACTTTTTGTTCCAAGAACCCTGTTGTCCCATGGTTGGAATGGGCACTGAAAAGATTCAGTAATCACCGTATCTTGATAATTTTGAGAAAGCTTTTTGATTCTAAGTAAATTCCTTTGTGTTTTGCATTATAGGAAAGAAATTTAATATTAATATATACCCGAGGATATCTTTTTCCTCTTTGTATTATTCATCTTGCTTCACCTCAGCTGTCTAAACAATTTCTTGTCCTTGGTTTTATAACCAAGCTGATGCCTGACCTGCCACCAAATCTCTGTTATCTCAAATTTTTGTGTCCCTTATTATCAATATATGTAATCAGCTGCAGTATTTTACTGTAACCTTCTTTCTCTTTGAGACTGAGTATTAGTTTGTTTTTTTTTTTAATATATAAAAACACTTTCAGTCCCTTTTCTTGATCATGATCATTTTTTCCTTTGTCACTGAAGAGAGCTCCAGGGCTTCGTGTCTGAAGTCTTTCATTTCTCATACAAAATATAAAATGTGAAAGGGATGAGGGAATGTTATACTGCTAGCTTATGCAAAGAGCGGATGAAATCTTGAATGAGTCAAACATCGAGCTGAAGATGGTTTTGTCTGCAGGGTCTGACTGGGCTGTGCTTACAGCCAGCAGACAGTGTATACCCACAAGAAGAGGTGTATCTGGAAAGTCTATGGTAACCTGAACTATCTGAATCACCTTGATCAGTAGCCTTGCTTAAGCACAGGATAAATTATGTGAAATAGCTTAAATTTATATTTAAGATGTACAATAAATACTTCAGATTCCAGAATTTTTGAATACTCTCTTTGTAAAACCAAAACCAACTGATTGGCAATTAGAGAAAATAATAATGTTTTTACCAAGCTGAAATATATCCATGAATGTTTCATGGATAAATACTAGCTAATTATTAACTCTCACATATCAATATAAACTTGTTCGGAGTGAGGTTCCTGTGTAGCTGATAATGCCACTGAGGTGGAATATAAACATTTCAGTAGTCCAAATGCCCACGAAAGCAGTAGAAAATTGGAGGCGACTGACCCCTTGCCCATTGCCACCCATTTCCTGGGTAGGCTGAGGAATTCTTTTGCTCTTTCTTGAGTAGCTGAGATGATGAGACTGAACAGGGATAGCTATCAATTTGGTGGAGGATTAGTTACAAATTATGTAGAAAACATTAAAAGCATTTGTCATTCATACCAGTCTGCAATAATACTGAATACTGTTCATTCTCATGAAGGGGATAAATGCTTCAATACTGCTTAATGTTCAGTTTGCAGTCATTATTCTGGAATGGGAATAACTCAGAAATACAATTATGAATCTACCGTGTCTGATGACAGTTTTAATTCCATTAATAGCGAACTTGGCCACTGTGAGAATTTCTTATTCTTACTGCACTTTTTCTGCAGTGATATCTATAGACAGTGCATTTGACTCAGTTTAAGTTATGAGCAATACATTATTCATATTGCTCACACGCTCTGCTTGGGAACTTTACTTGTAGACTTAATTTCATGGTTAGTGACTTCATTGTGAGAACAGTAAGGACAGATAGACAAAAGACAGAATAATTTCAGTTTGTTTAGCCTTGAAGAGCATTGTAAAATATAAAGCAAGGAAAGTTAGCAAATCCAGTGCTGCCAATAGAAGATTACAAGCCATATCGCTGTCTGCAAAGTTTTCATGTTTGATCATCTTGTGATTTTTAGTGCAGAAAAGACAGGTTATACTCTCAAACTAAAAAGAGCTGCCACTATATTATTAATTCTGATGAGTGCCCAGTATTTGCACTTTGTAAAACCAGAAGGAGGGTATGATCTCAAAAGATCACCTATTAGTACCCCATTTTTTGCTATTTCACTTCCAATCTTCTGTCCCAAGTGCAGAATAACTAAATTTAGCTGGTCACTTACCTTTGTTAATGACATTTTGATCTAAGTGCCAGGAGCTGCCTTCTCTTCTTGCCTGGTAAGATAAGCACATCCTTGAAAATATTTTAAGGTAAAACTATTAATAGAGCATATTATACTTACTATGCCAAGTCTTGCACACAAACCTATCAATTAGCCAACTGAAACCAACTACAGGTGCCTGCGAAAGAAATAAATGCATAAAGTTTAAATGCACCATTAAAGGTAAAGCTAAGGATATTGACCAACCAGGTACAGTTACATGCATGATAACAACATTTTAGAGATTTATTTTAGTAGATTATTTTTAGAAAATTACAATAATTGCAATGCATCAGTGACTATGCATTTTTAACAATACCGGTCTTAGTAATATTTTAAAACATGGAAAAAACTGTCATAGCTAATGGCATTGGATTACTTAGTTTTTTATTTAGGAAAGAAAAAGCTGTCAGTGGCCTTTACAGAGTTTGCATGGTAGGAAAGAGGAAAGTAAAAAACCTTCTGCAGTGGAAAACTAAAATATCATGAAGAGGTCTGCTTTATATTTATGATTTAAAGGAGATTACTCTGTGTCACATCAACCAAACTGTCTAACGGGAGTTTATTTTAGGGAGCATAGAGATTAGTATTATTCAAAAAACATCTGCTAATTGGGGAACGGTACATGAAGGTATCAGCCTCCTCTTACGTGTTCTGCAGTGCAGTTTTCCATTTTCTGTCCTCAGCACGTTCCACAGTATCTGCACATTCAGAGGGTACTCAGCCATGTTAGCCTTTGACATACAACTGAACTTGTCTTCAGAAGGTGTTCATCTGCACTACACACACAACTACCTAAACCTGTAACATCCATGTCTATCTATCTGTATCTGTATCTGTATCTGTATGTATCTGTATTTGTATCTGTATCTAATCTATCATAGCTTTCCTTTAGCCACCTTACTTAGTTTTACTGATGAGCTGACTCATTAGGGTGGTATCAGGGTGATGTGTACAAGACAGACCTTAGGAGTGATGAAACAGGGCAAAAGGAGGCCCATCTCCAGGGTGTGTACGCAAATGCCCACAGCCAGGGAAAAAGGCGGGAGGAACTAGACCTCTGCTCGTGGTCACCAAATTACATCATCACTGGGATAACTGTGGTGGGACAGCTCACATGGCTGCAAGGTTGTGATGGATGGATACACAATATTCAGTACAAAGAGACAGGGAAGACAATGGAAGTGTCACCCTTTAAGTGAAGTAGGAACTTGGATGTATGGAGCTCCTCTATGAGAGGGATGACAATCCGGTTGAGAGCTTATGGGTCAGGGTCAAAGGAGAGGCCAGCAAAGATGACGCTGTGGTGTAGTTGTGTTACAGACTACCTCTTTAGGATGAGGAAGTAGATGAAGCCTTGTTTAAACAACTCAGGAAGTCTCTGTATCACAGATCCTCGTTCTTATGGGACCCTTTGCTTTCCCTGTTATCTGCCGGAAGGGCAACAAGGCAGGATGTAAGCAGGTACAGGTACTAGATGAGCCAACCAGGGATGACACACAGCTGCATCTGCTATTCACTAACAAGGCAGAACTGGTTAGTGTGTAATAATCAGTGATAGCCTTGGCTGTAGAGACCATGAAATAGGAGTTTAAGATCCAGAGGAAGGAGAGTAGCAGATTACAAATGCTGAACTTCAGGAGATCAGATTTAAGCTTATTCTGGAAACTGGTAGGTGGGATCCCATGGGAAGGAGCTTCAAAGAGCAAAGGACTCAGAAAAGTCTGCAGATCCTTAATGACAGTATCCTCCATGTACAGGAATGGTCCATCCCAATACACAGGAAGGCAAGTAGATGTACCAGGAGACCAGCTTGTCTAAGCAGAAAACTTATGAAGGAGCTCCAGTGCAAAAAGGAGCTGAAACTCAAATGGAGATGTCAAAGGGATGTCAAAGGGAAACAAGAGTAGCCTTTACCACTACATTAGTAGTAAAAGACTGAACAAGGAAAATGTGGTCTTGATAAGTGGATGACTGGATGGGTAAAAAATTGGTTAAATAATCAGGCTTTGAAGAAAGTGGATAATAGACCTACCCTGCCTGGATGCTGATGATGAGTACGGCAAGGGTCTGTTCTGGACCTGACCTGTTTCGTATCTTTTTCGAGGATTTGCCAGAGGTGATGGAGTACATGCTTACTGAGTTTGCAAATGACACCAAACTGAGAGGACCAGTCAATAAAGTCTAGGGCAAAGCTGCCATCCAGAGAGACGTAGACAAATGGAGGAATGGGCTGACAGGAACCTTCTGAAACTCAGCAAGGACAAATGCAAAGTCCTGCATCTGGAAACAAATGAACTCCTGCAGCAATATAGGCTAGGGACTGACTAGCTGAGGAGCATCTCTGCAGGAGAGGATTTGCGGGTCTTGGTAGCAAGGTGGACATGAGCTAGTAGTGTGCCCAAAGGAGCAGCAAAGGAGATCAATAATATTCTGGGTTGTATCACCAGGAACATAGACAGTAGATCAAGGGAAGTGAAAGAAGTCCTTGACTTGGCACTCATGGGACCACATCTAAATACTAAGTGCAGTTTTGGGCCCCCCAATATGGAAAAGATGCAGTCTCCACCCTTGGAGGTTTTGAATACCTGTCTGAATAAAGCCCTGAATAACCTGATCTGACCTCAAAGCTGAGCCTACTTTGAGAAGGAGGTTGGACTAGAGACCTCCTGAGGTCCCTTCCAACTTGAATTATCCTCTAGTACTATGATTAGGAGGGGCAGAAAGACAAGGCTGGGAAAGAGAAAGAAGAGGGTTCAGACCCAGAAGAAATGCACCCTCATTTCATGATTCTGCCTCCTAACATCTGCACCCTAAAAGAAAAAGTGCAGAAGTGACTTCCCCAGCTAGGTAAGCACACGAGACAATCTCCCTGCAAAACAACTGCGAACCTGAAACATCGCAGTACTGAGGAGCACAGGGAAGTTCAGCCACAATCCCTACACTAGCAAAAGGGAAATGGGTAGAAGTAAAAGCCAGCTACAGCTTTCCTCCTTAGGAAGGTGCAAATAGTCATTAGGAAAGCATTTCTTCCTCAGACATTTGCATATTAACACCTTGATGACACCAAATCTGTCTTTCCTATAAAGAAAACTCAAAAGGTTCCAAAATGCAATTTATTTTTGACATTCTGTTTTATTTTTATTTTAGGCTATCCCTGGGACTATACTGTCTAACAGTTTTCCCTTAATTTGTCTCTCTCTCAGTTTTGCAGAATGACTAATATGAACCCAGAGGCATCTGGCATAATTCTACCAAATATAGCCTACTGATGGGATGGGAGAAAGAGATGCAGTGTGTTTCTATATCTCAGACTTTCTGGAGACAGAGTTTCAGGTTTATTTAGCCCTTGAAAGCAAACAATGAGAGGAATGAGTAAGTGGAATCTCAAATTTTTACAGAGATAAATGTTCCCTAATATTAGAAGCTCTGCTGTTACCTCAGCCATATATCAGAGGACATACTACATCCTTGTTTGAAAAAAATTCTACAGCCTAGGTTCAATGGCATAAAATAGAATAGATAAAAAGAGTAGCAGAAGGTAATGCTTTGTCAGCCATGTGATGTTATGAACAATATAGTTGCTTGTAAGTCAGCTGGGTATTTACAGCAATTTTCCCTGTGAGAAGGGCTATTGGTAAATGCTACTAATAAAACCTTACAATAACAGTAATAATATCTTTCATTTTTAATAGTGTCTTTGATCCTGAAGGGGCAGCTAGTTTACTACATGTTTTCCAATTAAAAAGGGCATTCATGTTTTATGGCCTTCATCCTATTCATCCTGCTTACTGGCTGTTTAAGGAGAAGGAATAAACCTTTAGCTCTGGAAAACCTAAGACTACTTTGCATTTCTATATTCCCTCCTCATTGCAGGGTCCCTGCAGGCTGTTGACACAGAGTGCTGTAGGGTGACTCCGTTTATCTCCAGTCATTGGTATGATATGACATGGTATTATGCCTCCTAATGTTTGTATTATATTCTATCCTTTTATATTAAGACCTCCAGACAAGTAATCACACTCCATTGTGCTAGATGCTGTATAGAGATTTATCAGAAAAGCCAGTCCACAGTCCAGAGAGTCTATAGTCTAAACCAGACAGGGCACTGGAAAATGTAGACATTTGATCCAGTGAGGGCCTCAAACAGAGGAACAGACTTTAAACAACTTACCAAATTCATACAGGAAGTCTGCGGAAGAATAGGGAACAAATAATCTCTGGGCTCAGTTCTGCTTTCACACAGGATAAATTTGGAAAAGTTCAATTCTGTACTTGGGTCATGAACCAACAGAAAGTAAAACATTGGGGTAGACTCCCTGAATGTCAGGATCATCCGAGGTTTATAAATGCTTAGATTTAGACCAGAATATTCTAGACTATAGCAATCCATTTACTAAAATCAAAATCAAAAGAGGAATCAAAAGATTTTTGCCTTGAGTTGAATCTTACCTCTAGATAGTAGTTTCTTGTCAGGCTGAAGTCTATCCAGTAACTATAATATTTTTATGGGAATAGCTCTTCAAATTAAACACTATTTCTTACCTTTTTTTTAGATTGTTCAGCAAGATTTTAGACAAGTATGAATAAGGACTTACATAGCCTTCTTTAGACCATGTTGCACTGCAAGCTTTACTGCAGCCCTCACACAGAGGAGGAGCTCCTTATGGAAATGTCTCAGCTTCCCCTTCTGTAGTACCAGGGAGGTGTGGTAGGTCACAGAGGGAGTGAAACAGTGACACCCCTTGAGACTTCACTGCACCCCTTGTCCAAAAGTGGTACTGCTTGAGTCTGGGGTTTAGTTTCTTGGTTTCAGCATCATGAAAGATTCAAACACTATGGCACACGTCTGTTCACAAGGAGACGATAACAAAAGTGCATTAAAATGGTATATCTCTGCCCAGTGGTGATTCTGTCAAACAAGTAACAGCTTGAAGAAGGTCAGGAGGGGGGGTCTAAAACAAGACTGATTTTTTAACTATGACATGTATTTAGAAACAAATGGCCTGATTCTCTTGATTAGGCCTTTTGGGGCCCTTGAAGGAGTGGGAGTTTCTTGCTTTTGGGCTGATATGATAGTAGAATTAGACTGGTCAGGTGTCTCAGTTGTTATGGTCCATGTAGATTTTTAGATCAGCCAGAAATTAATAGAGCAGATGCCACCCCAAGATGACTCACTTCTCTAAACCATAACACCACTGCTGCAGAAGGGCATTGTGCTAAGCCAACGCCACTATGTTTGGGTAATTCTTCATGCAAAGAAAAGCCCCAAATTTTTCTCTTGGAATCAGCCTTATGACCCTTGCAGCCTGAAGAAAGGCAGAAGATACATACCATAGACTAGGATCAGATCCCTATATAGACTGAATGTCCAGCAGTTTGAATGCTTATCCAGATCTTGTCCACAGTACCTCTGCTTCCCGACCTTAGAAATCATTTAGGCAAACTTACACTTCCTGCAGCATTCTGGTGTTGGACTGGAAGAGGAAGATGAAAAAGGAAGAGATTTAAAATAAATTGGACAGATGTTTTAATCAATTTCAAATGTTAATGAGTTCTGATATTGAATTTCAACATAGCTATTAATATTAGTTCAAAACTCTTCCCAGTGGTGCATGAACACCTCTCATATGTGTGCAGAAAAAGTTTTTGTTTGCCAGTTTTTCTATTATCTTGGCCTTTGGAATACCAAGTTATACCTTCTCAAATATTCATGAGAAATGTGTGTGTGTCTATATGTATATATATATAGATACTGTAGTGGACTTCCTTTTAGATCAGACTTAATACTTGCTCCATCCAAATGAAAACAATCTTAAGTCTTAAGAAGCTTTTGAATTCTTCGAAAGTGGAGGGATTTATAAATCCACAGCTGGAACAAAATGAATTGCAAACCTTAAAAGACAGATTATGTTTCCAAAACATGAGGACAAGTATGACCTTACTGTAAAACTATGTGTTTTAGCCTATGGGTAAAAGTGGTACATGAGGGGATTATTTATGTTTAGGTGTGTAAATAAATAGTAAGCCTTTGGACACCCTTCTCATATTTCCAGTGGAGCCTGCCAGCAGTCTTTTATTTCTGTTATGGCTTCAGGACAATAAGACCAGGAACATGGCTAAATTAGATGTTGCAAGTGCCAAAGTGTCTGTGGCACCTCTCACCTTCACATCTAAGGGGCTTGATTCAGTTGAACATGTGCTTTACTTAAATGTAGTGATAGTACCATGACACTCTGGTACGCTGCTCCCAGACTAAACCATTGCTCTATGTAAAGGTAGCAGAACTGGGTCCTTGGTATTGTATCTATCTGATCATGAGAGAATTCTTATCCTATACCAGTCATGACTGTAGAATGGAAGTAATTCTAGGGAAATTGACTGCATTTGAACAAATACTTTGCTTTGTTTTATTTGGCTGTAGAAGGAGTAAAATTATGTTGGTCATACAGTGAAACACTTAGTAGATTTTGTAGAGGCAAAATACTTCTGAAATAATTGAAGGTGAGCTGTAAAGACAATCAATCATCAGAAAGTCATATTCTTTTAATGTTTAACTTATCCAAATCCCTGCTCTTTCTGAAGTATTGTTCCATTACTTCGAAAATGTTAGAACAATAACAACAAAGAGTCCCACGCTATTATATCCTCTGAAATGACCATAACCAATCATAGGCCATCATCGTTTTAGTGTCTTCAATGATTAATATTTTTTTACACATGGACAAGATTAACACAGTCTGATATATATATAATCTTTGTACTTAGCCTGGAAGCTCCCTGCCTGATTGAAAATGCCTGCTCTGGACCGTCAACCCTGTACTGTATCCTGCATAGTACTCTGCTGTAGTCCAAGTTTAGGCAGAGTGCCATAAAAATGCCACCTTAATCTTCTATGAAGTTAGATGTGATAACATACAAGCACTCAGATGCTTCAGTAGCCATCCTTTTGCATAATACTCCACTAACTCATCCAGCAATTAGGAGTTTTGGGCTTTCTTCGAGCAGAGAATGCTTGAATCTGTATCTTTCACATGTTAGTGAAGTGCTCAGGCCATGAGGTATTCTGGTTAACTTGTTCTCCACCCTTTCTCTTGAAGTGCAGCCAGAAATGCTAGCATCGTGGGCCAGAAGGAGTACAGCCAAGAAGAAACCTGACTCTAGCTTAAGGTTCAGACAGTTGGTTAGAAAGGGAAAAAACCCAGGGATGCCAGACACGCCTCCCTAATATGTATGCACATTATATAACCGTTAAAACAGTCCTGGGAGCAGAGTTAAGATCCAGAAAGTCTATTATTATTAAGCACCCACCTGAGAAGATGGCTAAATATGTATTGCCTTTTTCTGCTTGTAGTAGCCCTGAGAAATATAGCTTCAATGAATCTTCATCTGTCCTTTCTCAAGTCTATGGGTAAGATCATTGCAACATTCATTGCCTTCCTCTTTTTCTTTTAATTAGCACTTGATTCCTGTTAAGGCCTTTTGAACATGGTCCCATGTGCCTTATTGCCAAGCAGATTATCACCTTGTAGCTATTGTGTATTTGGAAGGAAGTTTTCTGGGGCTATTTATTAAGGAAGTACAACACCACTCATATTTTAAAATGGATTAGGAAATGGAGGTACAGAAGAGCAAAATGACTTGCCTTAGATCAAAAAAACAGAGATAGAGCCAGCAGGATGCTCCCATGTTTCTGGCACCCAGCTCAGTGCCCGGTGTGGCATATATATCATATTTTCTTTCCTGGATATATTTTCTTGTTTGAAATACATAAATTCCCAAAACCTCTGCTTAGACAAAGTCTACCCCTTCATGCAATTAGGCAAGCTATTAATGTTGTGCCTCAAGAACAGTGCTTCATAGTGCTCCTGTTCCCACTGATGTGCCTTTTCCAACAAGAAACGCAAGCATTATTTGACCTGAAAAGAGTTTTGAGAGTTTAACCATAAAAAGCAATAGAAATCTCTGTTTACGGGATAATTCTGAGTGGCCTGATGGTAAACAAAATAACTGGTGATTTCAATTTTTAATAGTTCTTTAGACTGGACTTTTACACAGACTTTTAGAATATAGACTATATACAAGCATACATATAGATGTAGGTATACATATAGATGTGTGTATATTATATAGATGTGTGTATATATTATATAGATGTGTATATATATCTGTATATATGTATGGGCAAATTCTGCTAACTGAACAATATTGCCACTGAATAGCATAGAATGTGGCTCTGTTTGAGAATACCATTCCGTATGGAAGAAGTTAAATCCTTTCTGAAGTGCAGAATATCATCTTGGACCTCCTTCAGCTTTACTGTATATGCAATCAATAATTCAAGATTCAGAAAATAGAAACAAAGAAGAGGAAGCTCACCAAACATGGTTTTGCTTGAGAAACACTGAGAAAAATCTCCCTAAGGTATTACTAACATTGAAAGATGATGGAAATTCTTGACCTTTCAGCAGTCAAGATTACGGTTAGGCTATACTGTATATGATATGATCTCTTAGTGGGGCATCTTTTTAAGGGTCAGCTGCTCAACGAAAAGGTTAATGTTTACTGGCATGTACAAAATGGGCCCTGCAAAACTTCAGCCAACTGGAAACCCTTGTCAGTTGGAAGTCTAATTAGATTAATTCAGCTTAATTATGTATACTATTTAATAACAGTTACACAAAGGCTAACTAATATACTTTAAAATCCTAGTCTCAAAATTATTCTCAGCCTTAAGTAGTCTATGTCATAGGTACCAGTTTGAATATTGCTCAGTTTCCATAGAATATATTAATATTACTACATTATGCCGAAACAGCCTTGTCTAGCATGTGAAATATGATGTGTCAAATGTTTATTTCAGTTTTTGAACCAAAGTGAATAGTTGCTATAGCAATTGTTACATCACAGATTATTTGGCATACTCTAATGATTCAGAACAATAATGGCTGAGGTTTTAAACATTTTTGTCACCTGTGTAGTAAAAGCAGGGCATATTCCTGAAAACTTGAAAACTACAGTCTTCCTGCTGACACATGGTTTGAAATTGAATTCTGGAATGACAGAAGATTTTCTGTACTATTTTCAAATTGAGCTGAGAAAAAAGAAATCATACAGCAAGAAAGAATCAAATGCATTTAAGATGTATAATTAAGTTTTCTAAGCTGTTCGTTACAGCTGTGTGAAAAAACAGTTCTCAGTTCAACAGCGGATGCGTGAGCTCTTCCCAGAACATTGCTACATTACAGATGCATGACTCTGAAGTGGCCCAATGCAAACAAAATGTATAGCAACCTTCTGATTTGCTCTGTGTTGTGCCTCACACCTTTGACTGGTGTCATTTTTCTTTCTAGTACACTGGATTTAGGTAGAGCTTACTGGGAAAACTACTGTGTTTTGCCAATGATAGTTCAGGACCAGAAAGGGGAATCCTCACTAATCACTTGTGCATAAACTAGCTAACTGCTGTGTTCAGTATCGAACCAGAGAGGGATCTGGATCGTAAACTTAAAATATAGTACTGGACTCCTGTCAGAAGCTTCCTCATCTTTTGTCTTCACTTTTCCCATGGATCTTAACAACTAAATTTTATTGGTAGAAACCTGGCATTAACAAATTCAAATTTACATGGGCAACTATTCACAAAAGAAGCTCTGTTACCTGTGTAGGAAAAGACAATGCTTCACAGAGCATTTCCAAGGATTTTGGCACAAGTGGAGGCTGATGAGCCAGATGAGGCTCTGACCTGTACTTCTGAGATGTACTTCAGACCATCAGGGAGTGGAGGGACACTGTAGAACAAAACATAACTTTGCAGTTATCACACAAGATAGTTGAGGGGTATCGGTTCAATCCAAGCAGACTGTCAAAAAAACATATGTCTTCAATTATTTTTATTTCTATACTATATTCAATTGACTAAATTATATATTTCATGTTATGTGTGCATGGAGGGAGAAAGCTTTTTCCATTTTTCCATTGTTTCCATTTAAAATTAAATTAAAATTTACTTGTTCTCTGGAAACATGCATGATAATACAAATAAAATGCAGCAGAGAAGACTGCAAGAAGTGAAAGTAACGAATTCTCATGAATAGATGAATCTCCTTGTTTCCCCCCTTTCCAGTTCTTGTTTGGTTGATTAATTTCTGTTCCTTGGAAAATTCGTTACAACATGACCATGAATCTGATCAATGTATTCAGGTCACAGGAAATAACAGAGGAAAAGATTGAAAGTGATTTCTTGACTAAAAGAGCTATTTTTCTACCACCCCTCCCCAGATATCTTGCCTTCAGCCCATCCTAATTCAATTAGGAATAGTAGTAGGAATGTCTCAAATTACTGTAATTGCTGCAGCAAAAAGGGAGGAAGATGATAGAAACGTACATACCCCTGACCTATGTGGGACTTATGCAAAATAATTCAATTACATGTTATAAAAATAACTGTTACCTATACTACTATGTAGTGGTGATAGCTATGTGGGAAATGGCATTTATAAAGCGCCTTTGACCACTTCACCTGAACCCAGATCACTAATCTGTCTGGCCTGAGACAATTTCCAACACTCCCAATCTGTCAACAGTTCCAAACAGCTGCCATTTCAAAACTAAAGCCAGCCTTTCAGACAGATGTCGTCTTCTTTCCCTCAAGATGTGGCATTATTCTTTTCTTTGCTCCTCCTCTCATAAATTCCACTGATGTGATGTGGGATCAGTAACTGGTCCTTGAAAAGGTGACTGAAGAAGTGGCAGATCCAGTAGCTGATAAACCATCTTAACCCGAGATGACAAAAGATTATTCACACTCATGATCCAGAACTCCAGATTCTAAAGAAATATGGGAATCATTTCTGCCTGAAAAAAAGAGTGAAACATTATACTCAGAAGTGCAAAAAGGGTACATAAAATCTACTTTTGACTTTTTTTCCCCAGAGATTTTTGTTTATATGCTTATGAAAGTTCTGTGGGATGACATTCTATCTTTATTGTAACACTGCAGTCAGTGGAATTTAAATTAAATTTATATGTGAGGAGAAGTGATGACAGGGGACTGTTTGAGTGGGGAACGGACAAGACACTCCGTTGGTCCCATTTGCTCCAAATTTCCACCAACAAAATTTCCATAATTTTTAATACAGCCAGGATTATATCTGTGGGAGTCACCTGGGAGTAAAACAAGATCATCCATAGGTACAGGGTATAAGGAGGTTGTGTGAATGTGGACTTCCTTCTCAAAGCAAAAGGATTTATACTTATTGAAGGCTGCTTCCCTCTGGTTGAGTTCCTCCAGCACATCTCCCTTGAAGCGGGAGAAAGCTCTTGCAGCTTTTACAACGGTATAATTAGCTTTAGTACAGCTCTCTGCTGTCACTGCCAAACTGTTTCTAGGTGTGGAACTAGCTAGTTAAATACTTCTGTATCATGGTACCCTGTATAACTCAGACATACCCTGCAACACAATGTCCAGAACAATGGTTGACATCTTATGCTCTTATATCTGCCTATAGCATGCTGTTACAGAGGATAAATGTATGTACATGCAACAGAAGAGTTTAAACGCCTGTAGAGACTCAATAGCAAAAATTTAAGGTTTTTTTCATTAAGCAGATTTTTATTTTCTTCCAATTGTCGGGCATTTTTAACTTGAGGTAAACTGGTTATCCAGTTGCAGAGAGACAAAACAGCACTACCAAGAAAACTGTTTCAAATATGCTAAAAAGTTTTAAAATTATTCCCCCTGCATTCCTGAGAAACATAGTACAAGCAACAAAGTGATGGTTGGAAGTATGGTTTTGTTTTGTATTTATTTATTTTTCTGTTACTTGAATCTTTAAGACACAAGTAATATGATCATTCCCAATGAGTGCCAGCAACAATTTTTTGTAACACCAGAAATACAGCTAGTTATAAAGACAAATGCAGCAATAGCATATTAACTGCCACAAGCTTAATCATACCAGATCTGTATAAATGGTGGATTTTGAATCTGTGCCTCACATGGCATTGTACATGGAATTCCTTTTGGAGCCAATCCTACCTACTTCTCCAATTAATTCAGATAGAGTTGCGAGTTCTCAGCACTACCGAGGCTGTTTAATAAGAGCCTAAACCCCCAGCCTTTGAAAATGGAAAAATTCACTTTAAAAAAAGAATTCTATAGAACTGGGCATTTATTATGTAAATCAATAACGTTGTCGATAAAGATCCTATAACACTCAATAGAAAATACTCTACAGGGGTTTTGAACCATCCTACAGAATTTAATAGATAAGGTGTATGGCATGCAGGAACCTCTAAAAAGAAACTATGCAAAGCATATATTCTATATCAAGGTTCCAAATATTTTATATTAGTTTGTATGGGACCTTATTAAGTGTTAATATAAATAGGACAGTTTCATTAATTCTATGTTCTACCAGGGTTTTTCATCCCCAGGAGACACTATTCAGGAAGATAAATTTTTCTTCATGAACTTTCCACTAAAGCAAACAAAAAAGACTTCAAGACTTCCCTGGAAACAATCTTTGCTCTTAAAGAGCAATAGGTGGTATCAGTTATTCCAGACCAAGTCCTTTTCTCACTTCTTAAGTTTTTTAAATAGAGCTGTTTAGAAAATGCACTCCATGCAATCCAGATATTGTGCAAGTATGCAATTTATCTTGTTGTATTTATCTAACTAGCTGTGGATAAGAAAACATGTTTTTTCTTTTATCTGAGCACTGTTGAATGGAGCTTTTCCCTCTAACAAATGCCATTTTACTGTATTAAAAAGAGGAATTCATTATCAGTCAGTTAAGTGAAGTTACTTTAGTCCTGAGATGTCCCAGTTTCAGAAAGGTTTGGTTTATGCTTAAAGCTTTGGTAACTGGATAGTCTGTCATTGAGTGGGAAACACATTAATTCGCAAAGGAGAGTGAAACCAGAAGTGGTGAAAATTTGTCACTGCTTCTTAACACAACTGTTATGACAAAATAATAATTCTTTTTAAAAATTCTTTTGATGTTAAATTTGGTGCTGTAGCAGCTGCAGTAGAAATAGTCAAATTTCTACTGGCTAAAGTATCCCAGGACTTCATTTTCAGTATTTCAGGACTTCAAAAATACAGAAATGACTATTGTTATCTATATAGTGTGGCAAAGTTGGCAGGAGTTGTTTTTTCACGAGCAAAGTTGGTTGTTCAGAATTTGGAAGGAGCTTTATGTCCAACAGTGTTCAGTGAATCATCCTAACATGTGACTGATTTTTGAGAAGTCAACAGCACTCAGAAATACTCCTGAGAATTTATTCTACTTTTAATTACAGAGCTGAGATTATGGGGGTTCCTAAGGAACTGGCCGGTGGAATTTCTTATGTGTGATAACCCTACATTCTCCAAAGAAGGGAAGGATGTAGAATGAGTAACAGTAAGGTATGGCGACGATAGGTCTGCAAGAAGGATTAGGATCAAAATGGAAATGGCTTTACCTTAGAAGCTTCCCAGGTGACGGGAATAAAGAGTTGAAGAAAACAGTAATCTGACACAATTTTTACACCTCTCTAAAAATATAAGCATAGTCACTGTGGATTCATGATGAAAATTTTATAATACCACAAAACCAAACAACGTAAGACCGCCTACCCGGCTGCCCTTTTTAACCTCTGGATAGACCTGATGTATGATTGATAGACACTAACTATGGAAATATTTCCCAAGGGGCAGAAAAGTAAGGTTTTCCATGGAGTTTATTGTTTTCAGAAACTATCTTGGCTCCGTAAATAGCTCTGGTTCAAGTAAATGTAGAGGATGCTCTGCAGCCATTTAGCCCTGTGCTGTAACCTGGGGAAGCTGCTGACTGGGCTGACAGCGCTCCCACACATGCCACACAGGAAAAAAAGACTCAAGGTACACAGCACAAGCCTCATGTGAGAAAAGGCTTTCAAGGGAAAAGGGAGCTCAGTGAGTTTCCCACTCTCTCCTCGGCTTTCGGAGTTGAGATTGTACCTTGGGACGTAGGTTGGACAAAGACAGTTTGGTTTTTGGTACTGATGCACTATGAGCAGGTTAAGAGGATGCCAGCACCTCAGAAGTGAGAAAACCCACATCTGCAGAGTGAGCAGAGGCATTATCTGGAAGATTTTTGACGTGGGGGCCCCTTTTACTTTAGGCATGGATGGGATTATGAAGAGGACATGCTAATGTTTGCTAAACACAACAGAGTTGCCCTGTTTGACACCACACAAACTGATGAGACTGTAAAAATTCCTCGGGGGCTTTATGGAAAATAGATCCTTGTTTTAATTCTGTTCTATGATTAGTTACTGCTTCATACTTTTTTTTTACACCTTCAGGGGACACCCACTGATTTAGCTCACTAGTCTGTGCAGTTTATAAACCAGGGTTTACTTTCTGTTAGCACAGTAATACCTCAAAGCCATGTGAGAACTCAAGGCTTTATGTATTAGTGGCGCATACAGAAAGCCTATTTAGAATTTACCATGGCTCACATTGTCAAATCTTTTTTTCCTAGCATTAGATCCACCGAAACATCTGTAAGCCTGCCCTACTAAATAAAAGCGCCTGACTTTTAGAAGAGAATGAAAGCAGCTCTTGTAGATTCTGTGTTTATAGCATGTCATATGGTACAGCTTGGTCAGAATATTTCTGAAGTTAAATAATGTTTAGAGAAGTTCCAAAACAAAAATCAATCCAAGAAAAAAATTCCAAATAAAAGATTTCTGGTTTGTAAAATGTCAGCCCTGCTTCCTTTGAGTAAGGCCGATCTACAAAAAATGGCTTTGTCTGTGTAACTTTAACATAGGGGATTGATTTAATTTTCATTTTCAACCAAAATAATTACACTTGTATAGTCATGGAGGTATGGTGCTGCCTTATTTCAGGAACAATCAGTCCCGTTTGCACTGCAACTTCTGGCTATACAAGGACGTACACCCCAATACCCTGTCCCCAAGCGCTGGATTACATACTGAGATACCTCTACATCCAAGGAGGCTACTTGAATGTGTAACTGCAACCTTGTTCCAAGTATGCCACAGGTCAGCACAGGCTTTAGAAAGCCAAATATCTTGAGGGAGAGTACTTTGATCTTCCCATTCCTTGAGTACAACTCTAAGATAAACTAAAAGCAAACATCCTAGTTTAGCGTGTTTTAGTAATCTGCCCAGGAATGTGATGTTCCCTGAAAGCAAATGTATAGCTTTCTCTTTCTGTCCTTCTCTCATAAATGAATTCTGTTTTTGTTAAGCTGAATGTTATATGAAGTAGTTTTTTAAGCTACAAATTCCCAAACACTCTTCTGATTAACCCCTCTCTAAGTATAGGACACACTACTTGTGTCCAAATTCCCCAGTCAGACCACAGCTCACACAGACTTCTGTGTCTCTCCTCTAGCGGGGATCTTGGGAATTTCCATTTGTCTGAGGAAGGGTTGTTTATCATGCATGTGACTCTGGTTCTACTTCACCTCAGTCTCATGAGAGTGTTTTTAGGGGATAATGGTTAAGATCTCCATTTTCCTTAAAATGGCAAATTTCTAGCTTCTGTGATTGCAGGAAAAATTTTGAAAATGTGGAACGCTCCTCTAAACCGCAGAATCCGGAAGTCAAATAAAATACTGTCTTCCTCTTTATTTTTAAGGTTCTTATGGTTTTTTAGCCAGTTTCTTTCTTTAGTATTGTTTTTTTCTGTAGAGAAGGTGGAGGTAAGGCGATTAACTCACGTTTTTACTTATCTATTTTTTATTCTTTGAGGCTGACAAGGAGCTTTTGCTAGCCTTCTAACTGTAAGTGAAATCAGGGTTATGCTGATTTCATTATAACTGAAATAAAGGGCAACTAGTCTCCAAACAACAGCAGCTACCAGCTCCTTCCCAAAAGCAAGTAAGGTCAGTGTGCCACGATCTATCTGAACCAAAGATCCAAAGGAACTCCTTCCTTGTAGTGCTCATGGCAGTCCTAAAGAAAAGGCTGGGGTGAGACCCCAAGAGGAGACACAGCCTGACTGACAGTCTGGGTAGTGTTCGGTGGATCGGAGGAATTTGCAGTGCACGTGTCAAACCAACTATTTTCCTCTCAGTATTCCGAGAGGGGTGCAAGAGGCTTTCCTTTTCCCTCTTATAAACGGCCCTGCAGCCTGAAGGTAAGGGTTTGATGCCGGACAACCGAGGCTGTGCATTTCTTGTTTAATTGTTAGCTCCTTGCCTGTATAATTTTAGATGTGAGTAATTGTTTTTTTCCTCCTTTCTTTTCTTTTTTTTTTCTTTCTTTCTTGCATCAGTGGAAACAAAATGTCAGAAGTATGGGAATACTGGAGCAAGTGGAAAGAGTGAAAACAGACGCTTTCCTGGAATATAATATTATGCCATGGGGGTCAGAAGCAGATGAAGCTAAACAATGACAAAAGAAAGTGCCTTTATACATACATTTCTTCTTGTTCCTTTTTGAGCCATAAAATATTTGAAGTTACTAATTTTACTGTAAAAACAATTATTTTTCTACACGCTGGGCAGCTGGATTAAGATTTAAGCTACTGTTGAATGATTGGATTCTTGCTATTATTTCTTTTATTTTAACTTTAGTGCTGTCAGTATATTCAGTGTCATTTAAGTAAAGCTCATGTTGCTCAAGAAAGATTGCAACAGACTTTGTGTTTTGTACACCCAAGAAACTACTGCTTGTAGCTAGCAGGAAAGATATGAAGGACTGAGAAGGGAACTTGCTGGTCTGTATTGAACCATACTATTTTGAATAACATGTTTCAAGAAAGTGTCATTTACACAGTTTACTAGGGACAAGAAATTCAAAAATTAAAAAGGCTTCAAATAAAAGAAGTCATCCTCAGGGAACCCACTGGGAATCGTTCATTTGAGTTCACCCAAGAAAAATTGTTTTAAAGTTATTTACAATGCCAGATCCTTGGACTACAAGTTTGAGATATTGCTTTAGCAAAAGCTTTTTTTTTTTCTTATTTTTTTGAACAAGGTTCCACTTTAAAATCACAGATTTATTTTCTGTAGAAAAGAGTTCCTTGCAAGTGTAGCAGAGAAGTTAGATTTTTTTTTATGGAGGAAAAAGGAATTAATGTGTCTGAAATGCATATTCGCTAGGCAAGTTTAATTTTGTGTGAAGTGGTAGCTTTAAGAATCACTCCTGATTAATTGTAAAGCCTAATGAAATCAGCAGGCCTTCTCACATGTTTCAAATTAAATATATGATCAAGTGATCTGCTGGATCTGACAGACTGTACTCTTCAGTAGATCCAGAAAAACATTTTTACCTGATTTATTTTTTTCCTAAGAATAAACGTAAAGCCTGGTGAACTGAAACATTTCATGAGTTCATTTCTGTTTTACCTTATTGTTAATGCAAAACCCAAATATTAACCAAATAAAAATGGTTTGCCCTTTTCTTCTTTTTTTTGGGGGGGGCGGCGTGGAGGAAACAATTTTTTATTTAGAAATCTTCTTAATTTGTAATTCTGGCATATAAAAAAGCAGTACTTGAAGATTTAGCACTTTGGATCACAGGAACTTTTTGTCTAACATTGTCAGACATGAAATGAAATTTTCCAGTCTGTTTGGTTCCTACAATTGTTTAGGCAACCCAAAATGGCTTTTCTGCTTCAATTTTACAGAGTAGTCAGGAAATTTGTTGTTTTTCTTTGTCCAACATTCCTCTTTATATGGAAAGTCTGTTTTTGAATATTAGGAACTTGATGTTATTTAACAGTGTTAATAATTTAAACTTCTTGGATCTTTTTCAGGTAGTTCAGACCTTGAGAAAGCAAACATTTGCACTATTACAAATAAACTCCATTTGACTCACCTTCTCCAACTTCAGTGTCTGTCATTGAAATAAACATTACACAACAGCATTACATTTTATTTACCCTACTTATCTTCCAATACCATGAAAGAGGCAATAGGTGCTGCTCTAAACTGCAGAGTAGTAACCAAATTCAACATTAGCAACTTTTTCCCTCAAAAAATGAGGCCATAAGCAACAATAAAAATTTACATTATACTTCCTACAGATAACGTTCTTCCCTTGCAAGCTGTTTGTGCCTGGCAAGATGCCCCAGTCACCAGCCCATGAAATTCACAGACACTCATTCCTGCTACCACCAAGTAACTTAACTGTTTTATTTGGGCTGAGAAGAGCAAGTTTCCAGCTGGACAACAGTCTGTAGCACTTCACATATACCAGAAGATGCCACATAACAATGTGAAAAAAAAAAGAAAAAAGAGAAGCTACTGAAACTTTGGCTTGGTACCCACAACTTACAGTAGCTTGTTTTGTTGACTGTAGTACTCTATGGAGAGAAACAAGAATACATGAGGCAACTCCCCTGATATTTTTGAGATCTGAATAAGAAATTACCCAGGATGAAAATGGCTTATGCAAAAATACTAGACCTCTGCATTGTCACACAGCAACATCTTTGCTGATCATCCTGTGTGTAACAACAGAGGCGGCACCAGATCACCTAAACTGATACCCAGTGATCTTTACCCTCCTCATTATTCAAATCAGCCACTCCAGAAATCCCTTTCTATGCATCTTTTCAACTTCTGCATTAGATGCATGTCTTTTATTTTATATAAGGCCTGGTACAACACACTGAAGCCTACAATACTGCTTTATCTTTTTTCAGTCTCCTGTGGTTTGTGAGATCTCATAGTCCCTTTCCATCTTTTTTACACGCTTACTTTGTGCCCAGTTACTTACTTTGTGTAAGTTACTGATTTTATATTCTTTACATTTACAAAGCAGCCAATTCTCAGTCCTTTTTCTCTCTTCATAAACCTGGAGCTGCTGCTGCTTTCGAGTCCCAGGAGAGAGTCCCACTCCCAGAAATTCTTTTTTCATCTAAAACCAGTGGGATACCAATTCTTGGAGGAGTTCCCTTTCCTCTCTGGCCAGGGTGGTGAGGCGCGGGCATTCCTCCCCACTGGACTAAGGGGAACTCTCTGTGTACTTCTCCTTCTAACCTTTCCCTTTCCTGGTGCGTTGGGCACCTGCTCTACTGCCGGAGAATAGCTGGTAGTAAGGCTAAACAGTGGTTAGCAATGGTGACAAGATTACTGTGACATTAGAGGCCATATGGAAATTACAGGTCTGTTTTCTGCCACTCAGGTCTCAGTATTTTCATCCATTCTCATTTTGCTGAGAATTTTTCTTTGGCCTCTTCCTCAAAATATACTTTTGTGACACTCCCATAAAACCACAAAAGAATGGTCAAGAAGGGCCAAAAATAAGGAACTTGCCCCACCCCTGCAACCAGGCCCCGACAAAAGTCAGAAACTGTGGAGAGAAATCAGAGGAATGAATGAACTGATTGCTAACTCCAAACCTCCAGTTCACCTGCTTGTGGCTTGTTGCTCATATGAGTATTTTTTTCATCTGTAGCCTATGCAATCTAACTCAACAGCAAGTTCTTTGGTGCAGGGACATAATTTACAGGTGTGATTCTGGAAACCAATGATTCTGTAAAACCCATGGCTAGCTGAGGGGGACCTAAAAAGAAGCCCGTGATTTTTATGGAAGCCTGAGCATGTATCTTCTGGAAATCAGACTCCTCTACGAATTCATATTTTCCAGTCTCTCTGTCACTCTGGCAAGCTCCTGGACAGGTTGTGGAGTTTCTTTCAGAAGTTTAAAAAATGCAGTTAAGACAAATACTTGCTGGGAATGTCCTGGATATAAACAATTCCACTAGTGGTTTCCAAAGCAAAACTTCTGTCTTCTTCTGTAAGATGATTGCAAACACTCCCTCAGAAATCTCATCCTAGATTTCTTTACTATTTTTCAATTTTGCAGAATGTCTGCAAAACACGAGAACTTTGTAGATAACAAGTAAGAAACTAGACAACATAATTACAGGAGGTGAAAAGAAATTCTGGAACTGACAACCTCACTTATGAATCTGATACTAATCATCTACAATAACAAAGTTCTGAGAAGAAAACAAAGTGATTGCTGAGAGATCGTTTAACAACAGCTACAAAAAAAAAATGGTTTAACAACAGTAACAACCAACCAAAAAAAACCCCAACCCCCAAAAAAGGAAGTAGAGCTAAAACAATCTCTGTTCAAAATGCTGTTCCATAACAAGTCTCAGTGGAGCCTTTGGGACTGTGGTCCCCATATTTCAGTCAGCCATGTGCTTCATGAAAAATTTAGATCTGAAGATTCATGGAGTTCTTGACTGTTCTTAGCACACTGTCTTTTGTTCTTGCTTTCATGCTTTTACCCAACACCTCAGCAGTTGGATCCCTTTGGGACTTGAAAAACCTGGGTTTTTTTCCTCCCTTTGTCCAACAGAATTCTGGCTTAAAAATCTCTCTCTCCAAAAATTTCTGGAAGGTGCCTTGGGGAAATCTGGGATGAGAGGAGCCTCCGAATATTTCTGGAACAGGGGAAACTGTTCCATTTTGAATAAAATAATTAAATACTTGTTAAGCTATTGGCCTTGAGGTTAGGGAACTTGCCTGAAAGGGGAGAGATGAATATTTCAGACTGCTCTGATTAATAGTTCACTATTTTACGTTAAACCAAGCAGGGAATAGACCTCTAGCATTCTCCTTCCAAGTAAGCCTTAATTTAAAGTCCCATTCTCACACTTCTTCACTTGGTTTTCTTCTTTATGTGCCACCCCAGCCTAGGTGAGGGGTATGAATACAATATAACTCTAGGGAAAGCTGGTATTTTGTGCTCAACATTTCCTGTTGCCTGGCTTCGGTGCCTCTCCAAGCACTATGTCAGACTTTGCAAAGCCTATTCTTATGTGCCCAACTCTCCCCACACAGCTTTGGTACCTAACTGGAGTCTGGTGAATCGGGGTATTTATAAGTTCCTTCTGTGGATTTCACCTCTAATTGATTATTTTCTTATTCTTTATCAAATTCCTATTCAACTAAAAATAAATCCCTCTGCCAATTGTAGCAGGACATGGAAAGCATTTTGCTGTAGCAAGGTATTTATATGGATTGGAAGCTGTGAGATACCTTCTGCAGGATCTCATTTGGTCTAAAGTTAGGAATAAAAGTTGATGTTTAGCTGTATATAATTCTTCGCCCTGTCAATGCACGTCAGTCACATTGTTTGAGGTCATTCAAATTCAGTATGTAAAAAATGCATTAACATTCTTTGTACATTGTTTCTTGGGGTTTCCCCGATTGGTAAAATAGCCTTCACATTACCATCTTCTGCAAGAATTTTTCCAGAGGCAAGGAATTCGGATTGACTTTTTCTAATAAAACTACACATAGTTTTTTCTTTTTTTTTCCCCAAAGGCAGGGAACCATTGTACCTTCGATGGGTGCACAATAAAAAGCCACTGAAGATGGTTTTCCTGCTTTTTTTATCCCCATGGATCTTGTAAGATGGTGGATCCATCCTTCATCCTTTTTTTTTTAAATAATATATATATTAGATTACATTGCAGTGGCTGACACTGCTAATATTAACACTGTTGTTTTAGATGCAGATGTCATGATATGCAAAATCACTCAGCACTAGATATACTAAGTATCCAAAAGATAATGTTGGCTGCAAGAAATCTCAACGACTCTCTTCCTTTAACAATTGTTGATATGGACAAGGCAAAAGGACCTTAGGTGTTTGCAAAATGCTGAAGTTGTACCCATCTGATTCTGAAATGTCCCTGTAGAGCTATTTTGAACTTCCTGGAAAAACAGAGAGGATATGAGTATGAATTAAGATGTTACTTCATTTGGCATCTCATGGGAACTTGATACCTGTGGAACATTAGTTACCTAGGCTGAAAATAATAATCCAGTCTCTTTCATCCAGTACTATCTAGTTTATAGTGTTGCTTCCAGGTTATGATGTTGCATTTGATTACAATGTAATAATAAATTACCCGTCATACTATAATTTTAATTGTCCTTCCCTGAAGCTGGTCTTCCTTGCAGCTTTGTAAAGCCAAACAGCTTGAGCGATTTGATTCTTGTCCTTGGATATCTGGGAAGTTTCTGCTTACCAAAAGTTTCAGTTCCCCCTCAAAGAAAGGCGCTAAATTTCTTGGGTGAAAACAGCAATAATTATACCATCATTGTGGTCCCTGTGGGGGATACATCTAGGATGCCACAAATCTGAGAAATAAAGAACTTTGACTGAGAACGAAAGTGATGACTCGCAACAGATTCTGTCCCGTTGTCTGTGTTACCCTGTTTACAAAACATTTTTCAAAATTTGCTAAGAAAGCAAACTAAATAATGTTTTAGTGGTGCTCATACTGTGAAAACCAAGGAGCCAAATTACTTTCCATCTTCAGAACAGAGAAACAAATAAAAATCCAAAGAAACAGATCTAAGGACTCTAATATTCAAACCCTCCTTTTTCTTCTTTACCACTTCTTCAGTGATTCTTCCAGGTCCCGCTGGCTGATACTGGTTAATCAGTACTTTGCCAAAGTGTGGTCTTAGACCTGTGCACTGCTAGCAGTTAAAGGCTGGTTTCCAGAGAAAGGGATGATCTTCATTTCACCTGGGGAAGAATGCAATAACAGCAAGAATTTAAAAAACTTGTCTGGTTCATTAATAACTGTGACTCTGACATGAGACACTAATTATATGGAAGATTCACAACAAAGAATGAAGAGGTGGTAGATGAGGAGGATGGGTGCCAGACCCAGAAGAGGGTTACTATGTGTGTAGTTACTTTCAAGCTAAAGCCAACTAGGCCTTAACATATGCCCAACTGCATTAAAAAATTACTCTTTCTGCATGGGAAAAGTTCGCTATAGACACAAAACAAGAAAACCACAGCCTCTTATTAGGTTAAAGTGTCTTTAGACTTCTGACTGCTGCAGGAGAAATGGTACGGCAGGTTTGGGAGTGAATGTTGAATGCATTGAACTAAACAGTCACAGAACAAAGCATTGTCAAAAAACAAATTGCTGAAGCATATGACAGGAATATTTGGCCACACCACTTTTTTTCATACCGTGTTTAAGTGAACACTGAATCTTGGAACAAACCCAGTCAACCAGGGGCAAAGGGTTTCATGGCACTATTCTAATCACCAATCTGTTTCATCTTTTTTTTTTTTTTTTCTTTTTTTAAGATCGGGACATTTCTGTCTGCAAGCTGACGCATTCCTTAAGCATATATACATGTCACTTAAGGATTTAACAGTCAGAGACACTGAGAGACTGTCCAGATCCCTCTTTGACAGTTCAGGAGACAACTCCAAGAGGCTGAATTACTACTGGGATTTGAAATAACGTGTGCAAAGAGTCTCCATTTCTTCAGCTAGTTAAAGTGGTTTGTTTCTATAATTTCATATACATTAAAAATAAATGTATAGCAAGTAATATTTTAAAGTAACTTCCTGTTATACTGCTGGCATCATCTCCAAAACAGTCGTATGTCTTAATGACATTCCATTTATTTAACTGTTTTTCTCATTAAAAACACTGCCCTGGTGGTACTGATTGCTCAACATTTGACTCTCCAGATTATGCAGATCTGCCTGTTCTGAAGAGACAAATACCCAGGGCAGAGCAGCAACCCCAGAGAAGGGAAGTTCCCTGCTAAGAGTTTATCAGGTTGAGGAACAATGTGCATTGCCTGATGCACTTATTATCCAGGAAGTTACTCATCACTGTTAGTTATTCTTACTGAAAATACTAAAATAATTTCCAGTACTTCATCCAAGAAACTGTGTCCTTCAACTAACAGTGAGTCCAGCGTTACTAAAATGGCCATGCATGATGCTGTACAGAGGGGTTTTTTAAATTAAATTAAACACAAAAGCTGATGAAGTATTTTTCATTTCATTTTATTTTATTTAGCTGGAAAGCAGATTTTACCAGTGCCCTGAATGGGTTTGTTACGACACAGTCCAGATCTATGCACTTTGAGACCCTAAGTCCTTGGTTTTTTTCTCTCTTCATAAAACTGGCATAACTGAGGTTTTGTACTCTGAGGGCAGGCCCCTGAGCTAAGAAAGAGTGGGAAAAAATGTTATAGAGTTTTCTTATACTCCCAGTATGAGAAAGCTGTTCGCATTTCAGCTCTCCCCTAGATAAGATTTGGGTTTTACCCTTGCAATGAAGATCTTAGGCACCAATAAAAATCATTACCCCAGATTATGAAAAGCCTTTCAGGATACTCTTCCCCACTCGTGCCAAAGGATGGTGAGGATGTGAAGGCCCTGTGGTGATCAGGAGCTCTCTGGAAGCCTGCAGTGATGGCACCAAGGAAGAGCTCCCAGCTGTACCACTCTCAGGAGGAGGGCCCTTAGGAGTGGTTTAGGAGCACAATATAGACCCAGCCATAATGCTCCAGGGATGGCTGCCAGGTGGAAATGCCCCTCCAGGACATGCATGCAAGGTTTTATTTATGAAAGGTCCCGTGTGCTCTTAATTTCCAATCAGTACCCTGAGGCTCAGGGTGGCAGAAGAGGTGCTCTCAGCCCCCCAGAGCACTCTGAGCATGTCAAAATGGCACCCCGACTCTCTGGGTCTCTGCTGCATTTTGCAGGATGTGCATCCCGAGGATGGTACGCTCAGCAGAGTGTTTCTATCCGCAGCGCACACACTGTATGTCCTGTTTCTTGTGTTCTTGCTTCAGGAGGCTCTGCTGTGTTGCACAAGACCAGCTCTTATGTGACAAAAAATCATGACTTCACATACTCTCTGTGAAATCGACTGATGCTGACACAAGAAAATTCAAGGAGTTGATCAAGAAATGGAGACCTCAGGTTATTGCCTCATTTTCTGACTTTATTCTGTTCATGGACCACTCTGCATGCAAAGATCAGAGTTAAAATATAGTTCAGCAGGTTGCCATTCGGTCTCAGTGATGTGCGGACCAGGAAGACATGAATAACACACTGAGATTGGAGCGGTATAATAATACAAACACTTCAGTGATGTACCAGGTGTTGCCTGAAGGCACCAGTTTTCAGACGAGACCTTCAGCTCTTTATCTGAGCTCTAGTGTTTTGTAGATAAATGATCACACTGCACTTTTGAAAAGAGCACAGGGACAACCCCAGGTTTCTAACTAACATTCACTTTCTTAACACATAATATAACATGCAAGGCTGTTACTGACTGAAGCTTGGCTGTTAATGTTTGCCTACATAGTCACTGTACTTACCAGCACCTAATTCATCTGGAAGTGGTCTTTAGGATTTTGAGAGAGATGTTAAATAAAACTAAATTATATTTTTCCATTCTGTCTCACATATAAATCTCTATAAACATAAACCAATCCTGTGTGTGCAGTTTGAACACAAGCTTTGCTTCTGAGTAGTTTTAAATGAGAGTTCTTCACATCCTTATTTAGATGCAGTATCATTTCTGCCTTCAATGTTAATAACATACTCAGAGGGAATGGAAGTTTTGCAAAAAATCACAGCCCTGTATCTGAATAAGTAACGCAACTGACAGGTGCACTTCTCTTGCAGCACTTTCCTGAATGCGTGTGTCTGTGTGTAAAGCAAAGGCCATGCTGGCAGCAGAGCTTTCTATGCTAGCATTTCCATCCCCATTTGTTATCATCAGACCCAAATGTTACTTCTGCAAGCAGCAGCTAACAAGCAATGGTTTAATTCCTCTGGAGCCTGTAGGCTGTTCCCTGCAGAATACAATCTCATGTTAGGACTTAATTATTTTAAGAGTTTGGAGAACAAAAAGGTCTTGACAGCAAGATAAGTATGAGCTCAGGGAAGCAGGGGTCCCAGTCCAAGTCACTTTCCTCTGCTGATTATGGATTTGGTGAAAACCGGATTTAGTTTCTATGTATTATCTGTATTATCTTTGTAATATCTGACAGAGTCTTTGAATGCAAAGGCAAATAAAGAGGTTCATGTGCTGAGTTCACAGTTTGCTGGGAAAATTAATGTAAATTAATAAGGCCACCAAATGCCTGTGCAAAACTGCAGTAATATACAGAAAGGAATAAGAGATGGTGTTTTGAGAATGAGATGTGTTTTCCATTTATCTGGAACCCAACCATTTATCACAGGGATGATTTCATTTTGGTACACTGTCTTCCCTAACCAGACCTTTCATTCTCGTGAATGAAAATCTAAGTCATGCAAATCACATGTGAATGCATAATGTACAGAACGGTCATTAACTGCAAATCTAACTTGTGTGAAATTTTGTGTATCAGTTGATTTTAATTTTTTTTTAATGTTGCATACATTTTTTTCCTAATAGAAATAAAAAAACCCCAAACCCTAATGAAGATAAAGATTCAGTATTGATACAGAACATCAGACAAGCTCAGAGTTTTCAATGTGAGAATATATTGACATGGGAGTATCACTATTCAATTATTATTTGTTTCCAAAAATCGCAAGCAATAGAGCTGGGCAGAAAATAATGCCAAATACACCTGCAGTCTGTCCCAGATTATTTCTGTAGCTGCATCAAGTTTTGGAATTTAAAAAAAAACCCAAAAAACAAGAAGAGAAACTTATATTATGTTTATTGATTTTCCTGGAAAACCGGGTATATGTGTAGATTATAAAATAAAAATAATCAATAGCAATATGTTATTGGCTATAATGTCTTATTTCAATGTACAACTAGGTAGAAACACCTGAGAAATTACTTATAAATGTTGCAAACTTTTCAGCATGATGACTTGCTATGTGAGAAATGTTCAAAGTAACAAAATTCTTAAAGAGATCAAAAAAGAACAAAGAGATTCTGTAGAAACAATGGACCAACTATATCTAAAGGATAACCCCACTGAGATCAGTGGAATTGCACTAGGGATATACTTGGCCCAGTGACTCCAGAAATGATGTTAATGAGGAACCTTAACACTACTGCTGGAGAAATCTCTATTTAAACCATGCTGTGGCAGTTCATGTGAAAAAGTAAATGGGACCTTCACACAAACGGCACAGCATGTGAGTGTGAATCAACAGGCTATAATAAATTGGTTTGGTTTCCTTCTCCCAGACTTAAGCAAGTATATTATATTGTAGCATTTGGGATGTTATAATGATGGTTATGTCATTATTCCATTATGTTCAAAAAAGCCTGATTGCCTTCAAAAAAGGCCTGACGTTGAAAAATAGTTATTACAAAGAAGAGAATCTGTAGATAAAATTAAAGAGTGATAAATCCCTATTAAAAATCCCCTGTTTGTCTAAAACTTGATCTGGTAGATGTCAATAAGCTCTGGATGAGGAAATGTTTTGTAAAATAAAGGCCTCTTTTTTTTCAAAGGAAAGCAAACCTGAATGGGTTTCCTAGCAAAATTTTACTTTCCTATAGAAAGAAGCAATGATTTAAAAAGTGTGAAGGAATGTAGTATCTGATGTCCTATGACATGATATATCCTGAAACTACTTAAAAACACAGAACTTGAGCTACCAGGGAAAGGAGTGACCTTTTCAACTTAAACTGCTGATCGTAAAAAAAAAGTAAGACAGGATCAAGATTATTTCTAACTTTGGGTAAAGTACTCACAAGTAACAGAAGCTGAAGCTGCCTGGATTGCTCTGTCCTGCCTCAGACTGAATGCAGCTCTTACATAAAGCTGTTTGCTAGTAGATTTGAAGGCGCTTTACATTTGTTGTTCCTGGGGACAGATGGGGAAACTGAGATGCAGAAAGCTAAGGTGGGCAGTATCCCTGAGATGGGGGATAGTGGTGGAGTCAGGATCTCATCGCACCCACTGATGCACACGGCAGAATCCAGCAACAATACCCCCACCCCAGGTCACCTTCATAAAACATGACTGATCCTGCAAGCTCTTTTCCATTTGAGGACTCCTAGGCTTCGGTCTCCACCAAAGAGCAAAATCTTTTTTTCCTAATCTAGTGTCTGTTTGCAGTGAAGTGTTCAAACTTTGCAAAAACAAAAAACAAAAAGCCCCAACAGTCTGTGGGCATGTGAAGGAGATTAAAAGATGTAGTGCCTGTGCACTGGGCTGAACTCAGGGCCCTGGACTCAGTGACCCCGGATGTCACTTCCAGTCTTCTAGCCCTGTGAACTGTGATTTCATTCCAGAGATGGTTGAAAAAGAAATGCAGCGTTTCACAGATTTCATCTTGCACATTCAAAATGATCATGTCCTGACATTTCAACTGTTGAAAAGAGACAGTATTTACTACCTCACATGAAAAAGACCAGAAGGCTAAAATGCATAACGAAGTAAAGCCATGATATGAGACAGATGAACTCATTTAGATAAAATAAGGCAAGACTCAACCTTCATCTGAACTTCAAATTGAAACTGAGTTAAACCTCTCATTGAAGGAAGATAAAAAGTTAGCCAATATATTTGTCTTCCAGTTCTCCTTTTTACTTAAGAGAATGCTATTGAAGTGCTGGCTGAGATTTCGGGGAGAGCAGCTCCTGCTGCTGGTACAGCTTCCGGAGCGATACTGAGCCAGGCACTCAGCCTCTCTTGCCTCACTTTCCAGTCACAGTCTGGTGTTCCTCCTCCCTCTCCTTGCTGTCTGATGTATGTACTTTAAACACAAAATTTAGAACAAGAACTACCTTTTATTATTTGATTACACAGTGCCTGAGGTCCTTCCTTCAGCCATTGCGTCCAATGTGTTTGCAGTGCAAATGATGATGTTGATGAAAATATTTTTCTCTGCGTGTCCCCCAATGTCACCTAGATGGATAAATATTTTTGATAGAGGTATATTCTTCATGTGCTATCTCTTTGGTTTAACATTCCGAATATAACTCATCTGAATTTAAAAAGTACTAGGAGAAGAGACAGAAATGTTGCATGCAATTTTGCCTGCACTATATGAACCCCGTGTTATTACCATGCCTTCATTCAAAAGTTAGAAGAAAGCAAAGGCATGGACTACATTTTAATCCATACTTCATGGCAGCCAATTATCATTCTGCTATGTGTCATTTCCCTCTATATTGTTACGATAATGCTCTGGATTTTTGCAGGAATCCTTTGGGTTATAAATGTCCCACAGAATATAATGGAAAATATCTTTATAGAAGAAAATGTTATACAACCCAGCATGATCCCACTCCTCATCATTTGTTCTAGGATTATTCAGAAATGTTAATTTCTCTATCTGGATTTCATAAATAGCTCAAACACCCCCAACTGAGCATAAAAATAACTTATGTTTGATGGAAACTGTCTTTTGGGTCCTTCAACTGTTGTTTCTAAATTGGCTATTTTGGTCCCGTTTTCAATTGCCGTGTATGGCACAGAAAGGAGATGGCAAAACACCTTGCCTATTCCTACAAGTGTTCATTTGTGAAACAGTCTTTAACCAAAACCAACAATCTTTACCATAGCTCAGGATATTAGGAAAAGCGAGGTCTTGAAGACCTGTCATTAATAGATTTCTTCAAAGGAAGAAAATACTAGTTCAAACTTCTCAGTCTTTTCGTTGTGGCTTAAGGGATCTCTTTGTCTTTCCTTTCCACTGCCAGTGTCCCATTTTGTCTCCCACCTCCAAGGCACTTAAGAAAACCCTTGCACTTATACCTTCTCTTCTTATCTCATTCAACGGATACTTCATCTGGTCAATAGACATAAGAAGTGGCATAATAACATCATGAAGTGTTCCAATCAGTAGATTCATTATCAGATTTATTATTGTTAACCGAAGTTACTCATATTGCAGGAGTGGAGCAAATCCCAGTAAACACATAATAACTAACAGAACTTACACTTTTCCCAGGCTCCCCAGAGTAGAAAGAAGTAGAGAACGAGGTGAGCAAATTACCCAGCACTCTTAAGGATGTTACAGTATTATAATCACATCTGTTGAACCCCACTTCTGTTCCCTCTTCCTGAACAAAAAATACCCAAACATGGAGGCAGAATAAAGCCAGGTACAGATATTGAGGCTAGATTTTAGAAGAAATGAAGTGATATTTTGCACCCCCTATCAGTGTCTTTAGAAGTAAAACAAAATACGCAAGAAAATGAGTCTGAAAATCAGCCTGAATATCACTATAAAACAATTCAGTGCTTGAGGCATTGCTGAAACTGGGCAGATAAGGTACAGAAGATCCATTCTACTTAGAATTTTGAATGAGCAAAAAGATGATCTAATAGCACTCATTACATACTCACATGATATAAATATACCAGTCAGTTGTATTTTCCAGAGTCCTACCAAAAAAGCAAGAAATATCAATGAAGGCCAATTGGAACAAGTAGTTAAAAACCTAATGTTAAAGAGGAAAAAAAGCAGAAAGTGTGAAAGAGAAAAAGATACCCGGTTTGAAGATCTTCCATAATTAGCATGGCCAGTGTGACGCAGTGCTGTCTCTGCTTGCCTGTGAAGTA
Organism: Aptenodytes forsteri; assembly: GCF_000699145.1. Taxonomy (NCBI): domain Eukaryota; kingdom Metazoa; phylum Chordata; class Aves; order Sphenisciformes; family Spheniscidae; genus Aptenodytes; species Aptenodytes forsteri. The sequence goes on along the minus strand of NW_008795317.1, from coordinate 4,807,852 downwards.
TTTATAGACTTTGATAGGTTTTTTGCAGTTGTGCTGAACAATTTTTTAATGTTACCACAATCCAAATATGAGTAGCTATTACAATAACAAAACATTGTGAATCATTCTGTAATTCTCTTCTAGCCTAATGGTAACTGTGTTAATCATTTAAATGGCTTGCTACATTTCCATGCTTTATGCAGCAGTATTTAAAAATGTTCCCATCACCCTAGCAAGGTACACTGCTGAGTTCACATCATGTCAGTCACTGTATGGTTAAATACTAATTTGAAAATCTAGCCAAAGATGACTGTAAAGTGAGTAGGCCAGTCACAATCGTTCATGGAAAGGCAGGAAATATGTTACGGCAGTAGAATATAGTTTTTCTCTAACATTTAGGGAGAGGAGCATATAAATCACTGTGTCATAACATCTAAAACATTACAAAACTGTCTCAGCTGTAACAGCAGGCTGCAGGGCAATATTTACTGCTAATTCTAATTATTGTTATTATGGGTATTCAACTTCAGTATTTTTATTTCCTCAGAACCACTCCCCCAAATGATTTAAATTACAAATTTCTGTTCTTATATAATAATTTCACCTTACTGCTATTATTAGGATGTCAGCTCTCATTCTTGGTCACTTCTTCAGTTTACAGGTAGTTATGGGCAAATTAGTCCTCACCTATTACAAGTGTTTTCCCTATTCAGTTGAAACAGTACACTGAAATAGATTCGGTTTCTACTGTAGTGACATTAGGGAGAATACTTTCATTTCAGTTTCTGCTACATTCTATGCTATATTTTGTTTAATTTTTATTTCTCAGTGGGGCACTCAGTGACGTTGCTCTGAAGCTTCAGTCAAAAAAGAAGAAACAGGTTTTGACTTCAGGAGACCTAGCAGAACACTACCATAACCTGTAAAATTAGAGCGCAGCATCCACAAAAGGAAAAGACAGAGCTGATACAGGAGGAAAAAAGCAAAAACCCCAAACCAGAACAGAATACAAACCAATCTATTCTGCCAATACTGCAAGGAAAGTGAATAAAGGAGAAACTGGAAAAAAATATTGCCTCGCTTATCACAAAATGGTTGAGTTTGGAAGGCACCTCTGGAGATCGCCTAGTCCAATCTCCTGCTAAAAGCAAAGTCAACGAGAGCAGGTTGCTCAGGATCTTGTCCAGTAGAGTTTTGAATATCTCCAGGGATAGAGACTCCACAGTCTCACCGGGCAACGTGTTCCAGTGTTTGATCACCCTTGTAGTAAAAATGTTTTTCCTACATTTTTCTTAATGGAATCTCCTGTGTTTCAATTTGTGCCCATTGCCTCCTGTCCTTTCAATGGATACCACTGAGAAGAGCTTGGCTCTGTCTTCTTTACACCCTCTCTTTGGGTATTTGTACACATTGATGAGATTCCCACCCTAAGCCTTCTCTTCTCCTCTTCTCCTCTTCTCCAGGCCCAACAGTCCCACCTCTCTCAGCCTCTCCTTGCTTGTCAGATGCGCCAGTCCCTTAATCATCTTCGTCTCCCTTCGCTGGACTATCTGTAAAGATTTCTTACTCAAATACACATTGTTTATGCATATTACCTGTATTTATAAAAAAATTACACATATTTTAAAAAATACCACACACACCCTTTAGGAGGAATGCTGTAGGGAATGCTAGAATTAGATATGCTTGCGCAACATTAATTCAGTCTGTGTGGTATACCTATTGTGATTTTTAACCTATTTTGAGAGGGCGGGGACATGATGGGTCATCCATTCAGTCTACAAATAGGCAAGCCATATCTGTTTGTTTCCTCTTCACTCTTCAGTCTGTGGCTCAAGGCCTTATTTTAACATTTATAGCCAAACCCTGGTCTGAAAAAAGGCAATTTTTTTTCAGAGACTTTTCAGTGTAACTTCTCACTAGCGTAAGTAGCTGTGCCACAAATGTTCACAGCACCCCTGTGAGGCAAGGTAGCATCTCTACTCCCGTTTTACAGGCAGCCTCAGGCCTGAATTTTTAGAGAACTTCGCATTTAATTGCACTTTACATGCCCCCACTGACTTTAGTTGCAGCTGCCAGTGCTCAGCACATTTGAAAATCCAGGCTTCTAGGGCTGTAGACTGGCTTGTCCAACACAATTAGCTTAATCATAAAGCACAATGTTTTTATCTAGTGAGATAACAGTTTGGAACAAGGGAAAATCCTATTCAGTGGAATCTTTATGGTTACAACTCCCCCAAATAACTGTCCTTTCCACACTCCTTCATTTCTTAACCACTGTATGAGATATACAGCATGCGGTAATGAAATATGAAATGCATGCATTATACTGAGCAAATCTCTCACTTGAAATGTGAGGTCTTCGGTTTGAAAATAAACATGATTCAGGGCTCAGCTGTGGAACTGTATTTGCTGCTCCGACAGCCAGGTCCTGCTATCCTTGCTCAGTCAGCTCTTTTGCACAGCGTTAGCCTGATCTTACATTTTCCCTGTGACAAGTTTCCAGAAGTAAGTGTGAAAAGGCAGATCACTTTCCACTACCCACAGGAAATGAAATGACCCTTCTGTTGTTGGTTGAATGATACATGATCTGCATCCCATGCAGAAGCCAAAGCTAGTACGGACTTGTTCTCATTAAACAAAGCTAAATATTGGAAGCACATTTAAAATGCAGTGTAGGAGCTGCATAGGCTCCAGTTGAACTTCCAGAATTAATTCTGCTGGCTTTAAGCTCTTCAGCCTTAAGGCTGAGCTGCTGGATGATGCCATTACAGGCTTTACCTCTAATTCATAAAAAGGGAAGGGGAGAGGCTAAAGAAGCCATAAGCTACGCTTGCTTCTTCCTAATCTTGAGGCATCTCAGCGTTTCAATGGCCTAACGTAACAGCTCTAGAGAGTAGTTTGCATTATGGCAGCCTTAACCCAGCTGCCCACTATTCAGAAAGTCCCCAGTCTATCACACTGCCTCTGCCACATGCTTTGCACCCCCCCTGCCTCCACTGTGCCAGCAAACTGCAGAGCTCTGGCCACATTTAGCTGTAGCCTGTTCATCCAACCCCATCTCCTGAAAAGCAGTTCAAGGAGCAGAAATCCACCCCATGAGGCTCTGAGGACCTGTTGTTTGAGAGGCTGCGTCTTTCCTCGCTGTCACAGCTGAAATCCAGACCAAAGTAATGCTTCCAACAAACCTTTCCAGAGACGGGATGAGAGGAAGGGGAAGGTGGCTTTCATATTGCTCCATGGATGGCCTGTCTCAGGCATCAGTCTCTCTGACTTCCCAGGCACATGGCAAAAGCCGTCTCCATCCTCATCCACGCACTCCCTGTACTGCTTCGCTCAAGTTATGCCGAGGGATGGTATATTAATGGGTCGCCCTTCTGTGTACGTTTAATTTCTGAGGCTGATGACCTGAACATGATATGAGCACTGACGGACATTGTAATTGTATAAACTTGGGGGGGGGAAATTAAATAATCATAACAAAACCAATTGCCAAGAATAATAAGATTTTCCTTTTAGTGGAATAATAGTGTCATTAATTATTAAAGAAGAAAAAATAACAATGAATCATCGAGGCTAAAAGTAAATGAGCCTGGAGACTACAATTCCTTCTTATATAGGAGTGCCCTCTGCAGTCTAGTTCCTGAGGAGTGATGCTGTGCCAGCTCACGCAATGCTTGTGCCAGAGGAAATCAGGAATAAATTGGTCAAAGCCAGTGCAGTAAGTGGGGATGTGGAGCCATAATGAACACCTGGAGTATGGGATTCACAGTATTGATATGCCGTTCCCTAGGCTAAATGCTAACCCCTTTTCTCTGACGGACAAGCTGAAAGACCTGTGCGCACTTTAGTGGTGGTTTTTCAGATGTAAATGTTGCAGCTGAGAAGTAACAACTTTTATCGTTGCTGCTTAGACATGGGGCACTTTACTCTGTGTTTTAAAGCTTAGCAGAAACTGTAAAGTGATCTTCAGGAATGTTCTTCAAAGGGGACATTGTCTGTGTCCTTTCAGGATTTTAAGCTCTAAAGCTGGTCACATGCTGCCGTAATATTTTAATGTCATTCCTAGCTGGCAGGTAGCAACTTGCTTTTCATCAGTGCCTTATGTAAGTAACCCAAGCGTTAAGATGTGACTTCATTTCTAAACACATTTCTCCATCAACTGCAAATTTTACAGGAGCATCATTTCTGCTTTTATGATGCTTCACAAAAATTACTACTTTTAATTTTTCAAAAAAGTATGTGCAAAAGAATATTTAATTTGGGAGGGAAAAAACCCTAAGCCTCTGAAAGTTTATACCGCCTCCAATTACTTTTCATGCTTGACTATGTGGCAGGGAATACTTCATTATGCCAGGTCACCAACTTTGACATCTCTAACCTCGCAATAATAGTCCTTTTTGTAATGTACCAAAATTGAAAATCAGTTTAGTTTATGTTCTCACTAGGTTCATGGCTCCAGTGCCTAATATATTGCTGACTTGTATGCCAGCATTACTCCCTAGTGAGGAATATTAAACAGCCACAGCATATATTAGAAGGGGTGAAAAGGTCCAGCTCAAGTCTGCTGTATAGTTCACATTCGTTAGTGCTTTAAAAACTCAATAAGTTGCATAATGTTTCCACTTATCCGTGAAATTGTGGTATGATTCATATCATAGGCATCTTTAAATGATTTGTAGTTCACTATTTAAGCATGTATTCCACATAAATAAATACTTCCGGGGTTTGTATACACAACTTGTGCTAGTCAGTATCATAAAGAGGCACAATAGTGCCTGACCTTTATTACTATGGCAAGAAGTTCCTACATCTAATGAAAAACCCCCAAACAGCCAACAGGAATGGCGTAATACAAAGCACCTCTATTTGGAAAAGGCATTTTTGGAGCTTATCGAAATATGAACGCTATTTCCCTCCATCGAAAACTTCTGTTCTTTCCACTCCCAGTATTCTCCGTGCCTTCTAAAAAGTTCACAGACTGTGTTGTTAAAATTAACGTTAGTACATGGGATACAGTGTTTGACTGCTGCTAGCTGGGTTGCTCCTTGATGCTGCTAGTTCCTTAGCTCCATTTGTGAAACAAATTGGACTAGAGCCCTGTCTCTCCGGAGGACTTACTTTACCGGTGAGCATACCTGCCTTCTTTAGTATACCGGGTTTTGTTTTTGTATGGAGCAATTCTGCAAAAGAGAAGATATTTATAGGTTTCTGGAAGCTGAAGGATGATAGTTGTTCAGAAAAACCCCTGTTCTTTTCCCTACCATGATACATCTCCAATGTGTGGTAAATTATTTGCAAGAAAACTGAGGATGCTAAGGTGACAAGAATAAAAAAGCTGCAGGAGACCCAACAATAGATGGGCTCAGTCAACAGTCTTCTGAAATAATCTGGCCTGTAGCTTTGGGCTGTTCCTGAGGAGTCCTTTGGGAATCACTTATTCTTCCTGTCAAATTTTTGGGAGCGCCAAATGAAGTTTCACTGAACTACCATCAGTCAGAGCATTCAGCAGCTACCATGTTCTCCCCTCAGCGCTTTAACTGACCTTCTGGAGCAAAGCGTGTCCTTAACACTCTTTGTTGCACGTTTGTGCAATCATAGCCACTGCTGGCAAACCTGTGCGTGCACCTAGCCTGCAACTATAAAATATGAAATATGGCGTGAAGCACAGTGAAGCATGAACACGATCTCTTTCATAAAGAAATACAAGACACAGGATTGTCCGATATCAAGTTCTTGCAAAACAAGATTCAGATTCACTGTCTTGGTGTACATGCATTTGTGATAGATGCTACCGTTATACCATGGGGGTCTGTGAATTCTCCGTGTAGGCCCAAGTGATAGAGCACCACTTCTGTGACGGCACCTGTGGCACAAGCCACGTGCTCCACGTTGCACCGTTCCGCGCGACAGCCAGTGAGGATCCTCTGAGAGCTGTCTATAAACAGGCTGAGGGCCTACACGGGGCGTTTTTGTCTTCTGCAGAGCACGGGTGGGGCATTTCAAGGCAGCACTTGTGCCTGGCGGTGCTCCTGGTCCTGCCAGCCAAGCACCAGTCGAGGTCTGTTGTTCTCACTGCACAAGTGGGTGAAGGAAGGTCTGTGCTGGCTGCCAGGGACATCCGACTACCTGAGTGGGGAGACAGCTGCAGCAGGGGACGAAGGAAAGGACCCTGCCTTCACCTCCAAGACTCCCCCTCCAGCCCCAAATCTTTGCGGATTCCTTACCCAGAATGCGTGACAGCAGTAGTTTCATCATGCTTTTGGTATCAGTACACTGTAAGATTCATGTGGTATTTTTCATCCCTAATGTGGGTGTGATTAGTTCTTTTAAAGTCATTGGGACTCTTAGCATAAGTGAAAACACTATCAGATCACAACCTTTTAATTAGCAGTATGTTGTTATAAGTTTGGTAAAGGAATTACTGAGTGAAATTGTACAAGCTGATTTATATGAGTCAGATGAGACAGTGATCATAACAGACTGTTGGCCTCAATGTCTATGAATCTGTAGGAGTCCCAACTAAACGAGAGAATAAGATCTTTTTTAGTTCTAATTTCTCCGATATCTTTTGAAAAGAAAAATACCTACACTTAAAGAAAAGGTACTTTCTGCAGAAAAAACCCTTTGCATACTGTGGGTTTTTTCTTTGCACAATAAAGTTTCTTCTTTGTTGTCCCTTAACCATTTTGTCTCTTTTTTCCACAAGGTGGGAAGTAAAGCAACAGACAATCCATACACATCGCTATTTTGTTTTATCATAATGATGGTGGACATTTTTAGCTTCTCTCAAAACATTGAAGTATTTGTTGGAACTTATTAGTTAAACAAAACCCAATGTTCTTTCACTGAAACATCCAGCCTAATTTGTCGTATTGATATGGATATATATTGATACAAACTGCATTATGTTCTTGAATTTTGATTCCAGGGTAAATACACTGTTTGTTTATAGTGTCTACTTTTTTCCCCCTACCTTTTTTTTTTTTTAGGTCTGTTTTCCCTTTCCTCTGTAGTCCATGCCAAATCACCTAAAGGATGTACAAGCCATTAACATGCATGTGGGTCTCAACTGTGCAGAACAAGCTGCCTATTACGTAGACAGACTTTTCAGCTCAAATGTCTGAACTAATTCTCCTCTGTGACACTGTGTAGGCAAATCCTGAAGTCCTGGACCGCGTTCCTCATGCAGTATCCTGCACAGATGACGTTGTTCACCACAGCTGGGCCCAACTGCACTTCCCTCACAGTCTGACTGCCTCACATCTTCTGGGTTGATGGCATGCAGTTCTGGCCTCACTGTTTTCGTGGGAAAGTATGTTAACTCTTCTCATGGAAAAAATTGCCACTTGGTCCAAGTATCCTGACTTCCCTACAGATGTCAGAATAATTTCATTGAAAACTATTATTTTCTTGGTCAGCAAGGTGAGGATATGATCCTCTTTCTCCCCTTTTCCTCCTCCAAAACCTTACATATAATACACGTGAACAGTCACAGACAGAAGAACAATGGACTCTACACGGGCACAGTAGTGGCCTATGAATGACTCTTATACTGGTTCAGGATATATGACATGGCAGGCAGAACTGTTCAGATAAAACTGTAAACAAACAACCAAAATCATTATTGCAATTTGAGAACCAGCTAGAGAGTACTTGGACATAAATCACTTTGTGTGAGCAGAAACACAAAGGAAATATTGCTAAAATGTTGGCTGGCAGCCATCTTAAAAAAGGTCAGATTTTTTTTTTTCTTAGGTGAACCATATGTAAAGACACGACACTTCTGGCTAACATCTTTTTTTCCCTGAAGATCGTAATATTTCCAGTCAATACTGTGGTTTTTCTGCACGTTAGAATATGTATTTATGAGATAGATAACAGCTCAAATCCTCATTACTATTCATAATTTCACCCTTATAGCTGCCTTACGTGACTTTCCCAGCCACAACATTACACTAATCTGCCAGTGAAGGAGTCCCCGTCACGACAGAGCCCACTGAGCATTCATGTAAGGATGTTTTGGGGAGGAGATAGGCCTGGATGAGGGGCAGGACCGATTCCCAGCAGCCTTGGGCTTTGGGGACCGTAAGAAGAAGAGTTAATCAAAAGGCTGCCGATTAAGTTGGGACCAAATACCTTGTCCGGCTCCAGGTTTGCCACCTACCTGTATTTTACTGTGTGCACCATGGCACTCGCGTGGTCAGGCTCAGGAGACGTGGGCTGCTGTGATGACTGCAGAAACAGTATTATTCAACAAAACTTCTTACTTTGCAGAGCTATATGAAGCTCGCAGTTGTGTTTTCTTCTGTCGGCCTCAGGCGCAACACAGGGTTTTGTAAAGGAGCAGCCTAGGTCGTTTGCCGTGGTAGTCACTCAGAGTCACTCCCAGAAAGCTCCAGGGAAAGAGAAGGGCAAGCAGGGGTTGGCAGGGGGAGAAGAGGGCAGTGTCTGGGTCACTCATGGCACGGGGGCATCCGACCTAAACTGTCCACATTATAGGGCAATTAGAAATGCTGTTCCAGTAGCTGCAAGAAGGCTTTTCTGTGACTGGCACTCTTTTCTCTGCTCCCCCTACTTCAAAGGGAGAGAGGGCAAAGCTGCCCCCTCTCATCCATCCATGCTTCTCCGGGTATTAGTCCCTGTGCAGGCAGGGACCCCTACAGAGCACCTCAGAGGGCTATCTCCACCGAGGCAGAGAGGCAGGGACCCGGCTCCCAGCCCAGTTTGGAGAAGAGGATGTGCCCCAGCACCCTTTTTAGTGCAGGATGGCAAAGCTCCCCCCTGGCTTTCAGCTGTGCCTAGTATGCACAGCCCAGCTCTGACTAGTTTGCAGAAGGTGGGATTTTTGCCTTCATACATTCCTGTAATACACTCAGTACCCTGCAGCAGAATGACGCAAGGTCCAAGAAAGGGCAGCCTTCATGCATTTATTAAAATTAATGCTAAACTACAAAAAAAGTCCCCTTTCTAAGGATGTGGGTATTCGTGACATTTCTTTAAAGCAAACTGCAATGCACACTGAACAATGTTGAGTCCTGCTGAGGCTTCAGTAACTTAGTTACGCTTTATTCTCTTTCTAACCCACCCACATACACGTTTTACCAATTTAAACTTTTTATAGATCCTCCTAAAGTCTTTTCTGCTGTGGCTTTTCTCTTAGCATCGCACTTGTTTTGTTTTTCTTGCTTCAGCCCTTGCTCAAGTACAGAGTTCCTTCCTACGTCTGCATGATACTGTGCAAGACAGTTTCCATACCACAGTGTGAAGCAGAGCTAAAAGGAAGGAGAAACAAATGGACTTTACCTGTGCGACACCTCTGTCTGGCTCTTCTGTATAAAATACACAACACTGATTTAGGAGCTTTGGTCCTTGCATGCCAATAAATTACTGGAAGTAGACATACAAGACGCTAATGGAATCATACACTAATGAAACCTAAAGCATTTATAACTTAAGTAACTTGTCACAAAGCAAAAATTGACATAATTGTACAACTAGGTCCAGGCATACACTCCTGCAACTGTAAAGAGGGGATCTTGCTTACAGATCAAGGCCATATTCTCTGTGTTGGACAGAGTGATTAAATACATATATTAATATAATTAGGTAATATACAAGCATTTTTAAAATGAAGCATCTAAAAAGTCATACCAACTTACCTTTCAAATCAGGAATAATTAGAACCATTTTGAGGCCTATTACTTTCAGCTGCAAGACAACAGCTGATTCCAATGGGCTCTGTATCACTGAAAGCCTGCGCAGTGTTTTGCAAGACAAAGTTCAGATTCATGCTAAGCTAATACATTCATTCATCTTTGAGAGCTTCTTCCCCAGCTAAAATTCGTTTTTGTATTTGAGTAGTATAACAAATACCTCATCAACTCAAAAGCATACTCCCTAGCAAAGCACTGAATTTCAGGACTAACAGAAAAAATTGAAATCTTAGAAAGAAAACACTGGACTTTCTCAGTTGATAGTTGCCACCTTCTTATATAAGATTCTTGTGCTGAGTTGAGCTGATTATAAAATAAAAGGAATGGGTTTCCTAGAAAAATGGAAATGCTGTCTTAAAGGAAGATGCTTTTCAGATCTAAAATACAAGAGTTGAATTTTGTTTTCAAACAGAAATCATAAACTAACGAGATTTACAGAGGAAAGAGCAATGTGCAAAATGCGTGAAGTTTTTCTATTAAGGAAAATTATTTCTGGCAGTTGCACCACTTGAGATAAGGGGTGATGGAGACATGAGCAAATATCTTGGCATCACTTGGTGTGAGCTTGGAGCTCTGCCTAGCAACATTTCTAAAATGAATCAAAGCTCATCTGGCATCCTGCTTAATCTTTAGCTAATGCATACATTGGGGCTCGGGCTTCCCCTTTGTATTATGATGTTACCAACACACTAATGACTGTTTCACTTCGGTGTGGCATATAAAGTGGGGAATATTTGGGAAGTTACACCCACAGGCAGAGTAATGAACATACCTTCACTGAAAGTCATAGGGTGACGCTCATTTATGTTGGTCCTAATCGTGCAATAGGAATCAGAATATGTTACCAGCTTGGGCACAATAAATAAAGCACACTCCACGCTCTCTCCACCTGAGAGCGTACACAGCACTCTACAAACTCATTTTCATTAGAGTTTACTCTATGTTGAGCTGAAGAACATGACAGTAGATTCTGTTGGAGGTGAGTGTTGAATAGAAGATGTGAATGTCCGTTTCTGGTTATAAGTGGGGTTATGGATTTCTGAACTCCACCTGGGACCACACTGGGATGCAAGGAAGTCAAGCCCCAGAATTAGCTGTATGGTACTGGATGGAATAATTTGTTCATATAGAGGGCAGATTGTTTTAGAAAATGGGATTAGTTTATTCTCTACGAAACAGGAAAGACTTGCTTCAGGCAACTGAAGGAAGCAGCAATTGCCCTTTTTATTCTTTCTTCTCCCTGAGGGGATATAAGGCAATGAGTCAACTTTGATTCTCCCCTCAGTCCCACTGTCAGAGAGGCTGCCAAGTATATATTGGGTTCCCAAGGGCAAAAGGCCTTCAAGCAGATATTTGTGATACTTATCCTGTGGCTAGTGCTGAAAATTAAAGACACATGATGTGCAAACCCAAAACAACAAGCATAGCTTTCCAAAGACAACCAGCTGCTTCACTGGGAACTGCCAGAGCAAACAATTAGGAATTCAGCAAGGCTATTCACACGGCCTGCTTTCCCGTTGGACGGTTTGGTATTCTCTGCCATGAGGGGAGACAACTTTGATATTTCAGAAAGATGATAAGAGTGACTATTCATCATTGGTTTTGTCCAGCTGGGGAGGTAAGGGCATGTATCTCTTTTGAAAGAAAAAATAACTGAAGCTTCCTCAGTCGGCAAGGCAGTTCATGAAATACACCTTTCATAATTACTAAACATGAATTACATTCTAACTGAGAAATTCTCAATAAAGGAAAGCTGTTTAGGAGGTTAACCATCACTATCAAAACTGAGGAACTGACATGATATGCTTTTTTCAAATGGTTTTCTAAAAGAAAGTGAAAGGGATGGACGCAAATCAAGTTGCCAAATTCAGTCTCTTCATGTAGGTCCAGATACCACTGATGTGGTTCAATTGCAATGAAAAGCCACAGTCTAGTATGCATAGCAACTCCATCGCTGTAGCCAAATTAACACAAAGGCAGACTGTGGAGTCAGCTGTGCTCAGGAGAATCACTCTGGATTTACCTAGGTAGGACTGAGAATTGAACCTGTTCCATAAAGTAATCCATCTTCTATGCAAGCATGTGAAGGAACTCCAAAATTGACATTACTAAACTTCCCAAGAGTATAGTATTTCTGTATACCATCTTTTCAGCTTTGGATGCACTTGTAAAGTACTGTTCTTCTACCAGTGAATATCACTTCTCACACTTTGGCTAGGTAATTGATGGTTATTGACTAAAGCCTACAAAATTGAAATAACCCTAGAGTTCAGCAAATGCACAGTTCTTCACATATACCAATATCTTGGCAGAAATCATAGAAAATGCTACAGAAACAAGAACAAAACTAGTTGTTGGGCACAGCTTTAAAGCCCCATAAAGAGTGTTGCCAGAGAAGTACCATGCAGGCTGAAAAAGATGATTTTTAAAAATGCAGTACTTAATAAGGTTAAGAACAAGTGAACTGTGTACCAGCTGCACATTAGATGCTCAAATTCGTATCAGCTTCTTCACCTACGGATGACAAAGCATCAGCATGTGAACCTTGTCTAAACCATGTCTAACTCTTGACCTAGACAGTGACCAGATCTCGGGAGGGCACGACTTTCTACACAATTTCTAAACTTCCTGGTTCTATCGGGGTTGAACGCTCTCAGAAAAAGGATCCTTTCTGCAAAGCTGTTAAATGCTCCTTGCTATTTCACTGAGTGCTATCTTATCACCTGAGAAGTCACACTGAGTATTCCATCTCCAGTTTCACAAATTAGTCTAGTTCTTGGAAATGAAAATCCTATCTCAGATCTTACCGGAATATTATCACAGGAGCCTAAATGCAAATAAACAAGAAGAGTGCGCACCACCAGAGGTTTAGCAAAAACATTTTTTTTTTAAATTTCTAGCCGTTCAAATATAACTGGTTTGAAAAGTCACCTGAGAAGTGAGTATAATGGTATTTGCATTCCTTCAACAGAGATAAAATACAAATCAAATAAGCCAAGGGAGGAAAAGAGAGCAAAACTATAAAGTATAAAGGACTGCAAAAAAAAAGGGAAATGATTGTATCTGTATCTATCTATCACTAATCTACAATTTAATAGATATAGTTAGATGAAAAAAAAATTAAAAGATAGCAAGGAGAAAAATATATTAGTGCTCAAGATAAGAACAGACATCGCTGAGTGGTTGATCTTCACAGCTTTTCCTGAAGACCCAGATCATTGTAAGTGATTTCACGTGAACTCCCCACAAATGAAACTGGCAACTTAGGCCCCATTCCGTGCGTATTTGAACCAGGCTTTTACTGAGGCAGTTCTGATTTCTGATCAGAATCTTTTTTTTTCCCCTTCTGCCAATAATATTTTGCATACTGCTGAATAGTTCTATGGAAAATACGGGTTTTAAATTACTAAGGGCAGGGGAATTGACAGTTCAGCTGAACTACATAGATGTTTGAAAACCAAAAGCTCTTCATAGAGGTTAGTGACAAGGTATTACTTCTTAAGTTAATATCTTCTTCAAGATACTATTTCTTAAGTTGACCTTTCTTAAACAGAATTTTTGTGGTAGTCTTAGAAACTCAGCATAGGACCAAACAGGCCATCTTTTCTTTTCTTTTCTAGAGTAGTACCTTATGAGCAAGGGTGGAAAAATATGTAGTATTTTGTAAGGGATCTTTCCTGAATAGTGCAGAAGGAGTTGTAGGTGCTGTATTTGTGAGCAGGCAGAGAATGATGTTTTCCAGTGAAGCTTTCAAAAGCATTAAATTCACTCTAAGAAAACTTCTGAACCTTGGACTTTTCCTGTGAGCATATGATACACATGCCTCAAAAACATAAAACCAAAGAACCCAATCAAAATCAAAACCACAAAACCAATAATAAAAAGCCATTCAGCTGGAGGTATACTGTAACTAGGATCTGTTTCTAGAAAATGAAAACCAGCTTTGCACTCTTTCTCTGCATGCATAGGCTGCTGAAGCATGCGTTTTGGTTGCCTCTGTCTGAATACACCACATTCTGGCAATATGGCAAGAAGCAAATAAGATAAAACACACCATGAGATCATATTTTGTAAATCAGAACTTTCCCAAAGAGTACTAGTGACATAATAGATCTAGAAATTAGTAAAAAATATCAGCAGTTTCCATCTTTAAAAGCTCAGTTTATACCTATTTACCATCATCTAATGTTATATGAAATTCATAAAAGTTGTGAGTGCAACAGTTAAAACAGCACTGAAGAACTGGACTGGATAACCAGTTTAGGGATCTGGATGACTAAAGTATTAGCTCTGAATGCAAATGTAAAGGGATAAAATTCTGCCCATGTTATACAGTTATATAACCGTAAATCTGGAACAACCCTTCTGAGGCCCCTGGAAATTCTGAGATGTTACAGGAATATAGCAGAGCACAAAATCTGTCTGAAATCAGCATAGTGCTATCACTCATTCCTAAACTACATGAGAATATATGTATTTACAGGCACAGGAATGGCAAAATTAAAGACAGAAATTCATAAAAATATTAAATTCCTGAACAGAAAAAGAAAACACAGAGATATTCAAGCTTTAATGTTCTGGAGTTAAACTATAACAACTAACCAATTTTCCATTTTCTTTCAAATGTCCCACACACCTAAGCCTACAAGCAGGTTGTGCTCTTAAATTATCTCTGGATGTAATACTCACAGAAAGACACAGGCTGTAAACAATGAAACATAATTAAAATGGTTTGAAAAATTCCTGTCCAAGTACCTATGATTAAATTATTTCATCTTTAGTTTGGGCAGCAAGTTTCCCAGGATTCTGTGTACCTATGTTATAACATGGATCAAAGTGTTGGCCATGTAAAATGAGAAACAGGCCAGTGCAAAACTGACAGAATTAATCCATGGTATACACTTTTCCATCATAGTAAATGCTGTTTCTGTGCAGTGAGCCGTCAGTAATCTCAATTCTTTTTCCTGTAAGTAATACAGCTCTGGTTAGTTTAATTTGCCCTGTACTTTAGACTTCCTCTGCAAGCTGCAGTTTAACAGATTTTATGAAGAAGTGTCCTGGTTGCGGCTGGGGTAGTTAATTTTTTTCCTAGTAGCTGGTACAGTGCTGTGTTCTAGATTTAGCATGAGAACAATGTTGATACCACACTGATGCTTTTGTTGTTGCTAAGCAGTGCTTACACTAAGTTGAGGTCTTTGCAGCTTCCCATGCCCTACCGACTGAGAAGGCTGGAGGGGGCACAGCCAGGACAGCTGAC
>NW_008795317.1:4774122-4792418 GCF_000699145.1 Aptenodytes forsteri | reverse complement strand
ATGCGACGCCATGCCCAGTACATGAACTGGGGGAAAGCTGGCCGGGGGGGCCGCTGCTCGGGCTAGGCATCGGTCGGCGGGTGGTGAGCAATTGCATTGTGCATTGTGCATACTTGCTTTGGTATATTATTATTAATTATTATGATTACTACTATTTTATTTTATTTCAATTACTAAACTGCTCTTATCTCAACCCACAAGTTTTCTCACTTTTACTCTTCCGATTCTCTCCTCCATCCCACCATGGGGGGAGTAAGTGAGCAGCTGTGTGATGCTCAGTTGCTGGCTGGGGTTAAACCACAACAAGATGCAACTATGTTAGAAGAAAAATATTGTTATGTGTTCATAGTGGAGTACCAGAGCCACAAAGCTTTAATCCCCTGTTGGCTATAAACATTAAACTTCACAGTTTCTGTACCACTTCAGAGCAGGGCTATGACATTTTAAAGTCACCATGAATAAGCGTTCCTTTGTGGCAAATACTTAGTCAAGCTAATGAGCCAGGACAGCTGACCCAAACTGGCCGGAGGGATATTCCATACCATGTGACGCCATGCCCAGTACATGAACTGGGGGAAAGCTGGCCGGGGGGGCCGCTGCTCGGGCTAGGCATCGGTCGGCGGGTGGTGAGCAATTGCATTGTGCATTGTGCATCACTTGCTTTGTATATTATTATTAATTATTATGATTACTACTATTTTATTTTATTTCAATTACTAAACTGCTCTTATCTCGACCCACAAGTTTTCTCACTTTTACTCTTCCGATTCTCTCCTCCATCCCACCATGGGGGGAGTAAGTGAGCAGCTGTGTGATGCTCAGTTGCTGGCTGGGGTTAAACCACAACAAGATGCAACTATGTTAGAAGAAAAATATTGTTATGTGTTCATAGTGGAGTACCAGAGCCACAAAGCTTTAATCCCCTGTTGGCTATAAACATTAAACTTCACAGTTTCTGTACCACTTCAGAGCAGGGCTATGACATTTTAAAGTCACCATGAATAAGCGTTCCTTTGTGGCAAATACTTAGTCAAGCTAATGATTTTTTTTTTTTTAATTGTTATTACTGTCACTGCAGAGCTCCAAATAAATGATAAGGAAGTAGTAAAAATAATGATTGCAATGTCTATCAACAGCGCACTGGTAACTTAGGCCTGTAACTCCTGTGCAAACAGCTTGTAGAGTGAAGCGAAAAAAATATTTCATGTAGCTTTAACTAGACCTACTTTACCTGTACAAAAGCTCAAAAATCTCACTTTAAAAATTACAGTAGTCTGTGAGATACTGTACCTGAATTTTCTATTGCTTTCATAGCTTAGCAATCTTTTGGCATGGCCACCGGCACAAGTTCCTCCTGATTGTTAGGCTTACCTACAAGATCTCCTCTTCTGGATACGAGAGGCTGTCCTGTTTAACATATCATTAAAAGGTTGTGATTTACACCAATCTTTACCAATGTACAAGCGCTAAGTATGTTTAATTCTGTGTGTGCTAGTACAGGGCCTGGGGAACCCAAGATAACAGGAGTAATTTTTCAGTGTAAGTAGGCTGTTAGGGTGACATTCACCTGCCCAGGTCCTAACTCGGCGTATGGAAAGGGCTATGTGTAAAACAGGGACTGCAATCTAGATTTCACCGTACCTTTCATTATTAGTCAGACACCTCTTTCCCTATTTGTATGAATTGTACACAGCAAACTTGTTTTCTTCAAAGAAAAATCAAGGATCTTCCTCAATTAGCCGCCTCCTCTCAAATCAAATCAAAGTTTTAATAAGCTGGCAAGCAATACAAAACTATTAACAACATCCTAAAGAAGAAAAACATATTTCTTGCTATCCCTCAGTGAGCTGGAGCTCATTTTGATAACCTGGTTAGCTTCCAGCTTTGCAAGCTACTGAAATATTTTTCGCTCTGGACTATAATCAGACAAAATGAACAAAAGGGAAAACAATTATCATAGCAGTTTTGTTTCTGGAATTTAAATCCTGCCAGCTCCTTCAATTTTGCAAACTGACACCTTTTCAGACTTCTTCTTCGTGATAAAACCTCTTTGCTGTGTTTACAGTGCCAGCTGAATGGCAAATTCCCACTACAAGAGGAGCAGTGGATAAGGCTTATTTCCCTGCTCCTGCAGCAAACTGCCCACCTAGCCTGTGAGCCTCCTCTGTAGTTTTGCCTTTGAAGTTTCATCTTGATTGCAGTCTAAACACTCACTAAAGATGGAGAATTTCACCTTGAAGCTGGCAGAGATGTTCTCATTTCTCCACTGGTTGTGCAGAAAAAAATATTCTGGGCTTAGCACAAAAGCTCAGTAGCTCTTTTAAAAGGACTTCCTCTCTTTTCGGGGTCATTAGCTTTAAATATATGGAGCAGTAGTCAGGGAGCAAATGAAGGAGACGGAAGAAAAACGTTTGAAATTAATTGAGGCCTAGAGCGTAATGAAAAAAAGAACCCAAAATCACATTAGAGATGGTTTTTTGGACATGGCTTCTGTTCTGTCCTTCTCCAGCCAGGATTCAGTCTTCCGACAGCAGCCCAGCTGCCTTTGACATGAATTATCTGCTCCAGTGGTGTTCTCCCAGATGAGGTGCCCAGTGCCCCCAGGCCAGCTTTCAGAAAAGGGTCAAACTCTGTGAGAAACTGAGCATTTTTGCAAAGGTCTGAGGATCCTCACAAACTGGGTGAAGCCAGAGTCTCTTCTCCTGCAATAGCAATAGACTCTAAAGTTGCTCAGAGCAGGGAAGGATCAAAAGTATTCATCCCGGTTACCTCAGGAAGAAGGAGACTAGTTGCCAGGCCCTCTTAAATTTTTAGATCAGATTGGATGTCTTAGAATATTCATAGGACATTTTTTGCAGACAATAAATATTGAAAGTGCTGTCTTTTGCTGAAGCTTGAAAAACGTGAGGGTGGGTACTTTAAAACACAACATGCAAATGTGAAAGCAAGTAGATCAAACCTAAAATAAGAAAGAGTAGAAGTAGTGTGACTTTCTTTGAATCTGGTCAAAGCTGTAGGTCGCTTTACTGTTATCTGAATGGGATCAGATATTGTTGGCATGGTAATATGCAAAAATCACGTTGTCATACACGCACACAATCTATTTTACCAGCTAGTACTTTGCAATACTACAAATCAGCATTTCCCCTCCAAGATCTTTCCTAAAGAATTTTACAAGGAATTTTACACCAGATGAGGAAATAAAGAGGATTCATGCAAATGTTCATTCCCACGTTAAATGGGAGGGTGCAGCAGAGAGACTGCAGTTTTTATTCAAGCTGAAACCCTGCTTCAGTCCTGTGTGGCCTTTCTTGGGGAATTCACTGTACAATTTTTTATTTTACAGAAATAAATCCACTTTAAAGTGTCCTAAGATGTCCAGAAGTGGAGCAAACAAAAATTCTGACTTGAAAAGCTCAGAAGTGAAAATCTCTAAGTCAGTGCCATTAACTACCACAGTTAGAGCTGCTCTCCTATTCTTTTCTCTCTAATAAACTACTGGAACAGCAGGTAAAAGAGCTATGATGAAGGCATGTGGAAAAGTTACTTATAAATAACAGCGAAATCCAAAGGTAGGTGTAATCCTGTGGACAAGGGCTCCCTCTGTGCAAAGATATTCCCTGTCACAGGACAGGAACAGTGTGCCACAGTGAAAGGTGCCAGCAGTGGGAGGAAGCACATAAAAGAAATTAGCCCTCTCCCCTTTCTACCAGTAAATCCGTCTGGTAACAGCTGTTACCTATCCAGTTTATACAATCTCTTCTCCAAAATCTTTGATGTCCAGAAGACTGGAAAATCTAATCATGTCTTAGGAAAGAGAACAACAAAAATATTGGGAAAGTAACAAAAACACAAACAATTCTCTTATTGCAATACTTGCTGAGAAAGAAAGTTCTCCAGATCTGGTTAGTTAGCAAACTCTTTTATAAACCAGTCATGAATGGATGAAATTTACTATTTATGGCTATGGAAATAAAATTTTAAAAAGGACTTGCTTTATTCAGCAATCTTGAGAACAATGATATATTTTCATTTGCTCTGCTAAGGACAACCAAAAAATGAGAGCATTGAGGCTTCCTCTGAAAGTCTTCAGCTTACACAGCCAGAATATAGTTTAGCCCATTACCCCAAGGGCCTGATTCTACATTACATCAGCTCTAATGGAATTACATTTGTGCAACGAAGACGATAATGAAATAAATAAATAGGTCGCAATATCCCTGGTTCTACTACACGACCAAACTGGCGGGATACACCATGCGCCGGGAGGCCTGTGGTAAGGCACCAAAAGTGGAGCAGCTTGGCGGCTGCCTGCCATGCCACGGCTTCCCAGCTGGACAGGCAGCCTCCCAAGAGAGGCACACCAAACCCAACCCCATGCTGGGAATGACGTAACTCCTCTCTCTGGCGCTGACGAAATGGCTTGAGATGTGCTACCCGTGACATATGCCCCACAGTAGCTGAATGAGGAATGAGAGTCCTCTTCCGTCCCTTTTGCCCCAGACAAAAAGTGGCATCGTTATGCAAACAGGCACCGCTCGGGGCACGTAAGCAGGCTGCACTGCATCGCCGCTCGCTCACGTCGGGTGTATCAGGCTACCCGGCGCTGGGGTCAGGCAGGGTTTGGCCAGCTGCACGGGAAACAAACAGCAGCTCCTTCTGGAAAACAGAGGGAGGGGGCCAGTCTCCATGCACCTGTTGAAACAAGATTATAAGATTTAGGTTAGGAATGCCAATATGCTTCTCCTGCACAGATCCTGCAGGCACACCTGTGGTACCTAGCAGAGATTGCAAAACTTCGCACAGAGGGGACCGCTCTCACTGCTGTAAAACAGGAATAGCACTCGTACCAAATCTGATATGCAAAGTGAGAGAGAGAATCTGAATTTTAAATATGAATTTTAAAGCTCTTCCTGTATCATCATCCCATTCACCTACAGCTCCTGTGCATGCAAATCTCCCCAGACACATCTCTCCAATGTGTAACCTCAGTTACACATCAGATAATACGCCCAGAGAGCTATTTTTTTTTTCTATTTGGAGATTATGCAGTACAAACTCTCATTGGCTTATTTTTCTTTTAAATCACTACAAAATGTCTCTCTGTTTTGGAGGGGGAGGAAAGTAGAAGGGGAGTAGGCTAATGCATTTTAAATTTTAAGGGAAAGAACCCCTCCAAAGTACAAAATCTTTCAAAGACAGACTTAACGTGGTTTGTGAAACTTGTGTGTGACTGCTGTTTATAACTTGTACCACACTCTGCCTCCTTCACCCTCTGACACATAGCAAGAAAACTGGATTCAAAATGAGATTGCACCATGGTGAATTCATTCCTTGAATTGCATCGTACGTTTCAGCAATACACAGCGTGGGAACACGTCGATTAGCTCTCGCTTTGAAGAAATTGGATTTGCAAAGGTCAGCAGTGGCTCGGCCCATTTCTCAGCAGATCTTTGGCTTGCTTTTCATCCCGGGACTAGCAGGGAGGAGGTCAGAGAGGAATGACAAAAAGAGCGAGCTTTTTGAAGCGCGCCCAAAGAATCTGACCGTGCTCGCAGCAGCGTGGAGGTTTCTTTTGCTCAAAGCTAATAAATAGGTAGATTTTATACCAAATTTACAGGAACAACTTTCTGGGTTTACTTTACGTACTAAACAATTCATTATTTTGGTATAAACTAAGAAATGCTTTTGAGTGTAACGTTCAGTCTGGTGAGAGCTGCCTGAAGCTAATCCGTAGAAACAGCTCACTCGCCCTCCCCCATCCATCCCTCTTTTTGTGCGAAGGGGAGCCGCCAGCCTGGAAAAAAGGTGGAAGGAGGCAAAGCTCAGCCCCCAGTGGAAGTGCAAAACCCGGGGAGTTTGTGCTCTGTATTTCTCCTTTGAAACACATTTCCCAGTTGTTTAGCTTGCTCCCGTGCCAACGTACTGAGACAGAGGTAGCTTCATTACCCTTTCAAGCCGGAAAACTCACAAAATATTTTGGCCACCCTCCACACCTTATTAACATAAACTGGAGTTTCCTCCCGCCGCTGGCAGGGCAGGGCGCTGGGAATGTGTGATCTTGGCATTTCGGCGGCTGTCGCCGAAGTCCACCTTATTCCTGCGGTGAAGGATTACTCCTGGATCCTGAACAGGGGGTTGCTGTGGGCACTTACACCGGAAAGCCACAAAAGAGGGAAGGAGGTGGGGAAAAAAGAAACGAGGGCAGGTTAGAAAGGAATCCAAGAAAACCAGCAAGCCTGAGTTCCTTCACCTGTAAATATTAAACACCTCTTGCAGAAATATAGTACATACAGACTGAAATGTGTCTCCTAGAAAACTGGGAATAATGGACTTGTTTGCTCCATTAGTATTTTTTTTGGCAGGTCCCTTTCATATGCCTCGATTTCCCTGGCTTTAAAGCCTCATGAAGGCTTGCGGTGTGGGGAGAGAGTAGAGAGAATAGCTCCGGCTGCTGTTGCAGGTCTCCGAGAGCTGTAAAAATTTGCTTTTCCCTGGCTCTTCCAACACATAACGTTGCAGCATTCTGGCATAAACTATAATTTAGAAAGGATCCAAATCACAGAAGGCCAAATCCTAATGCCCTGTAGGTTCCTGTTAAGTAGCCAGTACTGATCCAGGTGAATTCTCCCTGACATTAACTGAACAAAAGGTGAATGCCAGACTTTGCCCCGACTAATTTATTCAAGTTGGAGAATTCCTTTCAGAGTCGGTCCCAGGGATTCCGAGAGGTCTGGCTGCTGCAGGAGGTGGCAGCAGGAATACTGCAGATCTTGGGAAACCTGCTGGAGGGGAGCATTTACAGCATGTGTAAAAGAGGTGCAGGGCAGAGCTTTTCAGGAAGATGAAGAAGATGAAAAGAGAGTGGCTATCGTCAAAATGACAGATGAGTGATGTTTCTGTGACATAACAGGAAGTAATAAATGCTGGTTTCAGGCTTTTAGTGGGGAAATGGTTTGTTCACCTACTGCTGCATAACTACATCAGGCTTCCCCCAACATCTAATCATCTCCATGAAGGAATGGGTCTATGGAGGGCTCGTAACAACTCTGCCAAGGAGACTGTGCCAGCTCGCCTCCCAGGTGTTACATTACCACGGATCCAGGCATACCCTGGAGTTTCTCATTACCTCACAGACCAGCAACCTTTCGGCTGAGCCTTCACTTTCCAGCCACAGATGTGGAGGCAAGTAGGGGATCTGAATAAGGTTCCCAGCTAAGGGGATCTCTCTTCAGAAATAGCATTTTGTGCTAAATATGAGATTCCCATCTAGAGGTTTGGTTACAGAATCCTTTCGAGGAATATAATTTTTAATTGGATTGGTTCCACAAAATTTGACCTGTAGGAAGTTGTCACTTATGGACACACATCATTTGCAAATTTTGCATCTGTGTATGTGCAGACAAACATTATCTAACATGCAGAGTTTAGGCATAAGGAGGTGTATCTGGATTATCTGTGCACAGCCGTTCATGCTCAGCAATCAAATCCCAGAACTAGCTTCTTTTTTATATTTAGCATCCTATTGTCTCTCTGTTTTCATTTTTAACACACTCTTTTATGTGTGATATTTTTATCAACACTTACTTCAGCTTCCTTCAGTGGAGAAAGGTGTCCTTACTGCACCTTTTACATATGAATAGGCTTCGTAACTGAAAACACAGAGTGCTGGTTTTAGCTTTCTTTTTTCAAAAACAAAACAAAGTAAGTCAGAAGGTTAAACAACTACAGTTGAGGCTACCTTGCTGAGCTGCAATAAAAAAGAAAAGATTGGTCTGAACACACATTTTTTTATTAAAAAAAAATGCACATAAATTACAGCTGCTGACCATGTAGTCATTCTTTTTATGAGGTGTTTCCCTATACCCATATATGATTTCCACATATAAATTCCCTATTGGTCTGAAAACTGCTCACATGAAACTGATGTTTTTCTTAATAAATTGTCCGCAGAATCTGTATTTCATCTCGGACATAAAAAGTTCATTAGGGAAAAAAAGCATCCCGGTGTCCTGGTGGAAAGCAATACCAGACACTATCCAAGCTAAAAAAAGATC
Source organism: Aptenodytes forsteri (assembly GCF_000699145.1). NCBI lineage: Eukaryota > Metazoa > Chordata > Aves > Sphenisciformes > Spheniscidae > Aptenodytes > Aptenodytes forsteri. Next base: position 4,784,361 of record NW_008795317.1, on the reverse strand, counting down.
TGACTGTGTAGCCTTTTTTTCCTGCTTTTCTACTTAATTATTTTCCATAATTTAATAAAATCCAATATACCATAGCATACTATAATGGTGCCTGCAGTAACAACCATCTAGTCCAGAGCAGAGAAAAAAGCAATTCTGTTTCACTGAGTATTTCAGTGTGTTAAATTTTGTTTCCTTTAAAATTCTCTAGGAGAGGGAATAGGCACCTAGCCCTGAAACAGTCTGTCTCTGAGCACAGAAACCCCGAAGCCCTCTGCTATGAAAGAGCCTGTTTGATGAGATGCTCTCGAACCATGCAGTGTGGAAGCCTGGGAACTGCTCCAGGTCTGCTTACCGAGGTCTTCTCACCAGGGAAAAATCACTGGAACTAGAATCAAATGTTCCATATGGGATGCTCAGTTATGAATCTGAGAAAGCATTAAAAATATGAAATTGTGAAAAAATTCCCCAGGCACACACATGAAAATGAAAACCCACATTCATCATTACCTCTGCTACTCCATGTAGAAAAGAGGCAATACTAAACTAAACCGGATGGCTGCGTATTAAGGGTCATCTGCTGCTCTTACTATGGAAGTGCAGCTGTCTCCTGAAGAAGCCAGTGAGTTCAGCAGAGACCGGGTGAAGAATGTGCTCCTAAGAGATTCCTCCTCCTAGAGGAAAATGCTTGGTTTGACAAACTGTTGGATGTGTGTCAGAATGTGACAGACAGGGGACATTTTTAGGAACACTTCACTGAACTAATGTAGCAGAGTGTGGTCCCCAAAAGCACAGTTGCTTTCATTCCCATAATTTACTTTCATCTGTCTTTTTCAAAACCTTCCCTAATTAAGCTTAATTGCCATGCAGTCACACATTAGTGCAACATTCTGTCCACTTGTGGACCACCCATAAAATGTTTCATAGCATTAATCCTGGAAAGTGGTAGATTGCTTGTTTTGTTTTGTTTTTTAATGTGCATAAGTGCCTATAATGCATAGCGATGGCTTTCTGGAACTGATACTTGACTCTGATTATCATGAAACGATTCTTAGTTTATATCAGAAAATTAGAGAGGTCAGAAGGGTGTTTGTGTTTTCGGAAAAACAAGCAATTGTGATGATTTGGAATCCAATGTCTTTGGTGCAGAACTCAGACATGGGGATTCCCGGCTCCATGTAATATTTAACTCCTTCTTAGGACAGTTATGTGCCAGACCATAACAACTTGGATACCCTCAGCTTTTGTGAGTTAGCTAGGTTCTCTGCATCACTTAAGTCTCGGTGATTTAGACTCATAATAAGCAGTGATCTGATGACCTAATGAAACCCAGGAAAACTATCTTTAAAGCTGGGCAAAGGTCTAGCCTGGAGGACGCCTCTAAGTAATTTGTAGGAGCTGATCCATTACAGAGTATTTAGAAATAGTAAAACAAAACAACAGCAACACAGAATCGCAGGGAAGGCCACTGAAATATTCTTGTAAGCAGCTGATTATTCATCTCTCAAACTACAGTTTATCTGAGTGCAGTAGTTCTCATACCTTTGAAGTTAAGATGACCCCTGAATTTCTAGGATGCTCAAGCAAAAGCAGCAAGTACCAGGTACCTCAGAAGAAAGCTGCTCCCAAGATGCTTCCAGACAGAAATGCTCAGTCAAGCTGGGTGGGCTGAAAATTCACATGACTAGAGGGACAACGACAAAAAGACAAGCAGAAAGTAGTGTTAGATAATAAAATCAGAACTTTTGTAGCAATCAGACAACATGATATTTTATAGCACAAAGATATACCATGAGGGAATTCCAGCCTCACTCACTTTGGTGAGAGTCAGAGTTCACACAATATGACTAAAAATTTCATTTGCCATTTACACTGGCTACTCTTTCCTATGGTTTCTGGGCACTGTGGGACAACGCCAGTATTTTTGCCACTGCTAGAAATACTTTTCTTAGTCCAGAAAAGACAAAGAGAAAGGGAAAAACAAAATTTAGGTCCAAGTTAATATTTCTAAATTATTAATAAAAGTGATTAAGTTACATCTAGTCCTTTCCAAAGCTTTCAAGCTTTGTAGAATGTATACGTTGGAAAGGGAAAAATGAAAGGAGAAATACCAAGAACTCTCTAACCAGCAAGGACTAGTTGCACATGTAACTTATTAGCTAAATTTGTCCAAACTACATAGTACTAGAAAGATGCACATTCTTTGAAAAAAGTAGGGGTCTTACGTTATGCATGTGAGACAAAAGTAAAACGGAGAACAGGAGATGCACACATTATTGCCTGTGAGCCCAAAGGCAAGTTCTGATGATGATTTAACATTTTAATGTCAGGGAAAATAATTCTTTTCAGTCACACCTTTATGAATTTCAAAACTGAGAAAAAAAAAACCCTGCCTCTAGCTTAATTGATTTGAATAAAAATGCAAACATATAAATTTATTTTGCTTAATAAAAGCTATAAAATGTCAAATGACACAAAATTTCTTCAAAAATTTCTTTCTGAAAAGCCACACCCACAAAAACTCATTGTTATCTATGTTAATACTATCTTTGTCCCTTATTTACCACCCAGCCCTAGCATTCTTTCTGGGTGGGAACTGCGCAAGGCAAACACTCATGGGCAAACTGAAGTGACAAGCAAGCAAGAAAAACAGAGTAAAGAAATGAAAAGTGTGTACTTGCTCTGCCAACTATGCTGCAGGATACCGAAGATATCATAGCTGCATTGAGTCAGCCCTAGAATTTTAATAGGTCATTATAGAGGAAATTTGACATATATTATTAAAGAGAACCCCCCAGCTCAGAAATGCTGGAATAAATTAACACATTGCAATTCTACTGACACCGCCAGGGTCATTCCCAGGGAGAAACTGGTGTTGTCTTTTGTTTTGTCGAGTAGGATTCATTCCTTCAATTTCAAATTCTCTTTCAAATGTTAACATGTCTAGATGGCATAAACGTGGCAATCCTGGTGACTACTATACAAGGGAGGCAGGCTTGTTTGCTACAGGGCTTCTGCACTTTGGGTCCTCAACGTCTGGGGCGCAGCCTAATCCAAGGGGTATAGGCAGTAGGGTTAGGATATGTATGTTGTGGAATATGGCAATCTGGAATGGCTTTGTGGCTATTTACTCAGAGAAAGAGTGGTGCCACCTCTCTGTGATCATTTCTACGCATCTTTTTACTCGCATTTAAAAATAAGTCAAACATCCAATCTCTAAAAATACCAACTACTCACAAAAATATACAGCTCCTTAGGGAAATGAGGTTACAACATAATCGTGTTGTACGAGTGTTTGCCTGTCATCTGTTTGCTCTTTCCCCCCAGTTTTTAACTCCATTTTACAGAAGGGCAGAGGTCTCAACGACTGTCAAGTTCTTACAAGTCCTGTGCAAAATGGGGGCAGCCCGGGACCGTGTACGCAGCAGCGCTGCCCTGGCCACGCATACAGTCCTTCCTGCCAGGTGCTGGAGGCACGAAGGACAGGGAGGGCTGGTGGTGGTGGAGAGCTGGAAAGCAGACCATGAGGCTGAAGAGACAGAAATCCATAGGAAATGAGGCCTCTTTAGTCTGGCTGCCTGTGGGTCAACTTGTTAACTGATTTATACCATTTTTTTCCCCTCAGTTCTTGAGTTCTGCTGAAAATTATTTTTCTGCCAATGATGCTTTCCAGGAAAAGACTGCAGCGCTCACTTCAGAACTCCTGACAGTATCATTTATATGCTGAACAAGGGGGCATAGCAAACAAGCTTTTTCTTATGTTTTGCTTTAACCTTGCTGATGCCTTTTCGGTGAACTATGAGCCAAATTCTTCATTTCACTGATTTAACAAGTGTGCAGATACTGACATCTCCAATCCCACTTTTCCAGGTCAAGATCACGTTTCTTTAGAGACCAGCTGAGCCTGCAGACCTCCGAGTCTATTTTCTCATAAATGCCGGTCTCACGGATTTTTAGTGGGAGAGCAAGTGTGGGTTGGGGGCTCAGTACCTACCTATGTATAGTACATATTTGTATTTAATTCTGAGATGCAGCTACCCTGATGGTTATAATCCTGTTCCATAGAAAGCAATATTAAATACAGGGCCTGTTCCTATAGGCTCAGTTCAAATGTGGTTAATCAAATGAGTCCATATTCTGTAGGTTTCAGTACTCCTGAGAGTAACAGAAAACCAGTGACACCAACAAATCGTGATTAAAAATGCAGGAAGCCTCATCAGGGAATGATTGCAGCTTTCCTACTTTGTTTTGATTAATATTTAATTCTGGTACAGACAGAAACAAGAATACAATTGAGGCTGAAAAAAGTATTTGTTCTAATGAAAGTATTTTGCTCATTAACAGTACTATCACTCAGTGAATAACAAAAGAACTGTGATGAACTCCATTGATTAAAAAAACGCCCACAACTATTTAAGAAACCAAATATATATTTAGGGTCCTAGGCAACAAACATCAGGTACCTGAGGCCTCCCAGGAAAGGAACACACATTCATGATTATATACAGTAATACCATTTCAGGGCTTGTCTGGATGAAAAGCGTTGAATAAGTTTATATAGCTGACATCCAGATCACTGCAATCTAAATACGTACAAACCTGCGTAATCTAGTCCAGACAAAGAGAAGCACCTTTCCACCTGGGAGCAAATAACAAATGTTATCACTCACCCAGTGGGTGCGTGGGGTGAGAGGGGTGGTTCGAATACACCAGGTGCTGTCAGGACCACGGCTTCTGCGGAGCTAGCTGCCCACGCTCCCATCCTCCCTGGCAGCGGTAAGTTGCTGGAAGCCCACAGCCCACCTCTGCGCTCTGCTGCTTAGGGCATCTAAGAAAGGGAAAAAGGACGTAAGTGAATCCATTAACTATTGATGCTTCTCGCTACACCTTTACATTTATTCTTTGGCTGTGATGCAAAAAATTAACTTAGGGCAATGATGCCTCAAGCTCAGCAACTGACATCCTGCATCATCTTTCTGAAACTGAAGTTTAGAAACTGAAGTTTTTCTAAAACTAAAGTTTTAGAAAGATCATTTCAAAAACTAAAGTTTGAGTTAGCTGCGATAGCAGAGAGACTGTTTCTGCCATTGTTTGCACTCAAGCGACCAGGCAGAGTTACACTCACCGGAGGCAAACGCTGGCTGATATAGTTTCTGACACAACTGGAAGTTGCTTTGCTTTCTCCATCTTTCATAAAAGACTGAGATCAATAAATCCTTTCTATCTTCTACTAAGGAAAAAACCCACGATGTGCTGCTGTAGCTTGGGAAAACATAAACTTTGAGGACCTACTTCTGCTGCCATTTCAGAATTGCTTTAAGGGTTTGTCTGCTGTCCTCATTGTAATGGTTTGTATCACCATCCAGGAAAAATATACTGCAGCAGTGTACTTATTCATGATGAAAATTCCACATGAGTAACACTCAGGAATATTAGAACCAACCTATACGTATATGCACGTATAGTTAGAATTACAATTTTTTTTTTAAACAAAATCATAAACCCCCCCCAGTAACTGTCTTGAGCCTAATAAGCATAACAAGGCCATCAGTCTAGAAGTGTATAACTTTGCATGTTTAAATGTATCTGTATAAATATTAATCTGAATAATTTTATCTGCCTCAAAAACGTAAAAAATTACCCGAACAGAAGTTCTTTGGCCTTTAGGTAGACTTCAACAGTTAAAAAAAGCCCAGCATTCAAAACAACAACACAACATCAACAATAACAAAAATATTTATTCTTTCTGCTGAAGCCATTACCCAACTTCCCAGCACTAATCCTGAACTCTGCTTCTTGCTAGCACTTACTTGCTGTAAGTACGACAAAGGGCAGACAAGAGCACCAGACAATATAAACTGAAACACTAGCTTGAGCGTAACCGGAGAACCGAGTTCTGCCAGACCCTCGCAAGCCTGAACTCGCGCAGCTTTTACCGGCAGGTCATTAGAGAAAGCTCAGCTGTGGTTACTGCTCAGGCAGGCAGAGCCAAGGGCACCGCTGGATGGGGGCCAGGACGCCCAGCACCGTGCACCCCGGAGCTGCGGTGCCTCCGTCAGCCTAGGAGGGGGAAATAACGTGTAATAATTGTGCTGCGTAGCTTCGTTTAGAGGAAGCCCTGACTTACAGAAACAGCAGGCTCTGTTTTGGGAAGGGACAGACCCTCTGGACCTACAGAGCACTGTGGGAACGGTTCTGTCGCTTTTGTTCACACTAAGCAGGCCCGTTCCCCCAAGCAGACCCAAACACTCGCATGAACTCTGCATAAATAGGGTTATAAAGCTACTAATGTTCTTTAACCATAAAGAGATAATACCAACCATGAAACCCGAGGGGCTTTTTCTTGTCTCCTGCACATATGAAAGATGGCATTAAAAGAGATTAGTTTTAAACCACTTGCAATTTCCTTTATGCAATAAAAGATTTTCTTTGCTTAGAATTTTCCTATTTATGGTGTGTATTTGGACTCAGTATAACATAATACTTCCCTCAGTATCCCTACTTTTAATGATGCTAGCAGTATTTGAGCCATTCATCAAACATGACAATTGAAACAGCTAGGAGTTAATGGGAGCATGAGCGGTTTGACAAACACAGTCTATTTGACAAGGCTGAGGTCAGGACTAAAAGAACTGCTCGTGGTTAAATAAACAGAAAAGCAACAAAGTAAAAGCCAAATCTTTGCAGCCATTTATCAACTTTAAAAGCCTTTTTGTTATAAGAAACATAAAGTGAAGCTGCACACAGAGATGGGAATTAAATGGGGTTGGAAGAATTCAGTTGGCTTCTTTTTTAGGTGAAATTAAAAAGCTCAGTTAAAACTGAAGGATTATGTCCATAAAACTGACACGTAGCTACATAATACCTAAATCTACACTTTAGAGCTATCCGCTTGTGAACTGACTTAAAGAACCTAGTCTTTTCCAAGATAACAGACTGATTCAGGTGGCATTGAAAGGAGAACGATAGGAGAAGAGACGGCTTTCCTGATTCCTGCAAAGCAGGAGAGCACCGTGTAGGCATGTTCAGGACCACAGCTGAGACTCCATCCATTCATTGCTGCTTCAGTAACAAATTTACCTGATACTAATCTGTGCAGGGGACCTTCCAGAGAGTCTTTGCAAAATATCAGAGTTTTGTGTTAGACACAATATTGCCTGTAGAAAATTCCTGGATGTCAAATGACTCCTGGAAGGTAATAATTAGCACACCCACTAACTTTTTTTTTTTTTTTTTTTTTTTTTTTTTTTTTTTTTTTTTTTTTGACTTGGGGAGATTAGTTTGGGCTCATCATCTTTTTCCTCCATCCAAGCCCCTGAAGAGTCTAGGAAAGGTAGAAGCACTGGACCTGTTCTTGTGCTCCCTGAGTAAAGTGGCTTTCAGAGCATGCAGCACACACACACAAAAAAGGACAATTTCTCTACCCTTTTCTTTTAAGTGCACATAGGCATGCAAAATCAAATCCTTACTATCCTGGGTTCAGTCTTGCAACCGATACACCAAAGGCAGTGTCCAGGCATTATAACGTTGATTTCAATGGGAATAAGACTGACTTTCCTGTGATTCAGCTTCCCTGCTGTTTAAATTTGGGGGTGATAATATTCTCCTGACTAGATAAGACAATACAGATTTAGGTACTCAGAAATTCTTGGATATTATAGCTGTGCAGAGTACTTTTTAATCATTTGCCTACCATCACCTTGTGTAATCATTTATATCACTGTCCAGAAACCACCAGTACCATTAGGGAATTTCCATCAGAAGCAAATAAAATAATCTGGCAAAACTCAGTAAGCTTTTGCAATCCTAAAGTTTCAGGAAAGGTCTTTATGGCTTTGAGGCTGGACATGTTGCCAGATGAAAAATCCCTTTTCTTTTGAGACTTCTCCATCCTTCCTATTGCTTTTATGCTTTTATGGCTACTGGCAGTTTAGAGACAATAAAGAAAAAAAAGGCATGGATCGAGGCACAAAGACAGCAGAATGACTAAGAATAGTTATACATTTACAGATTAATTTTGTGCATCTTACTTGTTTCTCTAATAACTTTTCATTTTTTCTTTCATAAGGCAACTTGTACAACTAACTAATATATTTAACAACTCGTATTGCTGCTGGAAAATCACGAAAGACTTCTTTTCCTGGAAGTGATTGATTATAGTCTGGACAAATGAAATAATTTTCCCTGTTCTCTTCTCGTTATGCTTTGAGCAAAAAACCCGTTACAGGAGCGCTGGGCAGCCATTTGGAGCTAGGAAATGTATTCCATTTAGCCTGTCAAACACAGTTTAACTGCTGTCTCAACTCTGCCTCTTTTCCAAACCTCCTTTTCAAGACTACACTAATATAACCTAATTTTGACAGAGCATTCTGGACTCTGGGCAGCTCTGGCTCTTGAGCTCTTTTCCATCTGGAATGGTCTTTTCATCTGCTTAATCCCAAGGCTTTCTGGTTAGTTTCATTTAGTTGTTTTGTAATATACAACCTACAGTTGTCTTATAAAATAATTTATAGCACTCACTTGGACTCCTTTTTGGAACTTTCTATTTGGAAAAAAATAAAAAATAGTCAACCAAACAAAGCTCAATCCTGGTTTTACTTTTCAATAAAAATGTTGTTACCCAAAATACTGGCATGGATGTCTGAAGATTGCACCCTCCTTTCCAACGTCAGCAATACAAATGTCTTTTATAATGGACATAATAGCTACTTTGTGTCATGGTTACGTTGTGTTTGGGGTTTTTTTCTGTGTTCAAAAACATATAAAAATACATTTAAAATGTTCAGTGTGACAAACATTTAACGATATGATTGTATCCAACCTTCAGTAAAGCAGGATCCTGGAACAGAGCACAACAAGAGTAATGCTAATTTTAAGATGAAACTTCATGTGTTCATGCAGAATATATACAAATCACATTACTAACATATTTTTTACTAATGTAGTCACATAATAGCTAGGTCTGGATTCAAAGATTCAGGAGATCCTTTACAGTCTCATATCTCTTGTAAATGCTTTATGGATGGAATTATTTCTTCGTGCTATACAAAGAAAATCCCATTTCACAAAGGCGGGTTTGTTACCTACTTGAATATTGATTGGCTTTTTTTTTTTTTTTTAACTTCTGTGATCAGCAGCGTGCTAAACTGCTTAAGGAAATCAACCCTATTCATGCTTTTACCCTCTTTTCTTAACCAAATTGAGTTGGTGCTGAGAGATTTTTCACTGCAACAATGGTAAAAGTCTTTAGTCTAGTCCTGGGGAGGTGGAGGTTAGGATCAAGATTCTACTTTCACTTTGCAATATTATTGCAATCAACCAACAAGAACAAAACCATTGTTATGTTTTTAACATTTTTATTATTAAAACTGTTCATGCACTGACAGCCTACCAAAGTCCTTCCCAAAATTCATCTTCACACCTTCTCCGTAGTTGGTCCACAAGAAAGACTCCTCAATAAAAAGCAGTATGCATCAGGCACACGGAGTAACAGGCACAGAGGAAAGACCAGCTTAGGAGAGTCTTGCTTTGGCTAACTCCAGGTAGGACTGTCAGGTGCTAATGACCAGGTTTTAATCAGTCCCCAAACCAAGAACTAAGAAAAGATATGTACTACAAAATATGAAGTGCATCTTTCTGGTTCTCAGGAAGTACTATTCCAATTTTTGTTGTATTTTACTTTAATAATAGTCATTCAGTACACACCAAACACATTTGTTTGCTATCCCTATAATTTAGTGCATTAATAGAAAATACTACTATTGTGCCACCTCAGGTTATGCTGTAGATCACTGACTAATAAATCTTCTTCTTAAGCTATGTATCCTTGTTCACCGAGAGAAACAGTAAAGTAAATTTACGGGACTGTTATTGATCTCCGAACAACTACACAAACTGCTACATTAGAATCTTTTACGGTCCATCCTATACAGGGCACAGAGCTGCGTTCAAATCAGTCATCTCTTTTGTCATTGTTGCTATTATTTATTATTAGTCAAGTACCAGCAATGTGCTAGGTCTTCTAATACCACTAACAGCGGCAGCCCTGTTCCACATTTATGAAGCCTTTTGAGTTTCAATTTTACTAAAACTCCTAAGTCACACAGAGCAGGTAATGACAGGCACACCACTAGCTAAACACCTTTAAACTTGGGGTGTGGAAGCCAAGCGAGGATATGAAAGACAATTTAATGGGGAAAAAGAGAAGGGAAACCCTTTGTTTCTTTCTCCCCCCCCCCCCCACTTCTTTTCTGTCTTTTT
>NW_008795317.1:4769667-4773753 GCF_000699145.1 Aptenodytes forsteri | reverse complement strand
GAAAAAGAGAAGGGGAAACCCTTTTTTTTTTTTCCCCCCCCCCCTTTTTTTTTTTTTTTGGTTTCTTTTGGCATTATTTCCTGCAGGACAGGCCACAGAGTAGGATTTTACTCAATAGGGACAGAATAATATCCACCCCTTGTTATTGCCCCTCACTGTCTGTGGGCAGCACGGATGAACCGAGTCTTTAAATGGGATGTGAATAGATAGAACAATATGCCACATATAAATGAGAGGGACCGCATACATATGGTTTCTCTGAAATTGTCACTGAGATGAGATTTTTCTGGGTAGGTAAGGATATATGATTACAGATAAAGGCAGAAATAGAATTAGGCAGGACCTCGAAGACTGCAAGCAAACTAATGGAAGACTTTTCTGATTAAACTGTCTTTCAGCCCAGTTTATCTGGTTTCTACGGCAAGTTATACTATGAATCTCTCATTTTTCATCAAAACATGATTGGGGGGGTGTCATTATTTGACTCACTTGGGTGTTGACAATATTGTCTACCGGAAAATGAAATTATCTAGATTCAAATGATGGAATGAAATTCAAAGTGCAGGGACTCTGATTCGGCTTGCTTTTTGATAATGACAGCAGGCAGAGAAAGTTTTTTATCAGGATTGTTACACAGTCACCAGAAATTATTTGCTTTAACCTCAAAATGTTTTGTAGCTCGAAATTTTATTTTCAGCCGGACTTTTGTAATTCTATAACTTCATTATAGTTGCTTTCGTAAAATAAAAAACATTTATTAAATGAGCTAGACATTGACCTAGTCTCATTTTATGTAAAAATTTACATAGAAAATAGTGATTTGAGATGGTAATCACTTCTCCCTCCTATATCCATTCTGTTGGGTCAATTAATGTGGTCATTGGAGACTGCTTGCCCTTTAAGCCAACTCTGAGAAAGGCCAGAGCAAAACCACGCTGCAGTAAAAGACATTCTGCAAGGATGCTGGGTGCTTGGGTCATGTGTTAGAGCTCCAAAACCTTTCTTAATGTACTGCAGATGTTGCTAAGCTTTCACTCTTTTTAGCTATGTTTTCATTTACTATTTAGGTGGTCACTGTGTTACAGTGTTGCCAAGAGAGCTTTACAATCAGCTTAAAATGGGAATTAATTGTATTAATTCATACAGAAGTAACCGAAAAGGTCAAAATATTAATTGCAGGCCTTCTGGCCTGAAATCGGTAGCTAAACCAACAGACAAGGCACAGTTCATCCACCTTAGCAAACAGTTTTATTTGCACGCTGAAATTGTCACTACTGGTTAACCCGCTGAGATTTTTTGCTGGAAGAAAACAATTGATACAACTGGGGTCTCCAGAGTCACTCTCGAAACAGATGTTCCAGGGAGCCTGAAAAATAGTAGCTTCAAGTAAAGGCTCACAAACGCTTCACTTGCCTTGTCCCCAAGCCTTTTCAGTCTGAGAAGACTATCTGCTTACTATGGCATTTCTACTTGTATTAATATTTTTTTAATTCAGCTCTCAGCCTTCATTACAGTGTTGTGCTTAGGAGGAGTAGGGGACTGAATACTTGTGCGCTTGAAAGGCTGAAAACACTGGGTCAAAGATTTTACCAAACACTGCTCTTGCTCTCACTGTTAGATCTAAGTGTGACTGGATTTTTCCTGAAACTGCAAACACAGCCAAAATATTCTTAAACTTGAGTTAAATGGAACCTTTCGCTTATTTGACATGCCAGGGCGCTGCTGATGTTCAAACTAATATCGCTGTTCTTTTGTACTGCCAAGCCAGTCCCCAGAGGTTATGGCTACTATTGCCTAAATCAGGCTCGTTTGAGAGGAACTAATTCAAACATAGATAACCTGAGCAAACACTGAAGGGAGCACTAGAAAACTAACATCCCGAAAAAGAAGCTGCTGGGAGTTTATTGCCCCTAATCCTGCTAATAAGGGAGACTACTGGGCTCATTCTTGTGAATATTTAATTTTTCTTACACAGGAGAGGAGCGGAGAGGGGGAGAGAAGAGACCCAGAAGAACGTCCTAGTGAACAACGTGATCCTCCGAAGCATTTGACTATTAGTATTAATGGGGATATCCTTCGGAGAATGACACAGATGTAAGACTCTGCCTTCAACTTTATCCAGTTAAAAGTAGTAACTTTTTACCTACAACCCAGCTCTGTTTTTGTGTAAATAGCTGTACAAAATGCAAAGCAGGAAGAAATCAAGTCCTCATATTGTAAATAGAAACAAAGTACCCTTCAAGCCAACAACAAATGAGGACTTGATCTTACATATTGTTTGCCTGTTCAATAAGAAATTCAGGATATAATCTGTATTAATAAAGAAATTAGCTACAGTCCAAATCTGTATATGTTATTCAGATATGAAAGAGATATTGTGTATATCATGCACATACGCTATAAATATATTCTACAAACTATTTGCAGGCTGGCCCTCAATCTTCTGCCATATATGAAAGTTAGATCAGTGTTAACTCAATGGCTAAAACTGTGTTGGAAGAGAAAATATCAGGTTTTCTAACAACATTTATCTGCCTTGGCGATGTAAGTTCACCACAGTACTAGAGCTGAAAGAAATACCAATACAAGAGTGTTTTATGTCAAATCTCGAACCACTAATACAAAAGAGTGTAATTTATCAGATCCAAAGGAAAACACTATCTGACAGTGTCCAAAGTACTACTATTCATTACATATCTAAAGGCTACTGATCAATAGACAGCACTATGCTCTTTCGTTCAATAGGTTCAAGCTTAACTGATTTTCATGGCTTCTTGAATGCTTTTATGACTAACAAGGCATGATCCACATAGTGCTTTGTCACCGATTTGCACATAATCTAATAAAGTGACAGTAATAAATCACAAGTATCATTAATAAATCGCCAACAGACAAAGCCGCACACTGGAAGCAATGTGGAAAACGCACAGATATTCCCCCAACTACTTTGGTGAGTAAACAGGCTAAACACACAGTATTAAGAGCTGCAAGTTCAATTCATAGTGAATACATACATCTAGGCTTTTAGAGATTTTCTATTGTAGTTGGCAAACACTCTTCCATGTTTCTTCAGGGCAGGTTCATAGAGCAAAAGAAAAAGAGAAAAGGAAAAAAGAAAAGAGCTGAGAGAAAACAAAACTCAAATTGAGCAAACAAATGCTTGGAACGCAAGAATATAACCCAGTTTGATGACGCTTATAATGCTGTTAAAATCACATTTTATGCCTATTTACTTTATCATTTTGTACCTCATAAATACCTACAGTAGCTAAAACTGTCAGTGGTGCCACTTCAAAGAGCAGTGCCCCTAGGAACAAGATCTTTGAGGTTTAGTCTGGCCACAGTGTGGTTAAGGTTATCACAATGCCTCTTTAAATCTAGAATCTAGTTGGCATAAATCCATGAAAAGCACACATACCTTCAAATGCGAAATTCAGGATTCATTTACTTACCCTTCAGGTTTAGATTTAATGAAAGCTGGGCATTTAACGTGGTAACAAGCTTCCACAGACTTCACAGAAAAATCCAGCTCCAAGATACATACAGCAGAAGCAAAGCAGTCATTTTGACTCCATCATCACTACAAAAAATGCATACGCTTAACAAGTATTTACTTGAGGTAACAGAAACACAAATTTGTAGCTGTCACACAAGTTAGCTGGTTGAGGTTAACGTTAGACCTCTGTAGCACTTTCTTCTATAGTGAACAGAAAGCCAAATTACTTAGTTTTGGACCGTTTTGAATTAAAAGCCAAAAGTTTTAAGTTGTTTCTTTCGCTTTTAGTTCCTAAATTTAACATAGAAGTAGTAAAATCATAAGCGGAAGTCAGCTTCCCTGGAATTTTTGCCCTGACCAAAAATTTTTGTAAACACCACAAGAAAGCTTTTTCCTACGATATTTTCTATTCAATATTTTAAGGCTTTACTTGTTCTGATAAAAGGATCATCTGAATTCTTGAACATGAACGTGAATCAAATTCCAATTAAAATCTTTAGGTGCTTTTCAACCACTTCTCTGGTGACCCTTGAGCAAATACACGTTTGTGTCAGTGGCTTGAGGCAAAATACATAATTAGAGCCAAAATT